>NW_024735554.1:11959473-12394406 GCF_018991925.1 Homarus americanus
CATCACTGAGTCACACTCACAAAAAAGAATCAGTGGTAATATGGTAATACTTTACGAGACTGTCCCTTCGGTACTCAACAAGTATTGACTGACTTTTCAATTGCCATGATTTTAACACTTATCACTTCACAATGTACTCTGTTGTACTCACACTTGGGAGTCCTTACATGTATTTTCTACAATAAATTTTCAAAGATTGCATTCTTTCACAGATGTCCATATCACCACAGAGTCCTCAACCCCTCAAAGCAATTGCTGAAATTATACATGTATTAGCTCTCATCTAAACATAAAACACACTTACTGACCATGCCAGTCAGTCTACACTGCTAGAACTAATGCCCTTGACATTAAAATCATACTCTAAAAGAAACAACACGAAAACACAATATACTCAGAAATATAACACAACTTGTACATATAAATTCACTTTGTCTAAACTAACATCAACTTAGAGCTAAACACTTCCACTTGAAATCAAAACAAATACATCCAAAATATGTCACAATTTCAAATAACACCCCGTTACATAACCTTAGTACAATTATGGCCTTCCGGTGACACTCCCAACCACTGTCCACCACACTCTTAACACGGCAGATGTTCACTACTCATTGTCTGTAAATATCAAAGTGTTAATTCGAGTGATCACACACTTGCTATGCTACCAGTGTAACAGGCACCCAAAAAAAAAATAGTATCTTAGTATACAACAAGACTTCTCTGAGATTCACAAAAGAATGCAACAAGAAATAGTTAGGTAGCTAAACTCTGATTCTCAGACATTTTTCAACACTGAACTTTTCAATTTTAAACACTTCACTGCACACTCTACTTTAAACAGATTTCTAATTTTCTGGATGCACTTGTTCTAACCTAACTTCGAGTAAGGTATTTACCATGAACTGTTTTCAATTTCTCCTTAAAACCACAAAAAAAAATATCCACAGCATCACATTTATTCCTCCTGATCTGATACCATGTAAATTACATCCCACCGCTGCCACCAATTTATACTGCCAGATTCTGGGGGATAACTTAACTCTAATCTTAATTTCTAAGGGTCGCTGCCACCAGACCCCCTCTGGACAGCATGTAGCTCGTTAGGTAGCGGGCAGAGTGGACTAGGCATTGGGTTAGGTTTTCCATTGACCAGATCGATAAGGGTAAAGAAGGGTGAAACCATAACATGTCTTAATTGATTAATTCCTTATAAAACATACTGGTAAAAAACACATACAACCACACTGTGGACCATAACTCCAAGGCCTGTCCCAGGGTATAGCACTGGCGCCTCTAACAACTGCTGTTGTGGTCGGTTACACTCCGACCCGAGGTGGGTTTGGGGTCCTCGGCCCACGAGGTAGAGTAGAGCCGATTAATCATGCCGAATCAGCGCCATCACTCCTATATTGACCACTGCTGGGTATCCACCAGCTCCGAGCGACCGGTGGGTTTCAATTAAGCCCACCCTCGATCTGGAGACAAACGGGGCAGCGTCAGGGGACTGAGAAACATGACAACACCAACAAACTCTCTTGTCTAGAGGACAGACGTATTTACGTTATATTACTTCTACACTGGGTGAATGACAATTCAACTGTTAAATCATGAACACTGGTGAACACTGATATTCACTACAATTGACTGAATTAACTGAATGGCTAGGGAACACAGAACATACCTGGAGACAAACGGGGCAGTGTCAGGGGATGCGCTCCCTGGCCATCTTGAGTTTATATACCCCTGAGTTGCCAGTGATCGCTACTCACGCAATGACAATAATCACAAACAAACTAACTGTTACTCATTCAAAGATGACCCTCAGTTGACAAAGGTCTGGCGAATTACTAAAGTTGATTTAAACAGACTAATTCAAGGTTGCGTTTGCCAGTAGAGAATGCAATAAACGTAGTGACAACTGTGTTCGAAGGCGGGTCTTACTGGGAGTGATCCTGAGGGTAAAACAGACGGGAAATACACGTCTCTCCTGAGATTCTACAAGCGCGGTGGATTTGAATATTATGTAGCGTAATATGAATTAAAACGGGTTTTTAGGAATGACAATGAGGTGCGCAGTACATCACAACTGTGTCAACGACATGGCTTAAATTTAAAACACTCTTACAAAGGACTTCTTGATGAATAATGCAGTGCAAAAAGACAATATTTTGTTCTGCATTTGTTTCTCTGACTTGATCTTGAATTCTTTTTAGCAATCCAACATTTTTACCTGTCAGATTTGGCCCTCCATCGGTGGTCACATTTACCAGTTTGTTCCATTCTACTCCTAATTTCAAAAGACATTTATTTACTGCCTCCAATAAATCTTCTCCAGTTGTTGTTCCTTTCAGTGACTGCATTGATACCATTTCTTCTGTGATCTCAAAATATTTGGTGATGCCTCGAATGAAAATTAACAACTGTGCTGTGTCTCTGACATCACAACTTTCATCAAGTGCCATTGAATAGTATTCAAAAGTCCTTACTTTCTCTTTAAACTGCAGATACATGTTCTCAGCAATGTTCTCAACACGTCTTACAATTGTTCGCCTTGACAAACATACATTCTCAAACTGGTTTTTCTTGTCTGGACATAAAATAGGCAGAATCAATCATACATTCCTTTATAAATTCTCCTTCAGAGAATGGCTTGCTGTTTTTGGCAATCTTGTGAGCAATCACATAACTCACTTTTGTAATATCATCCTTGGATGCAAATTGTTTTCTGAAAATATTTTTCTGTTGTAATTGAACAACCATCTCATTAGCTTTCTTCCTCTTTTGCTCATCAGAAAATTTTTCATATTTACTGGAGTGCTTGGTCTCAAAGTGGCGCTTTAAGTTGTAAT
This sequence comes from Homarus americanus, assembly GCF_018991925.1. Taxonomy (NCBI): domain Eukaryota; kingdom Metazoa; phylum Arthropoda; class Malacostraca; order Decapoda; family Nephropidae; genus Homarus; species Homarus americanus. The sequence goes on from NW_024735554.1 coordinate 11,962,326, forward strand.
TCTTTAGCATTGCCACACTTTCTCTGCAAATTAAACACACTGCTTTTTCATCCACGTTGGTAAAAAATATTTAGAAGTCCATTCCTTGTTGAATGTTCGATACTCTGCTTCAACTTTCCTCTTCTTAGATTCACTCATTTCCACTTTAAAATTATGGGTTGGGGCAACAACACATAAGTACAAATTCAGCAAAACCACACTAATGTCCTCTTAAGTGAGAAGCAGAGAGGAGACTGAGCTTTTCTAGTATTGGTGCTGGACGGTGAGGTCAGCGTGGGAAACAATATTGAGGCGTGGGCGTGGCCGTCCTGGTCAAATGGTCAAGAATTATGGGTCTCTCGGGTAAGGGTTCACTGACCTCCATTTGCCTAATCCCAAATCCTAATCCTTATAGATAACCATATTTGAAGTATTCACAACAGGGTGGCCAACTCTCACATAATAATGATCCTTTCTAAGATTTATTTATTTTTATTTTTTTATATATATCTTTATCCACAAGCAGTGGCGGGCCACCGAAATAAACTGGCGGGCCACATTTGGCCCACGGGCCGTATCTTGCCCACCCCTGGGTTAGGAGAAGGTTTTACAGGCGAGGAATGTGGTGCTTCTCTCACGGTGGGTACACAGTCCTCAGTGGCGCCGGGTAGGGTGTCTAGGTCAGGAGCAAGGGCCCCGTCAGGAGGAGGGTCCATGACAGCAGCAGGTTGCAAGACAGGTGCAGTGGGTATCTGAGGAAGAAAAGAGGGTGCCCAGAAATGTTGTGGGCGAGGTGGTGCTGCAAGGGGTAATGGTGGGCAGACTGGCTGTGGAATTGCGGGATTAATGTGTTCAGGGCGGTGGGAAGGCTAGCGTGGGGCAGTAGCCATGAATGCAGAAACCGCCTGACGTAGTGTTTGTAGTAGGTCGTGATGGGCAGCAGGAGTGAAGTGGTCAAGGTCAGAAGTAAGGTGTGTGATTTGCTGCTTGATATTGGCGGCGGTTATGGCGCCTACCTGTCTCCGTCAATGTCGCTTCGCCGTGTGGTTGCAGGGGGCCTCACAGCGTCTAGCTTTAGCACCAAAACGTTGATGGTACCAATAGGGGGTAGATACACTGTGCTGAGGGCTGGGGGCGGCGTCAGAGGCAGGACGGGTGTGTTGAGGACGGTAGGACGTGGTGCTTGGGGCAGGGACAGTTGCAGCTGCAGGTTTGGAGGAGCAGAGCTGCTCTAGGGTGTCTAACCTGTTGTGTAAAGACAGTAGCAAGTCCCGCATGTCTTGTGAGGTGTCGGTCATCTTGGGAGCGCTGGTCAGGTTGACGAGACTGGAGGAAAGTGAAAGTGTAGCTGCCGAGTCATGCGCGGCAGCATGGAGCACAGCAGTGTATTCGTAGAATATTCTGTCTGCCGTGGCTGCATAGGTCGCCGAGGTAGTAGAATAGTCCAATACTAAGAGGACAAGACGAACTTCTGCAGGGAGCTTCTGAATGTGAAGCTGGCACAGGATAGTGTCAGGAAGCCTGTCTGTGTGGCGGGAGTTCCGTCTACGCATCTCGTCCCAGAGACATGCAGGCGTGTTGTTGCCGAGAGAGAGACAGGATAATTCTTGTAGGAGAGTGGTGTGAGGCCACTGGTATCGCGTCTTCAGAGCATCCCGTTGGGCAGCGAATTTGTTGTCAGCTGGAGGGTTGGTGATGATCTCTGATACTTGCGTGGCGAATTCTGTGGGCAGGGAACAGACCAGGGCGACGTACTTTTGTTTGTCTGTAGCTGTAGAGCAGATGAGAGCTGCCTCTGTGTTGATAAGCCAGTCTTCAATGTTGTGATTGAAGACTGGGAGAGTAATCAGTTTCTCCTCCATCCTGTGTGAGTGCGATTCTCCGGGGGTCACCATTTGTGGGGTTATGAGATATTGGTTCACACCCAGGATGGGTTAGAGAAAGGAAACTCACAATGTGCTCTCTGTATACATATTGTATTGGATGTACAATGCAGCTTGTTGCTGGGGAGAGGCAGCGTGGTTACAAGCTGGAGTAGTGAGAGCTGGTAGGGGAGCGTGCTCAGAGGAGGTGTTGCTTGCTGGTGGCTGTCGGTAGAAGGAGGTGTTGCTTGCTGCGGCTGAGCTAGAAGAAAAAGGTAGGCCACGGCCACGTGAGGTCTTATACTGTATAGCGGGGGTAGGCGTGGCTTGATAGTTGACCTCCGCTTTGTTAGGCGGAGCTGGCTGCCGAGCTAGAACACGAGGCGAAAGCTGGGGAATTTGAAGAGGGTCGGCTGGTCAGCGACAAACGGCGGAAGTAAGGGAGAGGATCCACTACAGTACTGTAGTGGATTTCTCCCCTACAAACGCTGTTTGTCGCTGAGTAGCCGACTCTGCGAATTCTCCAGTGTATGCCTCGTGGTCTAGGTCAACCAGCGCCGCCTTACATGACGGAGGTCAACTACTAAGCCACGCCTACCCCCGCTATTTAAGACCTGACTTCGTGGTGACCTCTCTCTTCTTCTAGCTACAGCCGCAGCAAGCAACACCTCCTCCTCCGCCGCTGCCTGGCGGCCCTCGCTCCTGCCGGCGAGCATGGCGACCCACAAGCTGTCCTCCTCTGAGTATCCTCACCAACCAGCTCTCTCTACATCACGCTTGTAACCACGCTGCCACTTCCCAGCACCAAGCTGCACTGTACATCCAATACAACATGTATCAGAGAGCGCATTGTGAGTTTCCTTTCTCCATCTCATCCTGAGTGTGAACCCAAATAACTCGTACCCCACAGTACCATCAAAACCGTTGTAGGAATTCGTGGTATAATGTTGTCTAGCACTCAGGATGGATGGAAACTCTTAGGTGGTTTTCTTGTATAATATAAGTTATATGATAGACAGTCTGGTGCTGGAGGTGCCGTGTGGTGAGGAGCTGCTCAGTAGAGACGTTCGGTGAGTAGAGTGTTGAAGGAGGTAGATGTGCAGGAGCTTCGTTAGAGAAGATGTTGCCTGTTGCTGGCCTCCTGGTTGAATGAATGCTGACAGCGTGGAGCTTGCTGGAGGAGGTGTTGCGTGTTCAGGAAGATGGACCAGAATGAAAGCTGGTTGGTGAGGAAGCTCAGAGAAGGACAGCTGGTGGGTCGCCATGCTCGCTGGCGGGAGCGAGGACCGCCAGGCAGGCGAGGAGAAGCGAGGGCCGCCAGGCAGCGGCGGAGGAGGAGGTGTTGCTTGTTCAAGAAGAGAGACCAGAATGAATCTCAATGGAGAGACAGAGCTTATATACCCAGCATCCGTGAGTCCTCTATGAGTCATGTTGGGAAAACCCGAGAAAGTCGCCGGTCTTTGGTTCGTTGCTAGGGAAGGTGGTAACATCTGCTGTCGCCGCTCGCTTGGTTGCTAGGATACGGCGGCGCATCGGAATGCGGATACGCAGTTGTAGGGGAGACGTCCACTACACCGTCCTTTTGTTCAACCTTAATACTGTACAACCCATGTTGTACTGCTCCCCCATTATACTTATGTTTTTGTACTTGTATTGGGGATTGCTGGCCACTTCGCCTTTGGGCTATTTCGGCCGTTATGTTTTTCAATTCCACTGTAATTTATGTATATGCTTATAATATAAATAAAAAACTAAACTAAAAAGAGAAATAATAAATAAATAAAATAAATAAATATTGAAGTGATAACCGTGGTAACATTATGAGATGTTCTTATTACCATCGTGCTATTGTACTATTCCAGATGTTACTAAATGTTACTTAATACTTCCTTGAGATAAATGTATAGTAGATAATTATCAGGTGCCTGAAAGAGAGCTCAGGTTCTCAGCTGGCTCAACCATGCTAATATTGTTATTATTATCCACTTTGTATCTATGTTTTTCTGGCTAAATAAACTGTTTCAATTAATAAATTCAATCAATTACCATGAAATACGATCCACAAATCCAGGTCCCCAATTGCTGCTGGGTAGACAGAGATAAATGGCGTAAAGAAACTCGCAGGTGAGTGGACCCGGGTTCAGAACTTGGGGCCACTACCCCGGCTTAGTAAATACAATAAGGAAAAATGGCCATAATGTTCAATTTGTATGGGTCCCTTCACATGTGGGGATTGGTCTTAATGAAGCAGTAGATATAATAGCAAAAAGAGCCACGGAAAAGGCCGAGATCGACATAATATGTACTAAAACCATGAAGCAATTAAGGAGCAAATTACGGAAAATACAATCAATAGAAGATAATTTCAAAAGGAATGAAATATACGAGAAAAGTGAAACAATGAAACATTACCATCATGTTCTCATGAACACAAAATTTACATATGGGAAAGATAGGAGTAGGTGGAAAGATTCAGTGTATATGAGGTTAAGATTAGGATATAAATATTATTGGGAACTTGGAGCTGAGAGAAGTGAACAGGATAAAGAATGTAGAGTTTGTAGAACATCCAGATCCCATACCCTGCCACATTATATACTGGAATGCCCATTGCTTAATGTATATAGAAATGCCCATATAAATAATGTCTCCAAGCAAATAGAGTGGATGTTTGGAAATGGGAAAATAGATGAAATATTAAAGAAATATAGAAATTTTGCATCTAGAATATAGCTATGTATTATAACTAATTATATGAAATATTAGGGATTTATGTGAGTCCTGAGAGGGACATTCCTGGACTGGGGTGAGGATGACTTATGTCACTTCATCCCTTTGAGATGTATTAATGTTTTTTTGTATCTCAATAAACGTATCAATCAATCAAACTACCCCGGCAACCTTAGTTCGCTAGGTGTTTCACATCACTGCCAGAGTTGCCAACTTAGCGACTTTGTAGCTATATCTAGAGCTTTTTGTTTTTTTCTAGCGACATTTTAGAGCAATTTGTGACTTGTCGCAAATCTAGAGATATCCACAGAAATCTAGCGACTTTCTGGATACTTTTAGGACTGTCCATGAAAACTCAGTTTTCCTAATTTCGAGCCATAATATATAGCAACGGGGTTACAGGGACAATACATTTGAACGGGTTGAACTCATAAAACAACTTGGTCAACGCTTACCTGACAACATTCGTGTGCTTTTTTTTTTTACTTTTATCCTCTTCGCCACTGATCGGCTTGTTAGCCGCTTGGGCGATCGGTCTATTTCTTTTCTGAGTGCCGATGAATGCTTGAAGCCTATTAAATCAGATATACTTGGTTTGGCACACTTATTTACAGAAGATTCCAGTACCCTTACCAAGATTGATTTCCAGTGGAAAAAACTGCATCACACAATCTGGACAGAAACATCTAACACTCTAAAATTGTGGTCAGAAGTGGCAAATTACAGAGATGCGACAGGTGAAAACCCTTACCATGATCTGGCTGAAATTGCACTCGCTGCCTTATCTCTTCCGCATTCAAAGGCAGATGTAGAGCGCACATTTAGTAATATGAACTTTGTGAAACCAAAATTGCGCAACAAAATGAAACTATCGACAATAAAAGGCAATTCTTACAATAAAGTATGGGTTAAAAGACAGAACACCTGTTGTGCAAGTTATGAACTTCCTAGTGATATTTTAAGAAAGATAGGGACTGTGGAGGCATACAGTTACAAGAGAACCTGAACCAAGCACTTCACATGCTTCCAGCTCTACAGTTGTTCACACTACGAAGAGGACTGGGATGCAATTACTATTGAATACTAGGTAAGTGTGCACATTAAACTTTAAAAAAAATAATATTTTTATTTTTACATAATACATTTTATTTATACTGAAGGGGGGGAATAATAGCTAGCGACTTTCCATGGAAGATTTAGCGACATTTAGCTACTTTTAGGTACCAGCCTAGCGACATTTGAAAATCCTAGTTGGCAACACTGGTCACTGGTGTTGTCGTGCACGGTGTGGCTGTGTGTTAGAAGAACATTTCCTTATTGGTAGTCATACTAAAACACAGAGTCCTGCTAATAGTGGAATAAAATGATGAAGATATTTGCGCTACTTGTTTTTATATTTTTGTTTTTTATTGACAAATCAGTTGGTAGATGGGAGAATGTAAAATATTGTTGAAAAAGTATCAGGAAGGCGGCTTCAAGACAAGTGTTTGTTATTTTTTTGCTGAAATCTAGACAACTAACAAGCCGATCTGTGGAGAAGAGAATAAAAGTAAAAGTAAAAATATAAATCAACATAAGTATTAATCAAGGCAGCAACAATGTTTTAAACTAAAAATCTTATGTGGTGTTTAGATCCGGTTTGTTTAATTTGTGTTGACTGCTGAACAATATAAGGTTTATTGTTGGTGGTAAGTTATTAATAATACCTAGAGGACATTTAACGCAGTTTTTGCACCATCTTAAAATATGAAGTGAAGTACTGTACCCCTGTTAGGGCTTGGCTAAACTAACATCACTATTGTATGCGTGTTAAAGATTAAAAGCACAACAGGAGTGAGTAATCTTGACTCATACATGTATAGAAAAAGATTAGATATATAGTGATATAATTACGTACTCTGACGACTGTTAACTTGGTACCTGTTGTGCCGTAAAATTATATAAGGATTGCTAGGACTACACTCATTATTTGAAGTCTTGTGTGGTAAACGAGATTGTCATGCTGATAGAGTGTTGTACTGTGTAGTGGGCTTCAAGAACCCGTCTGTAATTTCATCTTAAGCTAGGGTTGAGACGGGAGAGTTGTACTAATTTACTGATATGTCAGCTGGGTTAGTTCGGGTGTTCCAATCTTTAAGATTTAATGGACAAATAAACTGAAAATCAGTGATTTATTCCAGTTCACTCTGTAGGCCGATCGCCCAAGCAGCTAACGAGCCGGTCAGTGGTGAAGAGGTTAAAGGTAAAGAATATGTGTTTATTGTGGAAAGAATGGAAACTTTCCCCGTCTATTTCCGCTCATTTCGTGGGTATAAACTGTTAAGTATAGCGAGTGATTCGATCAGTATTAGTTTTAGGACCGCCCACAATGTTTTAAATTAAATTATGTATGGTGAATTTGTATTAGTGCACACAACTCTGTATTTTGGTGTTTTGATTGGTTTTGGCCTTGATTTCCGTCGGAAATTACCTTTTTTATTTAGTTACTGGGTGTTACTAGAAAAACATATAAACTGAACCTTTTTGGGGATGATCTGACCTGTCCTGACCTGACCTAATCTATCTCACACCATATGATGGAATCACTTATTTCTTACCTTATTGGCCTGATTCTGGTTCCTTTGTAATCACTGTCGGTGTAAGAACACCAACGTCTTTTCTTTGAATTGGGAAGCCACATATGTTGGTCTTGATGATATTTACATTTGTTCTTACACTTAGAACACTTTACTGATGTCGGGAGAACACCATGAGATCTGAAAAAATGCTATAGCTTGTTCGTTTTTTTTCCCCAAAACTTGCAATCAACTCCATATAATTGAAATGACACCCATTGCAGACTTTCATGGTTGGAAATGAATTTGCATTTCAAAATATGAGACCCAAACTCAGAATTGAATCTGATTTGGCAAAAATACTGCAAATTAAACCACAATTCATTTAATTGGTGGGAAAAAATGCTTTTGATTGGCTGCTTGACGTGTACGGGAACGCTTGCGCGTGACGATTTATGAAGGAAACACGCAGAGTGAGAGGTCAGGTAGGCGATATTAGCGAAGGTTAATGGAAGAAAATAGAGAAATATCTGGCTTGCGCTATCTCCGTTATTATCTTTTGCGAAAGTAATGTAATAGAATGAAATTATCTTCAAATTAGACGTCTTATTCGAATATAGTAATATATTTGGGGTAGGAAAGTTGTGTGCACTATTACAAAAATACCTTATGTTTTTTGTGTATACATTTATTTATTTTTATTTTTTGAATGAATGAATTACTCATTCATTTATTGGGCAAATTGGGTTAATATTGACAACTGACCTGCCAATGAGTTATTTGTTTTGATGTTTATTTTCTTACTCTATTTTCATCAGTGAGTTCTGATGTAATAATCATTTCATGTGCAATTAATTTGTTTGGTATATATTTAGGCTCCTAAGGTGCTCACTATTTTGTCTTCGGTGGTTTTATGTTAAGGTCAGGTTATGTTAGGTTGAGTTAAAAAAGAAATGCATGAACTATGACAGTGTCCTCCCTAACACTGCTTTATGTTAAGGTTAGGTTAAGTTAGGTTGGGTTAAGTTAGGTTGGGTTAAAAAAAAAAAAATTACACAAACTACAGCAGTGTTCTTTATAGAACACAGTGAAATTGCGGCGTTTTTACAGCATAAACGTTTACAGGTGCTCCCCGACTTACGACGGGGTTAGGGACCCAAATCCAGGTCGTAAGTCCGAATGGTCGTAAGTCCGACATAGGTAAAAAAATAAAATAAAAAAATAAATTGTTCAAAATTTTTTTTTTTTAAATAAATAAAAAATCTACAATGAAATACAGTACAGTAGAAGTAATAAATATTGAGGAATGGATACAGTGTGACTGAGCACTTACCTTTAATGTCGTCAGCTGAATGCACACGGGGCCCCCATAATTTTCTAATTATACATGGAGACTACATTAACTGGAAACATTTCGGTATAGAAAATGCGTGCGTCATTTGAAAAAAAAAAATTGGTCAACTGCGGCGGTCGTATGTCCCGACGGTCGTAAGGTCAGAGCATGTTGTAAGTACCGATGGACGTACAGTAAGTCCAAGCAGTGGTAAGTCGGGGACTACCTGTATTATGCTAAATTGCCACAGGTCAATCCTTATAAGCCAACTTGAACCAAGAAACCACTTTAAATTTCATAAAAACTCACAAACTCAATCTTACCTAACCTAAGAAACTGATTTCATTTTTTTACCGTAAAACACTGAAGATTGAAGAAAAATTCCATGTGGCTAGTGGCATAGAGAAGCATTTCAAGGCAAGGTAGATAAGGGGTAAACTTAGAAGGAAACCATCTGCCTAAAATGCACCATAGTATAAGACCTTTTATTTTTTTAAATACAAAAATATCCCAAGTATTACACCGTGGGTTGTGCTAAAACAAATATTGGCCAATGATTCAAGGAGTAGGCTATTGTAGATTGGATTAGTATAGGTACTGTAACCTTTTACTGTACTTTCACAGAATTTCACCGTTGAGATGTTTATCAGACAGCTTATAAGGCAGACAACAACTACGGTATGCAGAAGGCTTTCAACACATGCAAGACCATTTCCTGTGTTGAAGGATACAATAGATGCTTCATGTCCTCAGCTGGCAGCAGGAAAAAATAAGTCAGAGGAGCAGCTACTTCAACTTCAGCAGCTCGGCGAAATCTGCCTTGCTGGAGGTAAGCCTTGTATATTTAGGTTCTAGTTTTATTGCAATTGGTAAAGGTGTAGGAGATGGTTAGCACCCGAACGCATTTATGTATTTCGTTCATATTTACCACAGTTGTTCTTTGAATAATAATAACTAGTAAAATTGATATGACAACTTTTTATTTGAAGTATAATTTTTTTCCTTTTTCTCTGTCTATGATCATAAATCACTTGTAGTGGGTAGGGCATGAAGGAAGAGGAAAATTGCGGAGTAAAAACATGGTGAAAACTGATCGTATGACACTAAAATCAACTCTACGTGCTTTGTAGACGAAGAAATTTTGTATTTACCATAAATATTCCGCTGACAATGCTGGCCTGACGGCACACACTGTCTTCCAGTTGTAAAGAAATTAATTCTGATTCCGGTCTTGCTTAAATTGTCATTATACAATGTAGCCTCATATTGAGGTTTTTAGTAGCTTCCTTAACTATCGGCTTGTCTTTTTTTTTCTTTTCCCTCTACCATCCAGAGTTGTGAGTCTGTAGCGTGAGTATGTGGCGCAGTTAGTCAAATTTCTTCTTCTTATGTGTCGACTTTCTCTTTCTTTAGGACCACATACACATGTACATAAAGGAGATCTCGCACTCAGGATGGAGGTGAGGAAGGAAACTCTGAATGGCATTAACTCCACATATATTGTATGTACAATGCTGGGGAGTTGCTGTGTTGTGGAGGAGCTTCTTGAGAGGAGGTCTTTCGGCTTGAGAGCGTGGTGAAGAATGACCTTCATGGCGAGGCAGGGGGATATTTATGCAATCCTGCCTACTCAAGTTTCAAGGTGCGAGATGAAAGGCACCGCTGATTGGCTGGGCGAGGACAGCAGGTGGCCAATCAGCGAGTGGTTCAGGAGCAAAGGCTGTGGTATGGAACTCACTGCTGATTGGCTGAGGCAAGGACAGCGGAGGGGTTGTAGTGAGAGTAAGCTACTACAAGTCTGTGGCCTGCGCAAATCCCATATATTTTTTCTTTCTGCACGATAGGTACTTAAACCTATTGTTTATAAATGATGAGTCATGTTGTTGGAATCGAAACCCATATTATGAGTTTTGATTACTCTCCAATACCTTACGAGTATCAATGGTTAATAAGAATTGTATGTTCATATACTTAATGTTCTTCCTCAAGGATGAGGACTGAAGGAGAAGCCATATTGTTTTTCAATGGCGTCCATATCACAACGTGATTCGGCATCGTATCACAAGTTATCTGTGTTTGTGGAGGATGAAGACCGTTTTCAAGAGTTTATCTGTCAACATTGACTAGTCGGCAGGACGAGCAAGTGTTTAAAATGAAGCAGAAAACTAACAGTAAAGAAGAAATATGTGTTTCAGTACCATAACCAATCATATTCTCATGTTTACAAAAAACATAAAATTACACCATGCTGCTTCAAGATAGTTGCTTCCGTTGGTACCAGATATCAAAGTAAGTTCTCTCTGCCTAATGTGCCGGGCATTCCCGGGGCTGGAGCCCCCTGGGTAGGTTTCTTTGATTAGGTCAGCTTTTATGCATTTCCATTTCCATTTTCATGTTCCCATAGCATGGAAATACTGTAGTACCACCAAAAATTTTGATTCCCTCCCAACTCTCTCCCAAGTACATCACAGTAGAAGATGATGAACCGTGCGTACAAATGTTTACCTTTCTCCTGGATAAACTTATGAGTCAAGTGGTACGTGGCAGTGGTTCAAATCCTCTATCCAAATGTTTAGCGCTTTCTCCATTTTAATCGGTGCTGATCTCTCTCATATTGTGTCACCTTTGCTGCTGCTGGGGCACTAGCAGTAACTGCATCAACGATGTCTTTCTTGTTTTTTTATGTAGCGAACTGTTGATTCGTTAATCCCATATGCCCTAGCGCATACCACATAGCTCCTGCCACTCTCAATTTTCTTTATGATTTCCACTTTTTCTTTTATAGTCAACACTTTTCTTTCTCTCTTAGGCTTCTTTGGTGCATTACCTGTCTTGTTACCACATTTAGAAGGATGTTTTGGAGCCATGAGAGCCTTTTTAGCACAAAACATATGGGTCACAGCGAGACGTATGCACAGTATGGTGGGGGACACGAGTGAGACATTGAGAGACGGGAAGCTGTGCTCTCTGGTTGTGATGCCTGGTGGTTTCTTGCGGAAGTTAATTTGCGTGCACAATTCAACCATATACAAAATCAGTAATACCTGTTGCAATGAAAATATATTTCTGATGAAAATCTGCGAATACTCGGAACCGCAAATACAAATCCTCAAAAAATGAGGGTGCACTGTACCGTTTCCTTTAGTTTTTTTAAGTAAGGTGCATTATTTTTCTAACCTTTACATGGTATTGTGTGATGGCATCAATATTTTCATTATTTTAAATATATTGAATATATGCGTTGAAAAGGCAGGCAATAGAATGTGATTTGTATTTTGTTGTACCTTCTATGAAATATTTTACATAAGATTGTTGTTCGTAGCATTTCAAAATCGGTAAACTTCCCAAAATTTTTATATCTTTTAAAGTCATAACTGTATAGAGGTTTAAAAAAAATAGCTTAAATATGTGAGCAATAATAATTATATATACCCGGTACATGTAATAGAATATTTTAAAGGCCCCAAATACTATATCTTACGTATGAAATAGTCCATAAACCGATTCATAACCCGGCGGTATTTCATCCATTATTTTCCATTTTGGGCTTGCAGTCTCATCTGCCGTCCCTTTTGGATCCACTTTTTTTCATATTCTTCAAGATTGAAAATCAGAGGAGGTGTCCCAGCCAGTTTAATGAAGAACAGGAGTAATGCCAAGGCAGTTTCTTGTAGCACTGATGATAGTGTTCATGCTGGTAAATGAGCGCTCACATTCACAGCATGATATGATTACTGAGTTGATGGCAGATAGCAATGATTTAAATTTTAATGGAATTATTTTTCCTTTCTCATATATGTGCTCACGAAGTTCCTCTACTGATTCATTCATTGGTACTTGGAACTGTTCACTCAGGTAGCTAATGGCTTTGTCACGAAGACAAGTATCAGGATCAGTGGGCCAGTTTGTTGGATCTAGTATTTCTAAGTGCTTCATCATTTCCATATATTGTACATGTATTTAACATAACTGCTGCTTTAACATGACTGTTTAGTTGAATGGGAAGCTACTGATGCAAACATCCTCACTGCAAGGTTACCTGCAAGAGATGTGTAAAATTCATGAGGATCATTGACCTTCACACACTGTGGAGGGTGAAGTGTTGCTCCACTAATATTCAGAGTACTGTATTTGCCACATCCTGTGCCATTGTCAGATATACTCCTGGGTTGTTGATTAAGGACTGGTATAGCCTATGTTTTCTCTCAATTAGTTTGTGTGCTTTTGACAACGTCACTCATCGTTCTTGTAGCCCCAGCGACAAATCTTCTAACTCTATGAGTGTATCCAACATCAAGCCCATATTAGTTACAAACGAAATATCAGCTCTATGTTCTTTCAGGCCCCGGTACTGAGCTTTTCAGATGTACTTCATGCAATGTCATTCTTAGCAGCTTTAAAGTACTTGAACATTGCAGGATAATCCTGCCATACAGCCCCGATAGAGCGAGCACTAGATGCAACCCATCTTACCCCAAAGGCACCAAACTTTAAACAACTGCTTGTTCAACGAGGCTGCACAGTCTTTTAGTTCACTGCAGTTTTTTGGTGATACGTTGTAAAAGCTGTATAGCTTCTCAAAGAAAATTTTCATGTGGCACACTCCTGAGAGTTCTTTAACAACATCAGATACTGCAAGTTCTAAGCAGTAATTTGCATAGTACCACGCAATCATATTTTTATTTTTATTTTTTTTTACGGGGATTAGCCCACCCAGGCACAGGTCACTGACCCACATCGGGGCCTGGGAGGCGAAAATGTAGTAATAATAATAATTATAAATAGTAAATGAAATTTATAATATAATAAAACAAAATTGAAAATAAAATAATAATAATAATAATAATAATAATAATAATAATAATAATAAAAATAATAAAGAACCATAAAAAAAAAGATCAAAAGTGAGAAACAATATACTGTATGTATGTTGTGTTGTCAAAGTAAGAGAAACAATTGAGACCCTGCAATTGTGTAAAAATGAGGCAGAAAGTCAGATCAGCAACCTGGGACTTGGTGAAAATTTTCTTGATGCCATATGGCAGCAGGGTCTACCATTAGACAACGCATTATGCTTCCAATATCTTCCCAGGCGGTAGTACCTCCCTGTTTGGTAGCTGCCTACTACCTACTGCAGAAACATTGCGATCAGTTTGGCTGCAACATCAGTATTCCTGCATAATATATTAACTGCACCATCCTGAGCAAATGACACATGATGACAAAAACTCTGTGGTAAAGCCAAGATCATTTAGTCTCACAAGTAGAACAGATACAATTTCTGCAGCAGTGGTTATAGTAAGCTTAACAAGTTTAAAAAACACACTTGTGGCTGCATCTGTTTCTGGAAATTGGACTCCGATACAAATAACTAATTCTGTCTTTTTACTTATTGATGTTGAATCATTAATCATTAAACCATTATTGAGTTTTTCTGCTTACTGTTTCAGTCACTAATTTCTGTCCCATAGCATTAGCAATGTGAACACTAATGTCTGCACAAGAATGATCACTGTGTAAAACACGTCCCATATCAACTCCATTAAGCACCTGAAGATCTACGACATTGGGCAAGTCAGCAAATGGGCGTCCAGTCTTGCAAATATACTGTAAACAGCTCAAAATACACAAGTAGATTCTAAACATGACAAATTTTGTTTTGCTACAATGTTTTCTAAAGCTTTGTTTGAAGCTGCAGATGTTATTAGTGCATATACTGTATAGGCCTTTCCCTCTTATCAGCCTTAGGCCCCTCACAACCTTAATCCGGCCCTGGTTACCTGACATTGTCAAAGGTGATCGCCGCGTGATGCCTCAAAGGGGAATCCCAGTTCAGGAGGTGATGTGAGTGTAACCCTACCTGTGACCGTACCCCACACCCAGTCTTGTTCCAATTATCCCATCCCTGGGGACAGTTTGTCAGACCTGCCACTCAGGTACGGAAAGTGACAGTTACAGTCAGAAGCTTGTGCTCCATGCTGATCAACACTCAAAATTAAATCATGTTACCGATAGGTCAATATTTGACCGATGCATATGATACCTTTGCATATGTCAGAATTTTTGGAGCGATGCAAGTGCATTTGTTGCATCGGTCTGGATTGGGCCCTGAAATTCCAACCCCCAAATTGTCAGGACAAGTAAAATTAAATATCCAGGTAAGTAAATTTCCAAAGTTATTTGTCTAGGACAAGTAAATGTTCCAAATATCTGCACAGCCTGCTTGAAAAACCTTGGCTTCAGCTTTGGCTTTATGTCTTTCTAAATTGCTGGCCTTGGCTAGGCTTCGTGACTTTCCAATGGCTTCAGCTTCGAAGTCAGAGGCTTGGCTTCAGCTTCGAAGTCAGTGGCTTGGCTTCGGACCCATGTCTGAAAGGCAGGCCATCCTGTATCATCATATCACCATTTAGCCTGCCTACATCACAAGCTCAAGATGACAGCATCTGCTGGTGACTACAGAGCTGTACAGGGGTTCCTTGACTTATGAATGCTCGCCGATACGAACGGGGTTAAACTTGAAATTTACAGTATTTTATTTACCTGATGACATATTTTTTTACTTTCATTTACTGTATTTTGTCATTCTATTTCTTTTTTTGGCTTAAATTAAGTGATTTTAGATGTATATAAGGACTTTGGCTATGATGTAGTGGTATTTTAAACATTGTTCTGTAAGTATGGTATGCACATAGCATGTGTTCCGACTTACGTACAAATACGACTTAAGAGCGTCCTCAGGAATGGAACCCGCTCGTAACCTGGGGACCCCCTGTATACTGTACAGTACTGCAATGTGTTTTGTTTATTTACAATATACTGTACAGTACTGTACTTGTACACTGTACAGTCTACGCGGAAGGTTAAGGCACAAATTGGGCTGTGACTTCACTTTTAGCACAAATCGTTTTACCCTCAAGATAGGGATAAATTTTGATCAGAAATATTTAGTCACAATTCTAACGGCATCTGGAACCCTTAGGCGACAGCTGTCACATAGGAGGAACCGCTCAGTCTTTGTTTAGGTTGCGTGGGTGGAGGTTATTGTACCCATGTGAGCGCCACGTGCCGTGATTTTACGCCTGAGTTACAGTGCTTTATCGTGTGATTTCTGGGTCTTTAAGATGTCCAGGAGAGTTACTAAGCATGAGGATATTGCACAGGTGATTGGTTTATACAAGGCTAATCATAAAGTTACTGAAATAGTTGAATTAACCGGTGTGTGCCGCCGGTCAGTGTACCGATTCATCTCGGAGTTTGAGGCAAACAGCCAGGAAGAGTTGCCTACCCCTAAACCCAGGTCTGGGCGACCACGGCTAACGTCTCCTAGAACCAGGAAGGTGATTGCTAGGCAAGTTAATGCTAATCCTAAGCTCACGGCACGGGAATTAAAGCAAGCTAACCCCGGACTCCTTGGTAACGTCTCCTTAAGGTCGGTGCAGCAGCTTCTTCATGACGATCTCGGTTATCGCGCCTACCGACCACGCCGTAAGCCCCTGCTGACTGCTGCCCAGAAGAAGAAGAGGATCACTTTTGCGAAGAAGTACAGTGTCTGGTCCCTTCAGGATTGGAGGAACGTCCTGTGGAGTGATGAAGCCACGTTTACAGTGAGTGGTTGTGGTCACGATAGGGTGTACCGCCGGCCAGACTCTGACCCGCTCGACCCCAGGTACACCGTCAAGACGGTCAAGCATCCTGATTCAGTGATGGTATGGGGTTGTTTCACTTATTACGGTGTTGGTGAGTTGGTTGTGCTTGAAAAAAACATTAAAGTTAACCAGGGTGTGTACCTCGAGCTTTTGTGACCTTCTGCCTGACTCGTTTGAGAAAATACGCGCTGTTGTGTTCATGCAGGACGGTGCTCCCTGCCACACAGCCAAGTCGGTTACTCAGTGGTTGGAGGATTGCCAGGTTTCATATTTTAAGGACTGGCGTGGCAATTACCCCGACATCAACCCTATTGAGAACCTTTGGGGGCTCATGAAACGTCGCCTACGTGACCTCGACACCTCGTCCGTCCCCAAGCTCACCACAGCAATTAAGCAACTGTGGGCCAATTTCACCCCACAGCACCTGCAAAACCTTGCAGACAGTGTTCCACAATGACTGAAAGAGGTGCTGAAGAGGAAGGGAAACAACAAAATACTAAGAGGGGTGGGTGAGTGTTATTTTCATTTTTTTATTGCCTTAACATTTTTTTATTTTTCCCCCATGGTGTGCCTTAACCTTCCGCGTAGACTGTACAGTAGTGTTTGCATAAATAAATACCGCTGTATAGCTGCAGTTATGCTTTCATACCAACAGTGCTCTGTGCCAGATGCCTAGTTTAGACGTGGAAACATTCACCAATGCCCGGAAAAAATCTGTGGATGTGCGATTTTTTTCCGGGAATAAGAGAATTTGTCTCAAAACCCAGAAGTCTCTCAAACTTGGAAATGCTTTGCACCAATTGTTCTGGCTAGCAGGGACATTAATTGTGAGTTCAGTTAATGGACAGCATCTCGTCTTCTCAAGAATGTCCTAGAAACATAAAATACAGTGGGGTATGCTATAACGAACGGATCCTACTACGAATATTCCTATAACGAACGGTTTTACCTATAAAATTGAGAATGCTATAACGAACCCAACTCCTACAACGAACGCGGATGAATACGGGACTATTTCGCCTGGCGCATGAATATTGTTGTACCGCGACCCACAACAAGAGCGTCAGGCGCCATCTTTGTCTCATTGTGTAGCCAGTGCACCACTGTTATTGTTGAAATTTCGTCTTTTGATGTGGAAATTCGCGTTATTTGTATAACTATTTTGTTATACAAGTATACAATTGTAACAATGAGTCGTCCAAAGCGAGTGAGAAAGCTAATAACCCTTGAAACTAAGAAAGAAATTATAAAGAAACGTGAGAATGGAAGAAGCATTGCAAAACTTAGTGATGAATATGGGATGGCTAAATCGACTATATGTACGATTTTGAAGAATAAAGAGGAGTTAAAAACTGTGCAAGTGGCTAAGGGAATCTTTAGACTTAGCAAAGCAAGGTGTAATGTGATCGAAGAGATGGAAAATTTACTCTTAGTGTGGATAAAGGAGAAAAATGGCAGGTGGTAACATTAGTGAAGCTATAATTTGTGAGAAGGCTAAACAATTGTTTGAGGACCTTAAAGCCAAGACTCCCAGTGGAAGTGATAGTGATGTGCCAGTGTTTAGGGGTACGTGCATGCTGAATAACACTAAGGTAAGATAAAGTACCGTATTTTTTACATTTTCCACAGAATTTTTTCAGTGTTAAGCGGTTGTATTTGGGGGCCTGGAACGGATTAATCCTATAACGAACGAATGCTATAACGAACGAGGTTCTGGAACCAATTACGTTTGTTATAGCATACCCCACTGTACTGGATGTGAAAAATGGTGCATTGTGCAACTTTTCTATGCACCCAAACAGTGTAAAACTCATAAAAGTTGTGGAAAAATCATTTCTTGACTACAGTATTGTGATTTAGAAGTAAAGTACAATATAAAACTGAAAAATAAGAGAAATGGAGAACATGGGTGTGTGGGAGGTGATTGTATGTACAGTATATAGAGGCAGTGGGTGGTTTGTCAATAGCACATCTGGTATGTTTCACATGCATCTCTGCTTTATACATTAAGGTAAAGGGGCATTGTACTATCCACAACCATTTCTTATTCCTATCCCTCGTGGACAACAAAGACTTGGTGTAAAGAATTTGGAAGAAAAATATAATAATCTGTAGCATATGCATTTCCTGGTATGTTTTTATAATAAAAAATATATTTCCTAAAATTCGTCAAACACTTGTACCTGTATGTGCTGTCACAGTCTCAGGAATATCATCTTCCTAAGTGCATTATTGCTTCACAAAAGGCTTTAATTGAAAGATTAATGACCAGTGTTACTACAGGTCTTGGGTAGAAGGAGGTACAGTATCTTGTTTTCTTTTGTCTTATAGTATTTTCTCATGTTCCTGTCCATAGGTGGAGAAAAGGGTATAGCATTGCATGTGAAGAGGAATCGTAAGATGCTGGTACGAGATAAATTGAAGCTTCTTCTTGATGATGATTCCGACTTCCTAGAACTTTCATTACTTGCTGGTCTTAACATGGAGTATGGAGATATACCTTCAGGAGGTACTATTAATGGTATGTATGCCACTGCATTTAATTTTCTTCATTAATAAAAAATGATTATTCAACACTACTGATCATTCTGTTTGTAAAGGAGTAATAATATTGAATGTACAGTCTCCCAATAAAGTATCATTACCCATAGGGTCGATGTGATTCGAGGCTTTCCAAGCAATGTTAGTCGACCTGTTTCTGAATGGATGGTAGTTCTACATTGGCCACCTTTGAGCATGAATGAGTATACAGCATAAGTTTTTGAACGGTACATACATAGCTTAATGGATTTCTTGTTATATTGAAGTATCTAGTATGCCATCCAACGACGACTTCCTCCCCCAATCCTACCCCCATCTCTAGCTTTTGCTGATATGGTGAGCAGGCATACCAACTTATGATGATGCACTGGGAATCACATCAAAGCATTTCGTTCAGCGTTTCAAATTGTAGCGACAGAAAATCTAACGATACTATTTAGGGGACTGTACATGAAGTTATGGCCTACTGTTTTTTGGTGAATGGCCTGTGAAATTCACATTACAGTGTTATAGAGATGAGAATTTAGAGGCAGGATACATGCTTCATATTTATTGTATGATGTTTTACTCCTCCTATGTGCTCCCCTCTGAAGGGTTGGCCATGACAGGAGAGCCTCCAGGCTGCCCTAAAAACTTTCTTTGTCCTTGTTATTCCTGTTATCTCCCTCTACCCAGTGTAACTGCAATATTGTTCCTACACACAATTTTTATTATCATCCGCATCCCTTTCACATGTCCATATAAAAGCAGTGAGCTTCTCTATACCCTTTCCTCCACTCCACAATTTGCTCCCTGTGTCCTCTCTGCTATTCCAAATGCCCCTTGCAATTCACTGTTTTTTACCCATTCTATTTTGGTAACTCCAGCTGCAGCCTTCATGCAACTTCTTTGTAGATGAATTTTAGGGCCTTCTGCTTCTCTGGTCCTGTTTACCTTGTAAGTACTTTTCAAAGAATAGAGGTTTATCAGAATCTTTCTAATATGGTAGATACACATTTTCTCAAGTTTTCCAGTTCTGTACTGTGTTGCCATTTCCTTTAGTGTCAGACGTTAAAATCAGATGTGCATATATAATTTCCTGCTTTCTTCTTGTTTGTTGTATATCTGATATTTTTGCAATTTTCAGCGATTGGAAAAATCCATGGGAGATATTGTGTAATAATGAGCAATGATGGAACTTTCAAGAGTGGGACATTTTATCCAATATCTGTTACAAAAAATATTCGCTCCCAAACAATTGGTGAAGTTAATCGTCTTCCCTGTGTATACATAGTGGACTCAGCTGGTGGATTTCTACCCCTTCAGGTAATTTGTTTAAAGAATAATAGTTAATGGCAAATTTACTATTGTCTTACAGTGTGATGCTGATAAGGAAGTTCTTGTAATTGACTCTGTAATTAGTGTCCTAGGAGTGTAGGGTTACCTTTGAAATGTTTTTGTTTCATCCACAAGATATTATTATTAATGTTTTTTATTTAATGAATGATAGTTCATACTGAATCTATTTGAAACACTTGGTTAGCAGTCATAGCCATATCCCCACTTATTGAAGATCTTGTAAAACTATTCCAGATTTTCTTATCCAAAATTCTTGAGACACACCATAAGTGGGTCATGGTGACTACATGTTTTCAGCCCTTATTCAAGTGTCATCACCTATAATTGTCACTTCATCCCCATAGAAATTTAGCATAATTCTTATTTTAATGTACACTCCAGTGTCTATTACCCAACAAACAACATCTTTTTTTTGTGATGCTATGTGAGTCACTACACAAAGAGCCAGTTAGAATTTTCATATTGAATGAAATAATTTAGTGATATCTCCGTTAGTCGAAACAATTGGTGCAGAGCACTTCCGGGAATGAGAGATTTCTGGTTAATGAGACGACTCTCTCAAAGCCGGGAAAAAAATTCCTTATCCCTGGAATTTTCCGGGTAACAGAAAAATTTTCTCGGAAGTTCCAGAAATTGCCCATTACATCATCTCTTGAACCTGGAAAAACATCCCCCATCCCTGGAATTTTCCTGCTACCAGAAAAATTTTCTACGAATTTCCTGGAAATGTGTCTGATTTTTATCTCTCAAACCCGGAAAATCCCCCTCATCCCCAGAACTTTCCGGAATTTTCGGGGAACGGGAAAATTTTCTCAGAATTTTCAGGAAAATGTGCCCCTCGAAAATTGTTCCGAAAGCTGGAATTTTCTGGGAAATTCCAGCTTTGGGAACAATTTTCCAAGAAAATTTCATTTCCGGCTATCGGAGAGTTCTGGGTTTGAGGGATTCTGGCTAATGGCGATATATTACTGTACAGTATGTAGCAGGGTAGATAAAATATGAGCATGATGTATGTCTGTGTCAGTTTATTAGCTTTTTGAGTTATTATGATTTTATGTTCCAGTCTGAATTGTTTGCTGACAAAAATCATGGTGGCCGTTGCTTTCGCAACCCACCAATCATGTCAGCAGCGGGGATACCACAGATAGCTATAGTGTGTGGTTCTTGTACTGCAGGAGGTAAGCTTTAATTTATGTTAGAATGTTAATAATCTAATGCATTATCTCTGACAGTCTGCTTTGTTTATCAATACATATTATCATATTATACTGTACAGTATACAGGCATCCCCCGCGTTACGGAAGCCCGGGTTCCGGAATTTCGCTCTTACGTTATTTGTAAATTATGGCCAATAATTTTGCGTTACGGCCCGTAAATCCGCCCTTACGGAAATTTGGGTAAATTTTAACAAACACAAGGCCTCACACATGCCATTCAGACTAACAGAATTGACAAGTTTTACCAACCATAAAGACAGTTGAAGCTTTAAACATCACTCACAATGGGTCTTGAATATTCCAACTGTAATCAGACATACCTAAGTTGCCTCAACAATTGCAACCCCAGTTGCAATATCAAATTCTGTGTCACTACTAAAAAATAATAGTCTCTGGTGCACTCTTAAGATTAAGAGAAAACGGACGACTCAGGAGTGCTGAAGTGAGAGAAAACGGACTCCTATGACGGGGCACTCAAATAAACATACACATAGCTGTATAATGCAATATTATGCAATATTAACCCCTAAATTGGTGTTTTAAGAAGGTATATCATAAATTATTTAATGTACTGTATTGTTTGTGTTTATAAATGTTTATTTTCATTAATAAAAGTGCTTGAATTACTTTTTTTGGGCCGAAAAAATTCCTTTGGCATGCATCTCCAGTTTTATAATGGAAGTCAATGGGAAAATAGGTTTCGCGTTACGGAATTTCGCGATACGGTCAATTTTCCGGGAACGGAACCCTTCCGTAACGCAGGGGATGCCTGTAGTTTTTTTTACTGAGCTGTTGCAGTATCATAAACAATAAGACTTAGCTATTGGAGGTGTTAATTAATTATTTTGATTGCAAAAATTTTGTAATAGGCAGTGTCAGACTTATTCTCAAATTTGAAGGTAAGATGTCCCCCCCCCCCTCCCCCCCATGAGGCCACACATTTAGTACAGTATATAATAGTGTTTATAGCACAGGGGCCCCCCCATATTCGTGGGGATTAGGTTCTCAAAATGGCCGCGAATCGCCAAATCCACGAATATTATTTGCGGACTGGGGGGGGGGTACATTTTTTACTTGTGCACAAAGAAATGTATATTCCCTTTATGTTTTTGCCCTTACCACAATTATTTATTTACCTGTATTGTATATACAATATGTTGTATGTGTAGACACACACACACAAAACACATACAAATAAATAATAATTGGAAAATACTCTCACAAATAATCAGAAACAAATTTATTAAAAATGTGACAGTCTACCCTCAAGTTAGTGCATTATTAAAAAGTAATAAAGCACAGACTTGAGGGTAGACTGTCATATTTTTAATAAATTTATTTCTGATTATTTGTGAGAGGATTTTCCAATTACTAATTATTTGTATGTGTTTTGTGTGTGTGTCTACACACACATACACATACACACACATCCTTGACCACCGAAGGGTCAAGACGTACCTGGCGCTCCTCTCGGAGCAGCCAGGTCAACTGTTACGTTGGCCCATACCAACTCCCTCCCCTGAACCCTCCTCCCCACCGGAATATCAAGTTCTCGCCAGAAGTTATTATTTCATTTAGGAAAGGAATGGAACCAGTGTTAAACAGAGGTGAACAGTGGTGAACAGTGCTTAAGTCAGTGAGAACAACTCAACAGTAACAGTCATACCCAAGTTAACCTTCACACAGTGAGGTCCCAGGTACCCAGTGATAACGGCCCGTGAGACCCAACAACCAGCGATGTGTTAATCCGTCTACGATAGGAAGGCCTGGGACCACACCTCACTCATATAACACCATCTGTGAGGGAATTACTACACCACGTGTCCCTCATAACACCATCTGTGAGGAATTACTACACCACGTGAGGCCCCTCATAACACCATCTGTGAGGGAATTACTACACCACGTGAGGTCCCTCATAACACCATCTGTGAGGGAATTACTACACCACGTGAGGCCCCTCATAACACCATCTGTGAGGGAATAACTACACCACGTGAGGCCCCTCATAACACCATCAGTGAGGGCACTACTACACCACGTGAGGTCCCTCCTAACACCATCTGGGAGGGAGTTACTACACTACGTGTTTGCTGTTCAACACCTACAATAATCTGTATGTTCACTGTATGTTCCTTTACCTTTCTCTAATGAAGGCTTTTGTTAAACCACCAATGTATGTACAGTAATAAGTCATTTATGTCCAATGTATATTTTCAGCCTTCGGGCTGCAGAACTTTTTCAATAAACCGTCAATTATTATTATTATTATTATTTACAATACAGGTAAAGCAAATTACTGTCTCTAGAATGAATGACTCCCTGTCTCAGCCTCGAAAATGCCGACAACTTTAAAACTACAGTAGAACCTCGATATAACAAGAGATAGGTTCCAAGAGTGGTCGCTTTAAACCGAATTTGCACTGAATCAAAGTGTTGTTTCAATGGAATAATTTAGTTTGGTACTTGAGAGAAACACAAAATACTAAAAAGACTGAGAGTCTACCCAGATGCACCTCAGCCCATCTCCTAGAATAAACAAAACATTGTTTTTTGTAGTATTATGTTAAAACAAACACTCATAAATCAACACAGCTAAAACAATGGGACGTGAAATGGTCTGCTTACTAGCGAACAGCTGATGGGAAGATGGGGGGGGGGGAGGTGAGGTGATATGTTTGACAGTTGATGCCAAGGTCAAGTGCTTATAAATTTATAATAATAATAATAATTAACGGTTCATTGAAAAAAAAAAAAAAATTCTGCAGCCCGAAGGCTGAAAATATACATTGGACATAAATGACTTATTACATACATTGGTGGTTTAACAAAAGCCTTCATTAGAGAAAGGTAAAGGAACATACAGTGAACACACAGATTAATGTAGGTGTTGAACAGCAAACTCGTAGAGCACAGATGAGACACGTAATTAGTAATACCTCACAGATGACAGATGGTGTTATGAGTATGAAAGAATCACGTGGTGTAGTAATTCCCTCACAGATGGTGTGATGAGGGACTTGATGTGGTGTAGTAATTCCCTCACATATGGTGTTATGAGGGACATGTGGTGTAGTAATTCCCTCACAGATGATGTTATATGAGTGAGGTTTGGTCTTAGGCCTTCCTATCGTAGACGGATTAACACATCGTTGGTTGTTGTTGGGTCTCACGGGCCGTTATCACTGGGTACCTGGGACCTCACTGTGTGAAGGTTAACTTGGGTACGACTGTTACTGTTGAGTTGTTCTCACTGACTTAAGCACTGTTCACCTCTGTTTAACACTGGTTCCGTTCCTTTCCTAAATGAAATTGTAACTTCTGGCGAGAACTTGTTGATATTCCGGTGGGGAGGAGGGTTCAGGGGAGGGGGTTGGTATGGGCTAACTTAACAGTTGACCTGGCTGCTCCGAGAGGAGCGCCAGGTACGTCTTGACCCTTCGGTGGTCAAGGATGTCCTTAAGAGTGACTTTAAGTTTTCTCTAATAAAATGTCACTGAACTAACATGGGAGAATATTATTAACATTGCTGGAATTCTTATAAGATAGTGATTAGTTTGAATATATACATGCTATAGTTGGCATTAGGCATACAAATTTTAGTTCTAATTAATTTTATTACAAATGGCAAAATTTTTTATCTCTTGTGCAAAATATATGACGTTTATATTAAAATTATTCGCTGTTTTGCAAGGATTCTAGCAATGCAAATTGTATTCTCTTAACTTAAGTCTGTGATAATATATAAGATAAAAACTGTAAGCCTATAACCACCCAACCCTGGCTGGGAAGATGGGGAGGTGACAGTGACACGTTTGACAGTTGGGGGCCAAAGGTCTGGTGAATTATTTATTTGCTTATTTATGTCCTTTAGCTTTAGATTGAGTTTTGGTTTTTTGTTTATAAAATGTCATAGAAGTGACTGGGGAGAATATAATTTACATTGCTGGAATTCTTATAAGATAGTGATTAATTTGAATATAAACATGCTATAGTTTGCACTAGACAAAAATTGTAGTAATCATTTAGTACATTATTTTGATTACATATACAACACAGCTTTGCCCTTAGGACAATGTAGCGTCCCCAGAGAAACGTTCGGAATTTTAAAATATGATGTGCCAAACTGACTGACGCAAAATAGGAAGGATTCACTTTAAATTAAAACGTTGTCCTTAAATGTGGGTGTCGCTTTAAATCAATAATCTTAAATTGAATCACTTTAAATCGACATTCTACTGTACCCACTTTCATTCTTGGGTACATCCAGGGTTTCATCCGCGAATAACAGAGAACCGCAAAATAAAAATCGCGAACTTGGGGGGGAGGGGGGGCTGTACTGTAGAACTATTGGGGAGGGCTTTGGTACTCCACTGAAGCAGTTAACACCTTTGGTGTATTTTTCTTTCTTTCTATTCTTCTATGGCTCAGCTGAGTACAGTACACCTAGACCCCGACTTACGACTACGTGGACTTACGACCGTCGGGACTTACGACCGCTGCAGATTTTTTTTTTTTTTTTTATTTTTTTTTTTAAATGACACGCATTTTCTATGCCGAAACGTTTCCAGTTAATGTAGTCTCCATGTATAATTAGACAATTATGGGGGCCCCATGTGCATTCAGCTGACTACATTAAAGGTTAAGTGCTCAGTCACACTGTATCCATTCCTTATTATTTATTACTTTCACTGTACTGTATCCATTCATCATTATTCATTACTTTTACTGTACTGTATTTCATTGTAGATTTTTTATTAAATTTTTTTTTTTTTTTTTTTTTTTATCTATGTTGGACTTACGACCTGGATTTGGGTCCCTAACCCCGTCGTAAGTCGGGGTCTAGGTGTACTTCATAGGATTCACTGTTTTCTCAAAAATCTGTCATAACTGATTCATTGCCATAATAAATTACAGTATACTCTCGATTTAACGGAATCCGATATAACGAACTCAAGATTTAGCAGAAGGAATTTTTTCTGTTATTTTTTACTTGATTTGGTGAACTAGTTCGCTAAATTGAGATTAATTCCGTTAATGTACTCACACCTACGGAGACACCTCAGACACATGATATGTATGTACATAAAAACATTAGAAACCTTATTCATGGCTTACCCTAAACTAGGGGGCTCGGTGTTTGTTTTAAATTTTTATCTATTATTTCCAAACCTTTTTTCCAATTGATAACTGCACTTTTTTGACTTTGTTCCCCACACCACTTCCTTTCTGAGACTTCTGATAGACTTTCTGCATGATGTCTAAGCACTGTACTGTAGTTAGTTGATTGTGAGGTAGCAGTGAACAACACACACTGAGGCGGCAGGATACAGACTGAGCTGATGTACACAAAACCCACTCGCCAAGTGGCGCATTTGGCGCTGAATTTAACTAGTTTGCTAAATTGAGCGAAAGTAATGAAAATTCGATTTAGCGGAAATTTCAATTTAATGGAAAGGGGTGGCTCGTATTAGTTTGTTAAATTGAAAAAATACTGTACGAGTACATTATTTTAGAAAGCTGTAGGAAAGTAAAGCATTATTTTTGAGGATGAAGTCCAAAGAATAATTAGGAGACACAGTGAGACATAGATGCAGGTAAGGTGTTTGAATTGAGTTCCTGTGGTCAAGCTTATTCAAGTTAGAGAGCAGCACCAGATGTTAAGATGAGAACAAGCATTTATTAGGCTACTTGATTTCCATATTTCAAGAAGAATTTTGTTTAATTTATTTATTTACTATGTATTTTGAAGGAGCCTATCAACCATCCATGTGTGAAGATGCAGCTATTGTAACCCGTATTGGCACCATCTTTCTGGGCGGGCCACCCCTGGTGAAGGCAGCCACTGGAGAAGAAATTACTGCAGAAGATCTAGGTGGAGCCACAGTACATTGCAGGTACTATATTAGGAAGTACTACAGGTATATTATGATATTCATAATGGTATGATATTATGGCTATACAGTACTGTACTTATAGTCTGTTCACTTGAGGCTTACAACTGAGCCCTGGGGTCAGTTTGTAGCAAGGCAGCTGATTGATTGGCAGACAGAGACCCAAAGAGTAACTACACTTCTTTAGTATTTAATCTGTCCTATTTATATTTTGATATTGATCTCTGATAATTCCTGCACTTGGGGAAGCAAAAAGTAGCATGTGAAACACTCTCGTAATAAAAACAACATAAAGTTGAACAAATTCTGGGACATAAACTCCTCCTCACCCCTTAATGTCATGCAACAAGGTGGAGGATGTCATTAAAATGTTGTACTCTTTCTTGTACTCGTCAAGATACTGTATATAGTAGTAAAGTTCATAAAAAAAAAATATATATATATATATCTTGATAAAATCACACGGAGGTACTCCGTTGTTTCCATCTTCCCGTGTGATTTTATCAAGATTTATCTTATCCACGTTTTCATTGTGGATTTACATGATATATATATATATATATATATATATATATATATATATATATATATATATATATATATATATATATATATATATATATATATATATATATATATATATATATATATATATATATATATATATATATATATATATATATATAACCTTATTTATTATTAACATACTGTATATACTGTATTGTCTTCAATGGGGATACTGTACATTGGTCTAATCAGATATGATACAGGCCTAATGAGAGCTAATGGGTACGTGATATGACACCATGTGCAAACATGCTGGAAGTGGGCGGGGGTGGGACTGGCTGTCGCTGCATTTTCCAGTTTGTTTTATTTATTCATTATTACATTCTAGTATGATCAGCCGCTTATGGTGTAATATAAAACATTAAATAATAGAAAAAATATGATTTTAATTTGTAATTTGATTTCAAAATAATGGAGAGAGAGAGAGAGTTAGTTTTATATATGCAATGCGTGCTTGTCTCCTGCGCTCTTCCCGGGAGGATTGCCATTATCATTGTTTGAATTATTTTACTTAAAATCTTACCAATTTTCTGTGGGTGAATGTGTGTTGAACTAAAAGCTAACCAATCACAGTGCAGTATTTTGGGCAAATCCATCCCAAGAGGTGGGGGGGGGGGATAAACTGGGTTTAAGATACAAGAAGACATTATGAAAATCCATACTAAACTTTCCTCAAGGTCTGTCAACTCATATTGCGGAAATTCAGAAGGATGTCTTTTTTGCACCTATGGAGAAAGTTATTTTTAGATGGGGGGAGCAGCTTAGGATCTTGGGATGAAACCGTTTTTTTTTCCCCATAAGGTAGTTGACTTACGGCACTTATTGTGGAATTGTTTATCACGACACTTTTTTCGTTCCAAATCCCTGCGAATATCGACTACAGTATAGATGTACAGTATATTATTACTTGGGTCATATCTTACACAAGTTAGGAATGTAATTAATAAGTCAGAATTCACAGTAATAATGTCTGTTCACTTAAACTTCTCAAGGACTGTAGTGAGTTTTAATTTTCTGAACAACAACAGTGAACTTATACACGACTCCACTGAACTTGGCTATAAGTTATGAGGCAGGAATTAACTCATCTTCACACAACTAAATGTCACCTTCAATATTGTACTCAAGGAACACCCAGTACTGTACTCACAATAATTGGTACTTAGGTTACAGAGACCAGTTTTCAGTAAGAAATGTTTATTATCTTTATGTTTTTAACCTTATGATATTTATTTTGTTTTCTTCACAGTCTGTTTGAACGATTATATGTGATTATATGTGCGTGTAACAGAGTAAAAGAAAATGATGGAAATTACATATACTGTACAGTGGTACCCCGATTTACTCGGTCAATTGAACCCACAGGGTACCGCGGAAAGTGAAAACCGCGTAAAGTGAACAACAGAACATATGGGATTAATTCCAATAGAGACTGGCCCGACCCCCAAACTCCACTTCTTCCGACAATACCTATGTTGTAGTAAAAATAACATCTAAATTTTATGATGGTATGCTCACACAATTAATATTTAAGAGAAATACAGTCGCCAGGTTAATGTCCATTCAAATAATGGACTCAACTCCCCCTCTTCCCACCTCACTAGCTCCTACCTCTCTGAGAAATGATTGGGTGAAAACACTCCTTTTTAATTTTTAGTAATAAATAATACCTCAGACTAAAGTTAGGATAATATAATTGACATTTCTGGATTCCTTGCAGGTCAGGGAATATTTTGAATGTAAACTTCATATATTTTGCACAAAAGATAAAATATTTGCTTTGTGTAAACCAAATTATTACATTAGATCTAAAATTTGTATGTCGAATGCAAAATCCATGATGTTTATATTCAAAATGATCATCATATTGTAAGAATTCCAGCAATGTAAATTATATTCTGGCCGGGTAATTTGTATGAATTTTATGAGCTAAAACAAATATCTTCAGTTAATAAAAAAAAAAAACATTCTTCAGGACACTATCTGTCAAAGTACCCCACCTTGCCTCCCCCCCCTACACTCACGGCAGCTGGGTCGGTCGGCCCCAACCCTACCCCCCACCTTCCCTCCCTACCAGAAAAATGTTGGGTGAAAAAACTAGATTTTAACTTTTAGTAATAAATAATACCTCAGACTAAAGTTAGGATAATATAATTGACATTTCTGGATTCCTTGCAGGTCAGGGAATATTTTGAATGTAAACTTCATATATTTTGGAATAAGTTTAGGGAGTTGCTTCCTATATTGACTGCAAAAGGACCTTCTCTTTGTGTGAGAGGAAATATGTATGTAACTGGTGTGAGAATTGTGAAACATGGGCAGTAAAGAGGACGACATATGGAGGCTTGAGTAAGCTGATGTGAGAATTGTGAGGTGGAAGTGTAATGTGACACTGAAAGATAGGAAACCCTGTTCAGAGCTGAGAGAGCAGCTGGGTATTTAGAGTATTAACAAGGTTTTGCATAGAGATGATTTGGGCATGTCGTAAGAATGAAGGTAACCGATTGGGTCTAAATATGGAGGGGAGGGGAACTAGAGGTGGCCAAGAATAACATGGGGAGTGGCTGTATGAAATAACCTCAGTTTTAAGAACCTGATGAGTAAGTCCGCAAGAGATGCACTACATGAAGAGTTGCCATCAGGTAATCAAGGCTAATCCATGCAAGCATGGAAAATTATCGTAAAAGAATGAAGATGATGATAAAAATGCTCTTGTCATATTGGTTTTCTGCACACAAACCAAGATCCAAATTTTTGAAGAATTATGTGGCAATTTTTTTTTACTTATAACTGGGGATAGAAGAACACATCAAGTCACAGTCATCTATTTTGGCCACTCTTCTGTAACTGAATAAGCCAGTTATATGTATTTGTACATTTCCAGTTAGGGGATATAATAAACATACAATAGGTATTGGAAGTACTGCATTGTTTTTTGCAGTTTACCTTGTCTGAAGAATTTATTTGGTCGTTTGCTTTCATGTGATATTCTTTAATTTTCTATAGTGTCAGTGGTGTTACTGATTACTTTGCTGGCACAGAAGAAGAAGGTTTTGACATTGTGCGTGACATTGTTGCCACACTTAACATTGACCCCCTCTCTCCTACATTGTTGGACTCGGAAGAACCTCTGTTGAAGCCTGACTTATTAGATGGTAAGTCTTTGTTCTCTTATATCTTTTAATAATACTTTATTGGTGTTTAACTCAGATTTTTGTCTCGCATATATGTTGTACAGTCCCAAGTTTTGACAAATACATCGCAGAAAAGTTAAGCCATCCAATGCATGCATCTTTGTACCTCGTAAACAGTTGGCAAGTCTGTTGAACATTGGAAAGGGATGACCAGTTACACTATTTACATAAATTACTTACTTTCTCTGATGCTCATTCATCATTGGGTATACTGTATGTGTCTGTATTCCATAACTAGAATACAGGCATCCCCCGCTTTACGGAAGGGTTCTGTTCCCAGAAAATTGACCGTAACGCGAAACCTATTTTCCCATTGACTTTCATTATAAAACTGAAGATGCGTTCCTAAGGAATTTTTTCGGCCCCAAAAAAGTAATTCAAGCACTTTTATTAATGAAAATAAACATTTATAAACACATTCAATACAGTACATTAAATAATTTATGATATACCTTCTTAAAACACCAAGTTTAATATCCAATGTAATACCTTTGCGGCTTGTTTTTGCACTACTACGGTCACTTTCACTTGATGGCCTCTTTCCAGTCATCTTGAATAAGGGTAATGCACTATACTGTACTTACTGTATGTTTGTAAAAGTTAAATCCAACTGCTGGGGCGAGAAACATGCGTGCACACTGGATGTAAACACTGACTCCTCGTGGTGATGCCACGCTTGGCGGTAGCAAACACCAAGAAATCCACACCAAACAAATTATAATTTTTAACAACAAATTATAATTTTATATTGTGATTTTTTTTAAATTGTTAAAATTTACCCCAATTTCCGTAAGAGCGGATTTATGGGCCGTAACGCGAAATTATTGGTCATAATTTACAAATTCCGTAAGAGCGAAATTCCGTAACCCGGGCTTCCGTAACGCGGGGGATGCCTGTACAGTAGTAAGTCCATTATTTCAAACCATAATTCATTGAACAACTCGAAGTGTATATCTATTCAGACATGTCAACTGACCAGATGTAGTCACGGTTGCACTTTCAGTGTAATGGGCTGTAATCTTCCAGGTTTCATTATTCTTCGGCCAAAGTGGAGAAGATACCTGTTTTTTAGACTGTACACTTTGCTATTTGATACACATTTTCAAACAGATTTCCTCATAGAGTCTTACCATAGTTTCTCTCTCTCCAGTTTCCATGTAATCTTTCATCCCAGATTTGTACTAGTCATAGAAGTATCCTTGGTGTCCTCTTTAAAACCCTTTATATTTCTCTCTTTCAGCTTTGAGCGGTATAGATTCTATTGATCGGAAGAAATTGTATGCAGTAATTGGGAGGATCGTGGATGGTGGAAGATTTCGGGAATTTAAACAGCAGTATGGAAGTAACCTCACTACAGGATATGCTTTTGTTGAAGGGTAAGAATACAGTACAGTACTGTATATTCTTAAAGTGAATTCCAGGCTCTTCCTGGGATTTGTTAAATATGAATAAAAACTTTATGAAATGCTTTGGCATAAAAATGCCTTTTGTCACTTGGCATGTACTGTATATATCTTCATTAATTTATATTAACACCATCAGTACTGAACAAGTCAGGCAGAGTTGTCTTAGTATTGTTACAAGTCAAAAATTAGTTTCAGCATCTTTACTCATATTAAATCCATATGAAAATGGGACAATATATTGCATTTTAAAGTTATGCTAAAATATTAATATGGTATTAATCTAAGACACACACACCCTGCTCATCATAGTGTAATGGTAACTGACCACATGTACTGCCATCTGTGTGGTTTCTTGCCAATTCAGACAGTTGTCTAGCCATATTCATTTAAAACTTATTTTACATGAAAGAATAAATTATTAATTACTGTATTATAATTTATTGGTATTACAGGTATTCAAATAAATGTTCTTTATTTAAGTAACTCTGTTACAATTACCATTTATAAATGGAATTTGAATTTTATATTATATATACTTTATTGAAAATGAAATAGTTCAAGTGGGTTCCCAAGGACTTTTTTCTGGCCTGCTGGGGTCACAGGGTACAGCAGCAGCTGTTCATCAGTGCTAACCCCCAATTTATGGATGAACCAGGGGAGCTCATATCCCTAGTTTTAAAGGTTTATTTTATTTTTTAGCATAGTTTAATTGCACAAATGGAGGGTTCCTAGGAACCCTAGGGTTAAACCCACAGAATTTTTGATGCAGTAAATAAGGTCATCATAAAATGGGATTTTGAGGTCATTCTTATGTTCTGTACAGGAAACCCTTGACATAATGGACACCGTCTGTAATGGACCTCGGCTTTAACGAACCCTCTGACCCGTTTGGACTAGGTTCATATATTATGAACTCAGGTCCACTAAAGTAAAAAAATATCTGACCTTTTGTATCCAAATTATCATAAATAATTACAGTAATACCCCATTTAGCCCAACCCTGCATAACACTGATTCATTATAGGGCTCTTAGATCCTCTCTTGGAGTTATTTTTTACTAGAAGAATAAAAGATGAAAATCCATAATACAAGGCAGAAGTTACAAGTCAACACTCAGGACTCGCTGCCACCTGCCATGCTTGTTTACAGTCTTTCTGCCACTAAGAGTGACATACCCATGTACTCTTGCAGCCAATCAGAGCTCTCCTCCTCGTGTAAAAATTATTCCCGGTAGCATTCAATTTACTTGACATGCTCGCTTTTTATGTGACTGCTTTCCATATTATAGTGAATATTTTTTACCCAAGTTATTTTTTACAAGATTTTTTTTTTTTATGAAAATTCATCATACATACAAGTCAGCTGTTCACTTGTGCCTGGCAGTGCAGCAGTCATATTATTCATCATTCACCCACCAACACTCACCATCTCCACTAACAACCCACACTCACTAGTCACCACCACCAACACTCACCACCACCAACTGGTGTTTACAGAATGGAACGCATTCAAACTGGGGTGAGGAGAGTGGTGGCCAGCGGGCTAGCAGATTAAACAAAGTTACTTTAGCAGCTCTTAGATGTTAATAACACGCACTGTACAGTACTGATTGGTGGTAAGTGGTAGGGGTGTTACCGGTGGTGTTGGTGATGGTGAGTGATGGTGATGGTGAGTGGTGGTGAGTGGTGGTGGTGATGGTGAGTGTTGGTGGTGATGATGAGTTGTGGTGAGTGTTGGTGGTGATGATGAGTTATGGTGAGTGGTGATGGTGAGTTGTGGTGAGTGTTGGTGGTGATGGTGGTGAGTGGTGGTGAATGTTGGTGGTGATGGTAAGTGTTGGTGGGGATGGTGAGTGTTGGTGGTGATGATGAGTTGTGGTGAGTGATGAGTTGTGGTGAGTGTTGGTGGGTGATGATGAGTGTTTGTGGTGATGGTGAGTGTTTGTGGTGATGGTGAGTGTTAGTGGTGATGGTGAGTGTTGGTGGTGATGGTGAGTTGTGGTGAGTGTGGTGGTGATGGTGGTGGTGGTGGTGGTGATGGTGGTGGTGGTGATGGTGATGGGTGGTGATGGGTTGGTGATGGGTGAGTGTTGGTGGTGAGTAAGTGTTGTTGGTGATGAGGTGTTGGTGGTGATGAGTGGTGGTGGTGATGGGTGTTGGTGGTGATGGTGATGGAGTGTTGGTGGTGATGATGAGTGTTGGTGGTGGAGTGTTGGTGGTGATGGTGGTGTTGGTGGTGATGGTGGAGTGTTGGTGTGGGTGAGTGTTGGTGGTGATGGTGGGTGTTGGTGGTGATGGTGAGTGTTGGTGGTAATGGTGAGTGTTGGTGGTGATGGTGAGTGTTGGTGGTGATGATGAGTGTTGGTTGTGATGATGAGTGTTGGTGGTGATGGTAGAGTGTTGGTGGTGATGGTGGTGATGATGGTGTTGGTGGTGATGGTAAGGTGTTGGTGGTGATGATGGGTGTTGGTGGTGATGATGGTGTTGGTGGTGATGGTGGTGTTGGTGGTGATGATGATTGTTGGTGGTGGTGGGTGTTGGTGGTGATGGGTGTTGGTGGTGATGATGAGTGTTGGTGGTGATGGTGAGGTGTTGGTGGTGATGGTGGTGTTGGTGGTGATGGTGAGTGTTGGTGGTGATGGTGAGTGTTGGTGGTGATGATGGGTGTTGGTGGTGTGATGGTGAGTGTTGGTGGTGAGTGTTGGTGGTGGTGGGTTGTGGTGGTGTTGGGTGGTGATGATGGTGGTGGTGGTGATGGTGGGTGTTGGCGATGATGAGTGTTGGTGGTGATGGTGGTTGTGGTGAGTGTTGGTGGTGATGGTGTTGGTGGGGTGATGGTGGTGTTGGTGGTGGTAGAGTGTTGTTGGTGATGGTGGTGTTGGTGGTGGGTGGGTGTTGGTGGTGGTGGTGGTGTTGGTGGTGATGGTGAGGTGGTGGTGATGGTGAGTGTTGGTGGTG
Source organism: Homarus americanus (assembly GCF_018991925.1). NCBI lineage: Eukaryota > Metazoa > Arthropoda > Malacostraca > Decapoda > Nephropidae > Homarus > Homarus americanus. Next base: position 11,997,545 of record NW_024735554.1, read on the forward strand.
ATGGTGAGTGTTGGTGGTGATGATGAGTGTTGGTGGTGATGGTAAGTGTTGGTGGTGATGGGTGTTGGTGGTGATGGTGGTGTTGGTGGTGGTGGTGAGGTGTTGGTGGTGATGGTGGTGTTGGTGGTGATGGTGAGGTGTTGGTGGTGATGGTGGTGGTGGGTGTTGGTGGTGATGATAAGTGTTGGTGGTGATGGTGAGTGTTGTTGGTGATGGTGGGTGTTGGTGGGTGGGTGTTGGTGGTGATGGTGGGTGTTGGTGGTGATGATGAGTGTTGGTGGTGATTGAGTGTTGGTGGTGGGTGGTGAGTGTTGTTGGTGGTGATGGTGAGTGTTGGTGGTGATGGTGAGTGTTGGTGGTGATGATGAGGTGTTGGTGGTGATGAGGTGGTGATGGTGAGTGTTGGTGGTGATGGTAAGTGTTGGTGGTGATGGTGAGGTGTTGGTGGTGATGATGGTGTTGGTGGTGATGGTGAGTGTTGGTGGTGAGCTGGGTGAGTGTTGGTGGTGATGGTGGGCTGTGGTGAGGTGTTGGTGGTGATGGTGGGTGTTGGTGTTGATGGTGAGTTGTGGTGAGTGTTGGTGGTGATGGTGAGTGTTGGTGGTGATGATGAGTGTTGGTGGTGATGGTGGTGGTGGTGATGATGGTGTTGGTGGTGATGGTGGTGTTGGTGGTGATGATTAGTGTTGGTGATGGTGGTGGTGATGGTGTGGTGTTGGTGGTGATGGTGGTGGTTGTGTGTTGGTGGTGATGGTGAGGGTTGGTGGTGATGATGGTGTTGGTGGTGATGGTGGGTGTTGGTGGTGATGGTGGGGTGTTGGTGGTGGGTGTTGGTGGGTGATGATGGTGGTGATGATGGTGTTGGTGGTGATGGGAGTGTTGGTGGTGATGAGTGTTGGTGGTGGTGATGGTAGGAGTGTTGGTGGTGATGATGGGTGGTGGGTGATATGAGTGTTGGTGGTGATGATGAGTGTTGGTGGTGATGGTAAGTGTTGGTGGTGATGATGAGTGTTGGTGGTGATGTGAGTGTTGGTGGTGATGGTAGGGTGTTGGTGGTGATGGTGAGTGTTGGTGGTGGTGAGGTGATGGTGAGGTGTTGGTGGTGATGGTAGGGTGTTGGTGGTGATGGTGAGTGTTGGTGGTGATGGTGGTGTTGGTGGTGATGATGGTGTTGGTGGTGATGAGTGAGTTGTGGTGAGTGTTGGTGGTGATGATGAGTGTTGGTGGTGATGGTGGGTGTTGGTGGTGATGGGTGAGGCTGTGGTGGTGTTGGTGGTGATGGTGAGTGTTGGTGGTGATGGTGAGTTGTGGTGAGTGTTGGTGGTGATGATGAGTGTTGGTGGTGATGGTGAGTTGTGGTGAGTGTTGGTGGTGATGGTGGTGTTGGTGGTGATGATGGTGGTGGTGGTGGTGGTGGTGGTGATGGTGAGTGTTGGTGGTGATGGTGAGGTGTTGGTGGTGATGGTGGAGTTGTGTTGGTGGTGATGGTGGTGTTGATGGTGGTGATGGGTGTTGTTGGTGATGGTGAGTGTTGGTGGTGATGGTGGGTGTTGGTGATGGTGGAGTGTTGGTGGTGATGAGTGTTGGTGGTGATGGTGAGTGTTGGTGGTGATGGTGAGTTGTGTTGGTGGGTGATGGTGAGTGTTGGTGGTGATGGTGAGTTGGGTGGTGATGATGGTGTTGGTGGTGATGGTAAGTGTTGGTGGTGATGGTGAGTGTTGGTGGTGATGATGAGTGTTGGTGGTGATGATGAGTGTTAGGTGGTGATGGTGATGGTGGTGGTGATGAGTGATGGTGAGTGGTTGTGGTGATGATGGTGGTGGTGGTGATGATGAGTGTTGGTGGTGATGGTGGTGTTGGTGGTGTGGTGAGTTGTGGTGAGTGTTGGTGTTGATGGTGGGTGTTGGTTATTGATGGTAAGTGTTGGTGGTGGGTGTTGGTGGTGATGAGTGTTGGTGGTGATGAGTGGTGATGGTGAGGTGTTGGTGGTGATGGTGAGTGTTGGTGGTGATGATGAGTGGTGATGGTGAGGTGTTGGTGGTGATGGTAAGTGTTGGTGGTGATGATGAGTGGTGATGGTGGTGTTGGTGGTGATGGTGAGTGTTGGTGATGATGGTGAGTGTTGGTGGTGATGGTAGAGTGTTGGTGGTGATGGTGAGTGTTGGTGGTGATGATGAGTGGTGATGGTGAGTGTTGGTGGTGATGGTGAGTGTTGGTGGTGATGGTAGAGTGTTGGTGGTGATGATGGTGGTGGTGGGTGATGGTAGTGTTGGTGGTGATGGTGAGTGTTGGTGGTGATGATGAGTGTTGGTGGTGATGGTGAGTGTTGGTGGTGATGAGTGTTGGTGGTGATGGTGAGTGTTGGTGGTGATGGTGAGTGTTGGTGGTGATGGTGAGTGGTGGGTGGTGATGGTGAGGTGTTTGTGGTGATGATGGTGGTGATGGTGAGTGTTGGTGGTGATGGTGAGTGTTGGTGGTGATGATGGTGGTGATGGTGAGGTGTTGGTGGTGATGGTGAGTGTTGGTGGTGATGGTGAGTGGTGTGATGGTGAGTGTTGGTGGTAAGTGTTGGTGATTGTGAGTTGTGGTGGTGTTGGTGGTGATGGTGGTGTTGGTGGTGATGGTAAGTGTTGGTGGTGATGGTGGAGTGGTGGTGGTGATGGTGAGTTGGTAGAGTGTTGGTGGTGATGGTGAGGTGTTGGTGGTGATGATGAGTGTTGGTGGTGATGGTGAGTGTTGGTGGTGATGGTAAGTGTTGGTGGTGATGTGGTGGTGGTGGTGGTGATGGTGGTTGTGGTGAGTGTTGGGTGATGATGGTGTTGGTGTTGATGAGTGAGTGTTGGTGGTGATGGTAAGTGTTGGTGGTGATGGTGGAGTGTTGGTGGTGATGGTGAGTGTTGGTGGTGATGGTGAGTGATGGTGGTGAGGTGGTGGTGGTGGTGATGAGTGTTGGTGGTGATGGTGGTGTTGGTGGTGATGGTAAGTGTTGATGGTGATGAGTGATGGTGAGTGGTGGTGGTGAGTGTTGGTGGTGATGATGAGTGTTGGTGGTGAAAAGTGACCCACTTGGTCACATTAGACTATGTTAGTACAGTACAGTAAACCCTCGCACTTTCGGACAATTAGAGGGGAGAGGGTGTCTGGATGTGGCAGATGCTCGGATGAACTGGCAGAACGAATGTGTATTAACGATAATCATGATACAGTATGTATTGTACATGAACTTTATTGATATGGGTAATAATAATAGTACAGTAATAAATTAATAATAATAAAGGGGGGGACCACCTGTCCATAAAAGCTGAGTGTTCGTATCTTCTGACAAATGTACTAAATGTATAGAAACTACAAATAATGACATAAAAAACACCAAACTGTATTTTATGGCATGTAAGACACACAGCCATATAAGATGCACCCCCCGTTTTGCAATGAGGATTTAGGATATTTTTGTGTGTATTTTCCTCCTGTAGCCATAGTTTTCATAAAATAGTTTATTGTATACATAAATGTGGAGGAATAAATAAAAATAATACCAATAAATAAGTTACAACAAAAAATACTATTGCCAAACCAGTAAATAAAAGCCAAATGAAAGTTGAACACAGTTGCCATTTGCATATATATATATAATAACAAAGACCAGCTGGAATGCCTAATCCTTAGCAATGCTTCCCCAACTCCTACACTCTGCACTCTCCTCACATTACATGTTTGCCATAGGACAATTATTTCTTTTGCTTTTTCACAATGTGTACGGTATGTAACACATCTTGCCCATGGTGCCCACAGTTTCTCTGTGGATGTCGGTCACACTAGAATAACCTGTTATAGTGAATCCTTCTTTCCTCACACAGCCAAACTGTGGAATGCTCTGCCTTTTTCTGTGTTTCCATACTCATACAATCTGTCTCACTTTCAAAAGCTGGTTTTCTGGCATCTTCGTGGTGTAGATTAATATAACCTTTTTCTTTTCTATTATTTCTTTTCATTCTTATTTTTTTCACCCCTAGGCCCTGTTGTGGGTCAGTCAATCCGCGTCTGCTGGGCTAATTCTCAAAAAAAAAAGGATGGGGTGTGCATGTAACCGATTAAAAATAAATCAAGAAAGTTAAGTATATTGACCCAAATATACGAAAGGAAACAACCATAACACCTCACGGCTTGGCCCAGTAGACAATGGGCTAACTAGCTGTCACTTACATCCCTTACCTACTCCCATTGCCAGGCGTACGTATTGGAAAAATACATATCTTGTAATCTAATTCAAAAACAATGATGGGTGCAGTGATAAACAAATTATATAAACCATGCATTTTCCCATGATAACATAATAAGAAACATTGTATCATTACTAAAGTGAATGAATTAGTATTCCCACAAACAACAATTGCCTCTCCTTTTCCCACCTCTTCGGGCACCTGTGTCAAGCGTGCTGACATCTTAGTTATTTAAACTTACCTCCTTTTAAGTTTAATACAGCAATATATTGTATTACTAACCTTTTGGTGAGAGATGCTGGAATTTGGGTTTTGCCATGATTGTATAGTGGGACTCTTGACAGTTTAGTCGTCTTCACAGACAAGGGGTACTGTAATGTGTGACAATAGAGGTGACGGTGTGGGTGTAGACGAAGGGCTGGCTACAGATGAGGAGGGAGAAGTAGGGCGAGGTGTAGGAATCCTGCTGGGATTGATGGGGGTTTTAGGATGGAAAGAGGAGTCAATCTTAGTCTGCTTATTAGTCTCAAATTGAAGCTGCTTCCTGCATATCAAGTCCCTCAACTCATGAAGGTGGGAGTATTAATTTTGTAACTCAGGGTCATTTGTACTTGTACTGTATTGGCATGCAGATCTCGATAGCAGTGTCCAATCCTGTCCGAACAGCTGACAACCGAGCAAACAAGGTGATGTCTTTATCCTCATGGTCATCATTGTCCTCTTCAGGGGCTGTGCAGGAAGCTGCTATCTCCTCCTCAGTCATCAGCTGGAAGTTGGGATCACCCTTGTCACTGTGAAGCCATTCCAAGACATTTTCTTCAGTTATCATGTTCTCGCCAGTCTTCTTCAAATTGTGGTGGTAGTCAGCCACCTTAAATCCTTCAAAATCATTCACATGATCTACAGCTTGTAGTAATTTCTTCAGCGCTTGTGAAGGCCAGACCTTCACATCCTTCCATACTGCTGCCCAGTTAAAGATGGCTGCCTTGATGTCATACTTCCGGAGGTTCTGCAGTGCACTGGCCTCTTGTGTTCTCATCTTTATTGACTTCATCCTCCAACACGACTATGACTTCTTGCAAAAACTTCCTTCTATATATCCTCTTTGTTGCATTAATGATGCCTTGATCCACTGGCTGGATTAATGATGTTGTTAGTAGCAGGAAGGAAAATGCACCATATCATGCCATCATCCCTAACAATCTCATGGGCATCAGGATGAGATGGTGCATTATTAAGTAGAATGATAACCTTAACACGATTAGCAGGAATCTTCAAGATGTCAATCTGATAACAGCGTATCTCAGTGCAGGCGTGCTTAAAAAAGAGGTCTTTCAAGATAGCCGCTATAAACCAGGCTTTGGCACTGGCCTAATAATGGACAGGCAGCTGATCCATTATGTCCTTGATAGCACAAGGATGCTTAGCCTTTTCTACAATAACAGGAGTTAGGCGGTGCATGCCATCAGCATTGGCAGCACACATAACAGAGAAACGAACCTTATCCAGCTTCCTCCCACGTGTCAAGTGTTCCTTCGCCAGGGCTTGGGTATTCTCAGGTAATAATCTCCAAAACAGCCCCGTCTCATCTGCATTATACATCTGTGACAAAAGCAGGCCTTCTCGAGCAATCAGCTTAGTCAGCATCCGGCGAAAAGGCTCGATCTCCTCGGTTGGGGCACTTGCAGCTTCCCCACAAACCTTACGGTTGACAATCCCATGCCAAGGCATGTAGCTAACTTCTCTGCAGCCATTTGCATCTCAACACCACACTTAGCCACACCACTTGAACGCTGCTGTGAATACCATTTGAGCACAGCATCTTCCAGTCGTTGATCCTGTGCTACTCTCATCAGCTTGCTGTATTCAGCAGTCGTCTTAGAGGTTGAAGAATCACGACTATATTTCATTGCAAATGACTGTGGGGAACCCTTAACCTTCATATATCAGACACCGTTTGCTTAGCGACGCCATATTCGCTACAGCATCTCGCTACAGACCAACCACTCTCAAACTTCTGTAACAACTCCAGCTTCTTAGCTACAGTAAGCTGCATGCACTTCCTTTTGGGTGCCATCACTACAGAACAGTCACAAGGTACAAAAATTCAGGCACAAACAGTCACAAGGCACAACAAAAGGGCACGATCGAGAGGTAGCGAGATGGTGTGTAAGAGACCGAGATTACAAGCGAAACTGAGGGACACACACTAGTGCCGGGAGATGCGGACCGGGTTCGTTAGTAGCAGGGGAGTAAACACGGCATATGGACTGAGAGGAGACGGATAGGAATTTGCCATATCCAGACATCGGTCCGGACCAACCAAACCGGATCTGAGAGGTCTGGAAGTGCGAGGGTTTACTGTATAACAAACCGAGTCAGTTATTATTTCAGATCCGGATATAGCGGACTTTTGGCTTTAACGAACCGGCCTTACCCCTAATTAGTTCATTATATCTGGGGTTTACTATACTAAGAATCTGTGTTGCCAGTTTGCAGTGGATGTACAGTATAACACATCTGCAATAGTCAGACCAGCTCATGCAAATTATGCGAGTAGCTTTTAATAGGCTTTTATTTTACAGAAGATGTGTGGGAGTTATAGGTAATGCTGGGCCTCTGACATACAAGGATGGTCTTAAAGGTTCACATTTCATACAAATTTGTCAGCTGCGTAACTGCCACTAATATTTCTACAGGTGAATTTTTTTGGTGTGTGTGTCTGTACAGTATATTTATACATAAATATTTAAGTACCGATACAAACTTTCTTTTTTCTGAAAGTCTATAAACTGCAAAATCTGCTCCAATGGGATGGTCAGTGGAACCTCAACAAAAATTTAGATACATTAGAAATAGGCTAGAATTCCCAGAACACAATTCTGAGTGTGCTGGGTAGTGGTGACTATAGGGCACCTTGATGCTTTTTAAAGCCACCACTGTGCTCTTAGTGCTGCATATACCTGTCCCTCATACCCAGACTGCATTACAAGCATCTGCCTTCTGTTTGAATTGTTCATGCCCATAGCAAGACTTTGTAAACAAATTTGGATTTATTACAAAATGTTCTTTGCAGTGGTTTAATATATTTCCAGCAAAGAAAAATTCCACTGAGTGGTGGAGCTAAGTCTTAAGTCTACTTAATAAAACAATGGAAGCAAACCTGTGTTAAGCTTTAATTCAATCTTGGAAAAACTTGTCAAGATAAATGAAAGGATACTCAAAACCCACTGACAAGGTTAGTACAGTGCTAGATTTCATGGCTACCAGGTACACAAAGTGAAGGAAACAAGGACTGTATACCAAACTGGAGTACAACTTATATTTTCTCATAGGGTACAGTGATCATTTAGTCATGGGGTTGAATGACCACGTATCACCTAGAGTTGTAACTACAGTACCTCCAATAATGAGGAGTCTACCAGATAATACTTTTTATCATAGTTTAATTTTGTATTAAATTGACATTACCTGTACCTATTTAAATTTTATTTAGAAAATTTATCAAAACTTAGCCACCCATAACCTCTTTATAGTGGAAAATTTGAATTAACTCAATGGTCTAGGTCCCAAGGATTTTAACACAGTGCTCAGAATTAAAGATTCTTTTATCCTTTTTGTTGCAGAACTCAGGCCCTCTAGATGAGCATCAAACATTTACCAGAAGCTTGAGTAGAGAAGACTTACACCAAGCTATGAAAGGCAGGGCTGCTATGATAGCTGCTGTATCTTGTGTCACTGTACCAAAGATTACAGTTAATATTGGAAATTGTCATGGAGATGATAACTACACCATGGTATGTGTGTTTAGTTGCAAGAGTGAGTAGGTAAGATCTGGCATCACCCACCTTTTCAGATTTGTTTGAATACAACAGTGTCTATTTCCAGTTGCAGCTCACTCTGGGCTGTTATCCCCAGTAATACACTGCAGAGGGATTCTTAGGGACATGTTCTTTGTCATTACTCCCATTGCATCCCTGTGAATTGATAGTGATTTTGAAACATTGATATTAAAACAATTTATTTGGGCAGAAAAATACAGATACAGAGTGGACAAGAATCCTGTGACAATATTGATGTGGCTGAGTCAATTGAGAGCTTGACTTTTGTTGTGGTCTGTCCTTAGTCTGGTTTTTAGTGCACTAATGCATATTACTTCACTGGATGTAACTTCAGTTTTTATGACTTCTTTGTCCATTCTAGATTAGTCATTGAGTTTGTCAGTCTCCTGGCTTTACATCTACTAAAAATAATGCCTCTGGACAGATTAATTATTTTCTGTAATTAAAGTACAGTACCGTATATGGATATCATGAGAACCTAACAAATTACACTGATGATGAGAGTACTAGTGTTGAGGGCACTGCCCCTGACTATGAATTAAGCTAATCTAGTGTTACTGCACATTGTTAAGATCCACCTTTACTGTATTTATGTTCATGATATTCCTCATGTTGGTCATGATTAGTATAGTCTGTCCTATTATGAATACTTATATTCTCTTTTTTGGTGTTTCATGTCTGAGTGTAACTTCTTGTTTTAAACAGGGTGACAATTAATTTGAGGACATATTTGTTTCGTAGATTCAATTTTTTATTTGTATAGTATAACTTCAAGGATACCAAATATTTACAAGAACACAGTATGGAAATATTAGTAAAAATCCTATCACATGATCAGTGCATGACTGCTCACAGCTCATAGGAAAATTATCGTGGGTGATGTAATTATATAAACCTAATGTATATAACCCACATTTATAAAAGTATTACTGTCTGTAGACAGGGCCTAATGCATTAGAGAGAGAGTACGAGCTACTTTGTGAAGAGAGAGTACTAGCTTACTTGTGAAGAGAGAGAGAGAGAGTACTAGCTTACTTGTGAAGAGAGAGAGAGAGAGTACTAGCTACTTGTGAAGAGAGAGTACTATTTTACTTGGAAGAGAGAGAGAGTACTAGCTACTTGTGAAGAGAGAGAGAGAGAGTACTAGCTTACTTGTGAAGAGAAACTACTAGCTTACTTGTGAAGAGAGAGAGAGTACTAGCTACTTGTGAAGAGAGAGAGAGAGTACTAGCTATTTGTGAAGAGAGAGTACGAGCTTACTTGTGAAGAGAGAGTACTAGCTTACTTGTGAAGAGAGAGTACTAGCTTACTTGTGAAGAGAGAGTACTAGCTTACTTGTGAAGAGAGAGAGAGAGAGTACTAGCTTACTTGTGAAGAGAGAGTACTATTTTACTTGTGAAGAGAGAGAGAGTACTAGCTTACTTGTGAAGAGAGAGAGAGAGAGTACTAGCTTACTTGTGAAGAGAAACTACTAGCTTACTTGTGAAGAGAGAGAGAGTACTAGCTTACTTGTGAAGAGAGAGAGAGAGAGTACTAGCTTACTTGTGAAGAGAGAGTACTAGCTACTTGAAGAGAGAGAGTACTAGCTACTTGTGAAGAGAGAGTACTAGCTTACTTGTAATAGAGAGTACTATTTACTTCAGAAGAGAGAGAGAGTACTAGCTATTTGTGAAGAGAGAGAGAGTATTAGCTTACTTGTGAAGAGAGAGTACTAGCTTCAGGAAGAGAGAGTACTAGCTATTGTGAAGAGAGAGTACTAGCTTATTGTGAAGAGAGAGAGAGAAGTACTAGCTACTTGTGAAGAGAGAGTACTTTTTACTTGTGAAGAGAGAGAGAGTACTAGTTACTTGTGAAGAGAGAGAGAGAGTACTAGCTTACTTGTGAAGAGAAACTACTAGCTACTTGTGAAGAGAGAGTACTAGCTTACTTGTACTAGCTTACTTGTGAAGAGAGAGTACTAGCTTACTTGTGAAGAGAGAGAGAGTACTAGCTTACTTGTGAAGAGAGAGAGAGTACTAGCTTACTTGTGAAGAGAGAGTACTAGCTTACTTGTGAAGAGAGAGTACTAGCTTACTTGTGAAGAGAGAGTACTAGCTTACTTGTGAAGAGAGAGAGAGTACTAGCTTACTTGTGAAGAGAGGGAAAGGGTGTGTACTAGCTTACTTGTGGAGAGAGAGAGAGAGAGAGAGAGAGAGACCTTTTCCATTAATTTACCTTAACTGCTCTCACACCCTCATGTAGGCAGTTGCCATCGTTCAAGGAAAGAAGTTGCAAAGGAGTACTAGTAGTGGTGAGAAAAAGGTGGAGGGGGGGGGGTGTCTTGGCTGAGTGGCCCCCCACTATATACGCCACTGCATCCCAGTCTCTGTCTTCCCTTGACCCTCGACTTAGCCCAGTAATATTTGTTATCATCCCCTCATCTCTAAATATATGACCAAAATATCAAATTTTTCCTTTCCTGTACATTTCAAGTATTTCTCTTGAAGTTTTTGTTAATCTTAGTACTTCTTCATTAGTTTTCCAGTCAGTGTAGTTTATTCTTAGCATCCACCAATAACACCACATTTCAGAGGCCTCCAACCTCTTTCTGGTGTCTGCTGTAAGTGTCCACACTGCTGACCCATACATCATTCCTTGCCACATAAAGCCTTTCAGCAGCCTTTTTCTCAAATTAAAGTTAATGTCACTTTACATTAGGCCTTTTAGATTATTAAATGCTGTTTATGCTTGCCCTATTCTTGTTTTGATTTCTTCCATACAGCCACCATCACAACTAATGTTACTTCCCAAATACACAAAATTTACCACTAAGTTCCCTGTTGTCTACCATAATGTTTATTTTAGGATTTATTTCCAATTTGGAAACAACCATTACTTTAGTCTTTACAGCATTAACTCTTAAACCATATTTTTCACCTTTTCTACTAATCTGTTAACAAGTTTTTGTAATGCCTCTTCACTATCCATGATAGAGCGGTATCATCTGCATAAATTTGATATTACGCACAGTAATGCATGTAACTCACCAATATATCAAGGGTTCAAGCCTCAGCTCAGACACACATGAGAAGGGTGTTATCCAGTGTGACCCTCACTACCAAACACCACATATTTCCTGGTCTCTGGTTTCCTCCTGTACTATCACTGGATAAAGCACCCAAATGGCTAGTAAGCTGATGAGTGGCAAAAATGATTAAAAAAGAAAAAAGTGCAATGTTGGGATAGAACACAGCTTTATCTTACTCCCTGTCCATCTGTGAACCAATTAGTAAGCTTATTATTTACTAGCAGCCTCCTGTTGCCAGTAAACATTCTTTAAAATTCTAATCCTTCATTAATGCCTATTTTTTCCAAGATCTCATTAAATTTATTGTGATTTACCTTATGAATTTTTTTTTCATCAGAATCAAAGCAGATAAGCAAATTTTTTGTGACCCCAAAAGCTCTCTCACTAAAATTATCAGACCAAATACATGGGGTAGAGCTTTTGTAGTTCCTTTTCCCTTTCTAACTCCATTTTGCTCTTCAGATAACTCTCTTTTTATTCTAAACTTTATTATTATATTTAGAATTATGTTTAATAAAACTTTGTAGGCATGGCTTATAAAGTTTATTGTTCTAAACTGTGTGCACTCTAAGGCTCCTGGCTTTTTAGGTAATAATACATTTGAATGGAAATTATATACCTGACAAGTAATTTTTTAGAAATGGAGAAGTTAAATTTTCACTAATATTTCCATACTGTGTTCTTCTAAATATTTGGTATCCTCAAAGTTATACTATTCAAATAAAATGCTAAATCAACAAAACAAATGTGTCCATGATTTAATTGTCACCCTGTATAAGTGTTGGGTTAAGTCCAATTATAATACAAACTTTTTTAGTTAAGATTCTTTGTGAATATTAATGTATTTTATGGTACTAGTGTGAAATTGGGTTTAATATAAGAGTAATATCATATCTTTATGTGAAGGGCAGAGCGATGTTCTTTTGTTTCGCTTATTTCCTTCCACCGTGTCTGAAGTGATGGGCTCTCTCTCTCTCCTACCCTCTTAGATGATAGATGTCTTTGTTGGGACTGCTATCCCATCCAGTGTATCCTCTTGTGCCAGCCTACTGGGACAAATTTATTATAAATAGATTAGTGAGGTGCTGGCCAACAAATGTTTTGTTTTGGTTAAGCTTTATGTTATGAGGGTTTGTGTCCTTTATGAAGTATCAAAGTATTTTTAGTACAGTATATGATAGAATTAAGTATTATATGCCAAGTATCATTTAACCTCATTTGAATTGGACATTGGGCAACTGGTGTGCAGAGTTACAGTGTGACTTCTGTACTTTTATTTTATCTTAAGATTTCAATGTTAAAATTTAAAACAAAGGAGATCATATCATCATGTGGTCAGGTCACTATCTGACCCTGATCTGATCTTCCCACGTTTGTCTCATTTCCAGAACTGCTCCTGTATCTCTGTCTCTTTGCATGTGTGTTTTGGATAGCTTCGCACTTATACTGGGCTGGGTTGGCTGTTAGACCCCATGCTTTGAAAAACAGAGGTTATTTCAATCAATCAGTCAAAGTACAATGGAGTCGCAATACTTTGTGGGTTAGGTCCCAGAAGACATAATTAATTATCAAATCGTGAATTATTGTATAATTCATTTAAATGGAAATCAATATTTTGGTTCCGGAGGTCAAAAAATACCCTTACACTGTTTGAAAACTACTTTAATGAAAACAAAACATTGTACATAATACTGTGCTGTACATAAAAAATACAGACACATGTAGATATTAACCGAAAAGTAGTTATACATTATATAAACAGTTCCATCCCTTCTGCCAATGCAGTACACCATAAATGAGAACTTATTTTTCATTCCTAATAAGTGGGAAGTCGTTCACCAAGTGCACTGACCCTGAGATTCAAATGCTGGAGCCTCAGCTGCGAATTATGAAAATATTATCTGCAAATTTAAAAAAAAAAAGAAGAGCTATGGTACTAATAGAGTTTGCACAAACAAATTTGAAAATCGCGAATTATTGCAACTTCACTGTACTGTTCCCATATCTGAGGTTTGATGACCACGCTTCCTAGTTTTTAATTTCTTGCATCCATTTAGTAGTGTAATTTTTTTATGTTACCTGTTGGTTGCTTTTGTTCTGTAGCTGGCTACCATAATTATCCATAATTTTTTTTATCCATAGAATGTCTCTTCCCTTCTGTGAATAATTAAAATTACACAATAATACTATACAGTACTGTAGAAGTCCTCATAGCTAAAGGATACCATTCATTAGGCCTTGCAAGATTTTTAATTTCCTTATTTACCTAATGGCTACTCACTAGAGGTGGCCATGCAAAAGGAGGGAGGCTAGTGGTTTGTGTAGGATCTCTCCAGTGTTCTTGATATTTTTATCAAGGGATATTTTGCAGCCCAGTTCCATACTGTTTTTGATTCCACAGCTTAGGCTGGTTGACCCTCTGTGTGAAAATGTATTTCCTTGTACTGTACCTGTACAGTGACCCCTCGTTTAACGAACGCCTCAGTTAACGAAATTTCGGTTAACGAACTGCCTTCCATAAGGATCTTCAATTCGGTTAACGAATTTCTTACGAACCGACCTCAACATGTTTTCGCTTGCATTGACCGGGCAACCAGCTTTAGTATCAGTCCGCCAATACATTAATCGGTTCTAGGGCTTAAATTCCTTACTATTTTAGTAAATATCAAGAAGTTTATACTATTCAATAATTTTAAAAGTTTAATATTAACTTTTTTAGTCATTTTAACAATTATTGAAATAATTGAAGGTAAAGAAACTAGTTTCTGGCGTGCCATCCAGCCTGTTAACACACCAGACAGGCGTTAGTCTCTCTCTGTTTTCAGTGGAGGTAACATCTTGCTTGAGACTCTCTTCAACTAAATGCTTTTTTTCTGTGTTTCCAAGCAAATTATTGGTCATTTTGAAATATATTTTACATATTGACAATATATAATGCAGTGCAGTGTTGATTTAAAGAAAATAATCTTGAAATACACCAAGAGAACTAAAATTTTATGGATGAAATGGTGCCATGGGGTGACTTCTCTTCCACCCCAATGCCTTTTCTTCTTCCTTCTCCTCCACCCCCATTCTAATTCCCATCATCATCATCATCATCCAGGAGCCTTCTACATACACACCTCAAAGTAAGTGAACTTTTCTACCATTTTTGTTGAATTTAGGAAATTTTCGGTGAGCTGGAACCAATTACCCAAAAACCCATTGAAACAATGGTTTCGGTTAACGAACGACCTTCTGGAACGGATTGAGTTCGTTAACCGAGGGGTCACTGTATTCATTATGCATGATAGCTTAACAAGCTTGTTGTTATGCCCTCTCATGTTGGTGGTGCGTGACATCACAAAGAAATGTCCCAGGTACAGGTTTTCCAGCCCTTTCAGGATTTTGAATGTTTCACTGACATCTGCCCTATTGTGCCTTATCTGAAGGGTTGTTAGTCCTAAGGCCTTCAGTCTACTTGGATAATCAAACTGACATAGTTCCGGAATCACCTTAGTCGCTCTGTGTTGCATCTTTCTCGGGATGTTAGGTCTTTGTGGAGGTATGGTTTCCATGCCTGTATACAGTAATGCAGACAGGGATGTACTTGATATTTGTACAGTTGAAGGGATATTTTCCTATCCTTATAATTTCCAAAATTTGATTTTTTTTTTTCACTGCTGCCCCCACTTGTTGTGCTGCCTTCAGTGAAGATCTATCACAATGCCAATATCTTTCTCCTTATCAACAGTATCCAGGATAGTGTTATAAGCAGAATACAGTAGTTGTAATTAAGGTTGTTGTATCCTACGTGTGGGGTCTTGTATTTCCTAATATTAAAGGGCATGTGCCAGCTCGAGACTATTTTAGCAGTTCATGCAGGTCTTTCTGCATTGTTACGACATTGTCATGACTTGTTACCTTCTCAAATATCTTCATGTCGTCTGCAAACTTGACAATGTGGCTCAATATTTTTTCATCCATGTTGTTTCTGTAGATCACAAACATGGTGGGTCCAAGGATAGAGCCTTGTGGTACTCCACTCAGAACCTTTTTCCATTCAGAATGTATTCACTTTATTATCACTCTTTGTTTTTAATCTACTTCAAAATCCATGTACACTCTCCCCAAAAAGCATCGGCCCCCCTGGGCCTGATGTATTTAGAAATTAACACAATAACACGTGCACAGCAGTGTCAGTTCAGTTGGTATTTCTGATTGTGAGTTGCACCTTTCTTTCTTCCTTCTTGCATCTGATGATCACCATGATATCCACAATATACAGTAGGGTGTGACAGGTTCCCCAAATTACTGGGATATTATATGTTTTAACACTACAGTACTTATGTGTCATATTCAGATACACACAGACTTAGCATAAAACAGTAGATGATGCAGACAACATATATATGAAACAAATTATATACAGTATAAGTGAAATGGTGTATATCGTTACAACATATAACGAGGACCTCCTGTATTCATTTAAGGTATCAGCCACTTGTCTGTCATCCTCCAGGGTCATGTTGTTTTTGTCCTTTAGAGAGCCAATAGTATCCTTGGTTTTCATTTTACTCCTGGCATACTCATAAAAGAACCTGGGATCTTTCTTATTATTTTGGGCTAGTTACAGCTTGAAGTGCCATTTGGCTGATCTAATTTCCTGATTGGCTACATTTAGGGCTCTTTTGTATACTGTACTACATAATCTGCATGATGCCCTGAACTCTGGTACAGTATTTCTTCCACATCTGATATTTTCTTTTACAGTCTTGTCGAGATCTGTGATTCATCCACCTGGTCTGTGTCTGTCTCCTCTTAAAAAAAAAATTTCCTTGCAGTTAATTCTCTGTAGTTTACTTTCCATGAGCTGTTAATCTCCATGGATAAAGTCATAGTATTCTTCCTCACCTACTTTCTCTCGACTATCAAAGATTATATATAGAGATATACAGGTACAGAATTTTTACGTAATTTTTGTGTGTAGATGTGTACTGAATATACAAATAATTACAAATACAATATACACCCCAATAATGTGGTAGGAAAATAAGTAAAGTTAAAATAAATGAAAGCTTAATGATGAGTAAGTTTATGAATACAAAATAAGTACTGTACACCTGCACTGCCATTTTATTGATTGGCCAGCGGAAGGGCACAGCACCTTGCTAAATTCAGACTTAAAGAGAAGCAGCTCAAGGAACTCCAATAATTCAATTGTGTATTGTATATAGCATAAGTAGTGGATCGAAAAAAATTCCCATGTGAAGATACGTAAATGTAATGGTATCAGTAGGGGCATAATAGACATTAAGAGTACATTATAGTATACAAAATTCATTTTGACAATCCTTCATATATGCAGACTTTTGTATACTGTACTGTACTTGTAGAGTACAGTATTATATTTGTAGAATAATTCTTGTAATCTTCCTATATCTTGAATATGATCATCGTGGATATAGACATTTTTGTTTCAACTTTTTTTGCAGTGTGGTCCATCATTTTCCCCAAACTTCATCTTCTCATGGCCTGGAGCATCTGTGACTCACACTCTCAATCCTCCACCTTTACCACCACAGCCTGAGGAAGAAATACTTAATTTAAAAGACAACAAGACGGTAAGCACATATTCACTGAAACAATTGAGTAACATTCTATTCTTTTGATTCATTGCTGCCAACCAAAGCCTTCTGTCTTTGTGTTATGGTATTCTAGATTCCCCTGCATATAGCACCAGTTGCTCAACACATACGGCAGTCCCTAATGATAACTGGTATACAATGGCTTCAGATATCATGATTCTCATACACTTAACTGTACTATAAGTGATATCCCCATTAGCCGGAACAGTTTGTGCAGAGCACTTCTGGAGTGAGAGATTTCTGGGCCCCCTGTACACTATACTGTATTGTAAATAAATAAAATAATGTATACCGCTATTGTACTCTATACATACAGGGATATCCCGGCTATTGTACAGGATGCATTCCTAGAAATAATTGCGAATAACGACTTTGCGAATACCGGGGCAATTTTCCACCCATGAGAATCAATATAATTAGGGGGAAGGCGTTCCCATCTGGCAACTTTCACCACATATTTTTTATATACATTCCTCATTATCCAAGGCTATTGGAGACCAGGGTCACATATATACTGTAGTACCAGTAAATGTGAGGAATAAATAAAGATAATACCTGTACACAGGAGAATGTAATAGCTAAGATCCTCAGTGTTGCTCCTTCTCCTCCCATGAACCATGCACTAACTCCAGTGCATGTACGAAATGTTTATTCCCTTTATGTTTTTGACCTTATGATAATCATTTCTTTTATTTAATTTTTGCACATTCTATGTGCATGTAACAGAGTAAAAAAAAATAAATAAAACTAAAACTACGTACAATACATCTTTCCAAAATTACGAGTTGAAAAATAACAATAACGCATCTTGGCCTGGTAGGGTGAGAGCTAGGGGGATGTAGCTACAGGTTCAGTCTAACTGGGTGACATGCCAAGTCCACACATACGTCTACTTCACACACATACACACCCATGCTCTTCATTGTTATTATATAGCAACATGCCATCTGCACAGATATTATTTTTTCTAATTTGCTTTGTGAATATCAAATATGGATGATAAAATATTAATTATGAGTAAATGGGTTGTGAATAGCGAGGTATTCTTGTACTGTAGTCACAAGCAGATGTTGTTGTCTTGAGCTTGTGATGCAGGCAGGCCAAATGGTGATATGATGATACATGATGGCCTTCCTTTGTCCTGTATCATCTGCTGTAGCAGGTGTTATTATCTGCCACCCTACTTTCCTTCCATTGAGGAGGGATTGTACATGCACTGTCCACTATACATACACCTCTACACACTAGCCTACAGAAAGCATACACTGTCCACTGCTGAATGTACATGGGTCCCCCAAATTCACGGGTGTTGGGTTCTCAAAATGCCACGAATCGGCAAATCCGCGAATAACATTTGCTGACGTGGGGGGGGGGTGCGTTTGCCATGAGGAAAATACTCTCACAAATGATCAAAAACAAATTTATTAAAAATGTGACAGTCTACCTTCAAGTTCGTGCTTTAATAAATAAAGCACGAACTTGAGGGTAGACTCACATTAAAAAAAAAATTAAATTCTGGTTATTTGTGCGAGTATTTTCCTATTATTATTTATTTTGATGTGTTTTGTGTGTGTGTCTACACACACACACACACACACACATATATTTACAATACAGGTAAAGGAAATTGCTTTCTCTAGAATGAATGGCTCCCTGTCCCAACAGAGGAAAATGCCAGCAACTTTAAAACTAACCGCAGACATTCTTGGGTACATCCATGGTGCCATCCGCGAATAATAGAGGACCGCAAAATAAAAATCCGCGAATTTGGGGGGCCCCTTGTACATGTATTGTACAATATATGTAACTGTAATCACTTTTTATGTCTCAACACTGCTTTAATGCTGGTTGTGCCCTGGTACAGTAATATGGTTAAGTTTCTTTATGCCATTTGCCTCTGTCTACCTAGCATTAATTGGGAACCTGGATGTGAATTGATTTGCAGATTGTGCTCCGGGGTAATGGTTAGCCAGTGCAGTTGGCGAGCTGTCCAGTCTTCTCGGACTATTCCTTGACACTGGGTCACGCAACTCGTTAACTTAAAGTGTGGTTGTTGTGTTGGCGACAGCTTTTACACCTAAACAAATTCATTCCTAGTTGGCCCTGGGGCTGGCCATCCTCATTACACGAGGGCAACCATTATTATACAACACAAATTGTACGCAAAAACAGCAGTGAGCGAGGGAACAACCTCGTACAATGGCAGCAGAATATGACTAAGTGCGTGAGCCTATGTCCAAAGTTACCGAAGCATCTAGCCCACCCACACTTTTTGGAACATGGGGAAACATGTGGACATTTCGGAGCATGAGACATTCTCTCGGAATGCACGAAAAACTTGTTCCTATGCCAAGAATGGAGAAATTTTCTCGGGGTTTTTCTGGAAAATGTGCATGATTTCTTCCTTGGAAATTCATTTCCACGCACAGAATGGAGAGAATTTTCCCCAAATTTCCTGGAAGGATAAAAATTCATTGTGGCTATTAGAGAGTTCAAAGGACTGGAGATTCCAGCTAACAGGGAGATTACTGTACTGCTATTGATGAAATTCTTGATGATGTGGATAATGACAAAAATATTTTCAAAAAATTTGTTATCTTCTTATATTGTACCAATGACAGCTTTCATAATTGGCTGAGTAAATGGCCACAAATCTCAATGGTAAAGGTTAAAGGGAGGGTCAACTCTCTCATAAAATTTGTTAATGGATTTTGTCAATATGTTTATTTTCATAAGTAGAAGTGAAATGTGGAAAAATGGAATGTAAACTTTTGAAAATAACACAAGAGATTGTCCTACAAGTATTTTAGTCTTTCTTACCAACAAGGCTTGTTTAGGGAGACTGCAGGGCTAAATCATTAATGACAAGAGACAACACAAAACTAAACCAATCTGTCCTAACCAAAAATAATTTAAGTTTTTTTAGGTTTTATTGGAAAGGATTTGCCAGTTTGTGTTGCCTACTATCATAAATAATTTTAGGAAGCAAGGAAAAACACATTTGGAATTTTTTTTTATGAGACAGACTACAGGAATCAACTAAACCAGTGTTAATATATAACCTAGTGTGGCTGAGGTCTGGTTGGTAAATACAGTACTGTAGTTGAATAGTTTTCAAACCAATTTTCCCCTTTATACCCTTCAGGATTTTCATTCTATGCATTAAAATATATATGGCCTGAAGATTCTGCCAAAATACAGGCAAGTAAAGTAATGAAGATAAATTCAATATGAGCCAACTACAGCATTTTGCATTTTTGTTCAGAAAATGCATCTCTTTAGTGTGTCTTATTAATTCTTTAAATTTACTAACTAAATTGGAATGTTTAATTGTCCACATGGAATTAACCTAGTTAGTAAATATTGCATTACTGTACTGTCCTGTATATTAATACCAAGCTCTAAAAATTTCTCAGTCATAAAGGTAGTTTGCAGGAGAAAAAAGAACATCCAAAAAGGATGTTTAGAAAAGTACTAACATACTGTCTTGTGGAGTGCGTTGGTTGAGTAGGTACAGCTCTCACCTCCTGTTCCGGGGGTCGGTGGTTTGATTTTCGGGCACTCCTAGGTCACCCAGCTGTAAATGGGTACCTAAGTTAACAACTTGGGGAAGTGAAGGCGGTCGAGAGTAGTACCGGCCATGCTGCCTCCTTGTGTACTGAAGGCTTAGTATACAGTCGAGTCTGGATTTACGCGGGTTTGGTTAACGCGTTTGGTCATTTAAGCGGTGCCTTGCCAGAATCGAAATGCTTTAATTACACGGTAAATTTGGTCATTTACTCGGCGAGTTGCTGGAGGGTCCAGATGCGCCGCGCCATTTTGGATTCAAGCGGCCCAGGTGACCACAAGCGGCACGAATAAGGTTCCGCAGTATGTCGCTGTTGCACTATCGGTGACGTCATATGACGTATCGGACTGTGATTGGGCCACGCATCGTTACCACCCACGCATTCCCTCCGCCGCTAGCTGTGATTGGTCTAATGTAACATGACGTGCCCTGCCACCAGAATTCGCTGACCTAGCCGGGCCAGTCTCATTGTTCTCAGTCCGCGTATACAGTTCTCTCTTGTGCCCGCTATTCCCCTCACAACTCACAATGGCTTGCGCGGGACCCCCACCACCAGAGAAAAACATTGAATTACCTGGACCAAGCCATGATACTATGAAGGAAATCATCGAGTTGGGGGAGAAACTTCAGCTCATCCTTGACAACGACCCAGACAAGCATCGGTATGAAGTGTCTAATAACCATCTGACGAAATTTATGGAGCCGTATATCCAGATCTATCTTGACAACATCAATGCTAGTCGTCAACGTAGTGTTGAGGACTTCCTTGCCCGCAAGCCACCACAGCCTCAGCCAGCCCAAGTCAGTGATAGTGATATTGACAGTGAGGATATAACTTTGAGGGGTTTGTCTGGGAGGCCCTGCAAACCTCTGCGAGTAGTGAAAGTGATTCACTGGAGGGCAACTAATCTGTCCTCTGCCTCGGAACCAGCCGCCATCCATGTGTGCCAACCCAGCTTTTCTACTAACGTAAGTGTTAAAAACCTAATATTATTGATATTTCTCTTAATTATTAATTATGTGTGCATACTATCATAAAATTAAGATGTTATTTTTACTACAAGGTACTTATTGTGTCGGAAAAAGTGGAGTTTGAGGGTCGGCCCAGTCTCTATTTCAATTAATCCCATATGTTCTGTTATTTTATTTACGCGTTTCTCGTTTTACGCGGGCCTCCACTGGTTCAATTGACCGCGTAAATGCAGACTCCACTGTACAGTGTGCTGTATCCACACTGTCCCTAACAGGTAGTCATGCTTTTGGGACCCACTTAAGCTTTCACTGTATGTTACTGTATAATGGAGCATAGCCAGTGTTACCAGGGCTTATAAATCTCCTGCTCATTGACCTTTCTCATAAAGAATATATTGAATGGATGTAAGTCCCAAGATCTCTCATACATATACAGTATTATATTCTATAACATGCCATGTGCTTCTAAAGCCTTAATCAGTTTTTGTGACTTATTTATCATTTTTTACCAGATCTTGGGAAGTTAGATGCTTCCATGTTTATTGCCAGACAAGGCACTATGGCAAAGCTTACACAGTAGTAAGCTCCTGATTATCATAAGGTTAGACTGCAGAGTCACATCTGTAACAGTTTTAAAGCTGCTGTGATTGTAGATCTAAATAGTTATCAACTAGAGGTAGTAGGTAGTAGGCAGCTATCAAACAAGGAGGTACTACCGCCTGGGAAGTTATCGGAAGCATAATGTGTTGTCTAATGGTATACTCTGCTGCCATATGGCATCACAAAAATTTTGACCTAGTCTCAGATTGCTGATCTGACTTTCTGTCTCATTTACACACAATTGCAGGGTCTCAATTGTTTCTCATTGACAACACAACTATATCGTTTCTCACTATTGATCTTTTTTTATAATTTTTGCATTTCGTTATGGTTCTTTGCTGCTATTATTATTATTATTATTATTATTATTATTATTATTATTATTATTATTATTATTATTATTATTATTATTATTATTGTTATTATTATTATTACTACAGGTTGTACCTCTAGTCCGGCAACCTCGGGACCTGACCGGTGCCGGACCATGGAAACTCACCCTTTTCCTGGATAGATAGTGACTTGTGCTTATGCTTGGAAGCACTAGCACCACTTTCTCTGCATCATGGTCTCTTTGAAGACATATTGAAGGGTTAAATGTCGTATAGTAGCTTCTCAAATTTCGCGAGTTTTTAATTCTTAACGTATTTTATTGGAACACACAAAAAAATAAATAAATAAAAATTTTGACGGCGGAAACTTGAATTTCGACGGGTTTGAACGGCCCGCCAACGTGCAGACGACGTGCATAATCGTGTAAACAGCGTCATTTCTCTTATGTACAAAAGATTCATTATTGTTTATTACTGAATGTCTTTTTTTGAATTAATGTTTATGTGTGCAAAATGAGCAATACAATTCATTAATAATACGTAGAATATTAAAACACACGAGGAAATGACACAGCATTGTTTTCGTTGATTACAAAACCAGTGACTGACTGGTTCTACATATAAAACTGAAGAAAATAAGACCTTGGTTGTAGCTGTAGTAAAATTAATATGGTTGTTTTAAGTAATGTTATTTAATGTTAATAAATGGAACAATAGAAGTAGCTAACGATAATGGTAAAGAAAAAAGAGAGATAGCGTATGTAAGTGCGCATGCGCACACGTGAAAACATATCGTCATTACTTTACATAAGAATATGAAAGCAACACTTATTTACTGTTCATATATATTTTAATTTATGTTTCTGAATTTGTTTTTATTGAATTAATGTTTGTGTGTGCAAAATAAACAATACAATTTATTAATAATACGTGGAATATTAGAGGAGACGAGACGGCTGCCGGCATTGTTTATGTTAAAGCTTACAAAACCAGTAACTGATTGGTTCTACATATAAAACTGAAGAAAATAAGACCCTGATTTTAGCTGTACGGTAGTAAAATTAATGTAAAAAAATTAATATGGTTGTTTTAAGTACCTGCAATGTTATTTAATGTTAATAAATGGAACAATATAGGTAGCTAACCATTAATGGTAAAAAAAAAAGTGAGACTGCTCGTATGTAAGTGCGCACATGTGAAAACATATCGTCATTACTCTACATAAGAATATGAAAACAACACTTATTTACTGCTCATATATATTGAAGGGTTAAATGTTGTACTCTGTATAGACAAGCAGAGAGAGAGAGAGAGAGAGAGAGCAGCCGAACTGCCGGATGTAAACAAACCTTAATTTCCCGCAGCTTTGTTTTTTTGTTTTTTTTAAGGGGATTAGCCCACCCGGGCATAAGTCACTGACCCACATTGGGGCCTGAGGGGCAAAAATTTAATACTCCTGTAATAATAATAATAATTCAGATAAAAAAAAAAAACAAAGCTGCCTATCTACCTATTGGACAAACTAAAATCGTTCCGGACCACGGGAGTTTCCGGACCACAGAATGCCGGACTAAAGAGGTACAACCTTTATTATTATTATTAAATATAAATTATTAATTATTAATTATTAATTATTATTATTATTATTACTATTGTTGTTGTTGTTGTTATTATTACATGTCCCCCCTGCCCCGATAAGGGTCTGTGACCTGTGCCCAGGTGGGCTAATCCCTGGGGAACAAAAAATGGCAAGGTAATACACGATGACAGGATGGGGAGTTGCCCGGCTGCAACTGCATTTTGAAGTACTTTAGGAATATATTTCACCACTTAAATGATTTGATAATTTAAACCATATCAGAAATGTAACTTATTTGTTGTTATTACCTGTATGAGTTGACAAATATCTCAATTAACAAAATACAAATAACTTCGTGATGTTGCCCACACACTCTTGTTAACTATTTTCAACTTTGTTTGGAAAAGTAATAACAATAAAAATAATTAGGCACAAGAAACCTACAGAAATCAGAGTCATATTGTTGGACAATCTTTCCTATATGGTAGGTGCAAAATCTAATGTCAGTTTGTGTAAACATAACTGATTCCATATACTGTAGTGTCCATTTCTAAAGCAAATATTTACTTGACAGGCAAACAAACAGCGTAGATCTCTGTCAGCATTCAACTTTCCTGTGGGTGGCTCCTTCTACCAGGCCTCAAGAGTGCTCATTGACAGCATCATTATTCCTTCAGAAACCAGAAAGGTATGTTAGTGGAATTCCATTCATTCTCTTGGTTTTACTCTAATTCCTGAAATTTTGGCACAATATTGAATTAAGGCTTTCGCCTCTTCGCCACAGTGACATACTGTACTCGATCTATCATAGGAGGCCCAGAGTGGCAGGTGGTGATGTTTCCAGTTCATCAAGAATAACCAAGATGCAATGGTAGTAGTGCCAGGTTTGCTGTATCTGTCTCAGCACTTCCACAATGTCTCATACAGTAGAGTCACGATAATTCGGGATTTAGGTACCAGAAGACATTGAATTATCAAATCATGAATTATAGTTTAATTGGTTTTATTGGAAATAATTTTCACTCAATCCAGCCACATCAACTGCCCGGCCTCCTATCACTCGCACACAGAATTTACTTCACACTCCATTTTTCTTATTTTATAGTTTTGTCATATTTTTGTTATTTCTAAGACACAGTGGTGCATTGAAATTATATTTCCACAAATTTTTGGTTGGTTTCTTATGTAAATTCTGCGGCAGCTGCCTCTCAGCCACAAATTATGAACAGTAGTAATAGAGGCATTGTACCCGCCAATTTAAGATCGTGAATTTGTGTTTTGTAAATAATCGCAACTCCACTGTATATGCTGCTGGTAGCAATATTAGCTCCACCCACTCTAGATCCAGAGAATGATGTAATGGCCTCCTGTGGGCTCCACCATTGTTCCACCAGTCTCCCATTGTCCTCAGAAGTGGAAGGACACTTTGTATGATATATCAGTACAGTGGTCCCTCGGTTAACGAACACAATTCGTTCCAGAAGGTCGTTCGTTAACCGAAAATTTCGTTTACCGAAACCATTGTTTCAGTGGGATTTTGGGTAATTGGTTCCAGCTCACCGAAAATTACATACAAACTAAAAATAAATGCAGTAAAGTACACTTACTTTGAGGTGTGTATGTAGAAGGCTCCTGGTTGATGATGATGATGATGATGGGAATTAGAAGTGGGGGTGGAGGAGAATGGAGAAGAGAAGGAAGTGGGGGTGGAAGAGAAATCACCCCATGCTTCATGCTGCCATTTCACCCATAAAATTTTAAGTTCACTTGGTGTAATTCGAGATTATTTTCTTTAAATCAACACTGCACTGCACTATATATTGTCAAAATGTAAAATAAATTTCAGAATGACCAATAATTGCACTGTAAAAACATAAAATTAGTTTACGTTCAAGAGAGTCTCAAGCAAGATGCTTCCTCCACTGATCAGAGACACAAACTGACGCCATTCTGGGTGAGTCAAGTGGCTGTTTGGCACGCTAAAAACTAGTTCCCTGTACATCAATTATGTTAAATAATTGTTAAAATTACTAAAAATTTTAATATAAGACTTTGAAAATTATTGAATAGTACAACCTTCTTGATATTTACTCAAATGGTAACGAATTTAAGCCCTAAACCAATTACTGTATTGGCAGACTAATACCCCAGCTGGTGAGCAGGCAAAAACATATTGACTCGATTTCGTAAGGATTTCGTTAACCGAGTTGAAGATTCTTATGGAAGGTAATTCGTTAACCTAGGGATCGCTGTAATTTGGAGTAAAAATGGCAGAATCATTTGATGTAGTGGTGAAGTATATTTCTGACCAGGAAAACCTTAATAGTGACAATTTGTTTAAGAATAATGTAAAAAGTGAAGAATTAGTGACTTAGATGAGTGTGAAGTTGGAGTATGTACAGTAGGGTCAGGATATACTGTATAGCGAGATAGGGTCCAAGGATGTTCGCCATATACTAAATCGCGATATGTAATTACATGTAATTATAGGGTTAGGTTCTGGGGGCCAATAAAGTGACTAAACTTGACTTGACGAGTTTATTTGTACATTGGCAAATTTCATCTTCCTGGGATTTCTCTGTGCAAATGTGTCAATTACTTGGTTTATATCCACTGGTATATCTCATTATTTCACACTGTCTGGCAGTGCTGTATATTAAGTGCATTCAGGTGCATGGGAATGGCAGAGGTGGTGGAAGTTACCGTGGCGTGGGGTGAGGTCAGGTAAGTTGACCCAACCTTCGTGTTACTAAGGTGTCACCAGGTCAGGTATGGGTTGGCCGCACCATGCAGTACCTGGAGGGGGGGGGGGTTTCCGGGCAACCAGGAAACCCCCCTGGGTGTGCCACTGGTTATCTAGTAAATTTAGTCAATATTGTACAGTACAAGTACACTGCAATATTCCACATACACGTAAGTATAAATATAAAGTTCACAATGTGATGTTCGGACAACATCCAATTCGGTTAACGTCACGTTTCCAAGAACGTATCTAGGACGTTAAGTGGCGCACGACTGTATATGAATGCAACACTTATTTACTGTTTATATATGTTTTAAATAATACAGTGGTCCCTCGGTTAACGAACGCTTCGGTTAATGAAATTTCGGTTAACGAATTACCTTCCATAAGAATCTTCAATTCGGTTAACGAACAAAAATTTGATTAACAAAATTCTTAGGAAAACATGTCAACATGTTTTGGCCTGCTCATCGTCTGGTAGGTTAGTCCGCCAATACAGTAATCTGTTCCAGGCTTACATTCGTTTCCATTGGAGTAAATATCAAGAAGGTTGTGCTCTTCAATATTTTTCCAAGTTTTATATTAAAATCATTAGTCATTTTAACATTTATTTAACATATTGATAATATATGCAGTACAGGGAACTAGTTTGTTGTGCGCCCATCACATGTGCGAGTCGGTCACAAAGTGTCAGTTGGGCATTTAAAACAGTGGAGAGAGCATCTGTTTTGTTGGTGTCTTGATTATTTTTGCATTTTTCATTGAAATTATTGGTCATTCTGAACTTTAGTTAACATATTGATAATATATAGCGCAGTGCAGTGTTGATTTAAAGAATATAATCTTGAATTACACCTAGTGAACTTGAAATTTTATTGGTGAAATTACTGCATCAAGTATGGGTCCCCTGAAAGGTGATTTCTCCTCCATCCCCACTTCCTTCTCCTCTCCCTTCTCCTCCACCCCCACTTCTAATTCCCATCATTATCATCAACCAGGAACCTTCTATATACACACCTCAAAGTAAGTGTACTTTACTGCATTTTTTTTTTAATTTGTATGTACTTTTCGGTGATCTGGAACCAATTACCCAATATCCCATTGAAACAATGGATTCGGTTAACAAAATTTTCGGTTAACGAACGACCTTCTGGAACGAATTGTGTTCGTTAACCGAGGGACCACTGTATTTACGAATGTAAAACAAAAATTCTACTCACCAATGGTGGTAAAGTCTAAAACATAAGGACAGCCAATGAATATTGTGTGAGTTTTTACTCAGATGACGAAGTCATCAGGTACAACTCGGGCTGAAGCTGTAGGTTCAACGCTGGCTGAAGCTGTAGCTTTCTATAAAGCTGTTGCTGAAACTGTTACTGAACCTGAAGTTGATGTTGAAGCTACTTATGATGCTGAATTTGATGGTGTAGCTGAAGTTGATGGTTTAGGCCGCCTAAACCATCAGCCAGAGTTGAACCTGATGATTTCGTCATCTGAGTAAAAACTCGCACATCATTGGCTGTCCTTATGTTTTAGACTTTACCACTATTGGTGAGTAGAATTTTTGTTTTACATTCGTAAGTATTATTTAAAACATACATGAACAGTAAATTAGTGTTGTTTTCATATTCATATGTAGAGAAATGACGATATGTTTTCACATGTACGCACTTATTGTACATACGTTGGCATTCCCAATCGTCTTGCTTTATTTTTTTACCATTTGTGGTTAGCTACTTCTATTGTTCCATTTATTAACATTAACTAACATGACTTAAAACATATATATTAATTTTTTACATTAATTTTACTACAGCTACAACCAGGGTCTTATTTTCTTAATTTTCTCGTGTAGAACTATCGTCCCGGACTCCCTGCTGTAAACACAAACGAAAACAGTGGCATCCCATCTCCTCTTGTGTGACCATATTATTATTAATTTATATTGTATAAGGTGCATTCAGAAACATTATTTAAAGAATATAGTTTGCAATTTTCATTAATTGTGTTGTTTTGGGGGAGACGAGGGTAAAGAGCCACACAAAAGACATGAAAAGGTCACACTTGGGAACGCATCTCATTATTATTGCTTTATTTATAATAGTAATTAATGATTCGCGATACGATGATTCACCTTACACTGCAATATTGGAGGACACATTACCATCGTTATTCGAGGCTTTACTGTATTATTATTATTATTATTATTTATTCCTCACATTTACTGGTACAGTATATATTATTTTATCTACAAAGAATAAGTTCTTCCACACACAAACCTCCCACACATCCAGCTCATGACACAGTTCAGGCAGTCACTCAACTGACTCACAGACATGTGGCGGCCACCATGGTGGATGTGTGTACCGTGACGCCACATTGGGAGGGAGCGCAGCCATGCATAACCCACTGCCTCATAACACATTTGCTTCCCACATATGCTTTTCATTTTAATTATTTTATGGTTTCATATTATATTTTATTTGTTTCTCAGCCACATTGTTTATATAGAGTGGAATAATTGTTAAAGACGTCCAATTTTCTGAGAGACACGTTAGGAGTCATCTGGTGCGGCCGTCTTCAGGAGAGAGCACAGACTGCCCTCCCAAAAGGTAATATACCAAAGTTAAACAGACCTTCATCAATGTCTTCATGCTAGAAATGGAGGAGTAATCCCAAAACAGTTTTCTAGCATAGTCCCCCTCCCCCATATTTTTTTATTATACAGCATTAATAATGCAAACATTATATGGATTGATGAATTATGTTTCTTTCTCAGGTTGTAGCCCAGTGTCTACGAATTTGTCAACAGCAAAAGCATATGACCAATGCCCCAAAGGACTTCCCTGTTTTCAGACTCTAACAAATCTCATAAAAGTTTTTCCTACAAGAAAATTTCTAATTTAATATTTTGGGTGAAATTTGGAACTAGACTATAATTGTATGTGAGCTCTTCAATAAAAGAAATCTAATGTACCACGTTGTATGTCAAAAATAAGTACGGTAGGTAGACTTCGAAATCCTTGATGACTATTGCCACTGTTTAGACTTGACCAAAACAAAGTTATTAATTCTTTCATAAAATAACTACTTCTATATTAGGGTAATCTGCATTAATTACTATAAGCCATGTCAATATTATGATTTTGTTAATGGTGTCCAGGGTATGAATACAAAATACATTTATTTACTATGCAGTTGAGCAATGAAATAAGAAGCAGTGATATTAAAATTACATAAAGAAGATATCAATTATTTTATCCCAATGTTGAAATAATTTGATTGAACTTGGTCAGTTAGAATATATTTTGTGCGGGCCATCTGAGTCAGCTGGAGGTTGAGTCCATGGGTAGCATCGCCACGCGACCCACACACACCACATGGTCCCAGTGAGTACAGTGTATTTTAGAATTAGAAAAAATAATATCTATGCAGATGGCATGTTGCTTTAAATTGAGAAGAATGAAGAGCACGGGTGTGTATGTGTGTAAAGTGAAAGCTGTGTTTGGACTTAGCGTGTCACCAAGTTAGACTGTACCTGTAGCTACATCCCCCTAGCTCTCCCCTGACCAGGCCAAGTTGTTTTATTGTTATTTTTCAACTTGTAATTTGGGTAGATATACTGTACATATTGTTTTTTTCTTTTTTATTTATACAAGTATAATTTTTATTTATTCTTCACATTTACTGGTATGCATCCTTTGTGATAACCAGGGTTTTCCTATATTAGTGAGCTACTTTAGAGCTGTACAATGGGTTTAGTGTGTTGGGGGGGGGGGCTTTTTGGGGCCCACCTGACGCATCCTCCATCTCCCATGTCATAATGGATTCGCTCTACACGGATTCGTTCTACACAGTGTTGTCTGGGAATGCAACCCTCATGTTAAGTGAGGGGGCACTGTAATTTAGTTATGCCATTATATTAAGAAGCATTTGGTATAGAAAAAATTGCTATAATCAGATGCACTCAAATTAACAATTTGTGTTCAGTATTTTTTATAGCTATTCGCTATTACTACAGTAAGTCCTCAGTTAATAATTTGATTGTGTTCTTGTAAACTGCAACGTTATGTGAAACAACTTTGAGCGGATAAATTTTTCCCCCATAATATGCACCAAAATTAAGACGATGTAAACACAATTGTAAATGCCTGTATACTTTGCACTGCCAATACACGTAAATTACAATAATGTTTAATTAATATTTAGTATGATATAAAGTACTCACCGATGGCAAAAGGTGAAGCAAGTGAGTGGTGGGAGGTGGCGTTGGCGGGGGTCACAGGGACCCAGAGGGTCCTCCCCCTTCCCCCACTGCCCCCATCACTCCACTTGTCTTGGTATCACTCAACGACAAAACACTTCCAACACTGGTCTTAATTTCTTCAGCACTAGCACGAATAGTATGCACCGTGGTAACGGGTAAACCCAATGCTACCCCTAGATCTACAGAACATTCGCCTGCTTCAAACAGACATAAAACATCCGCCTTCACTGCAAGACTGATGCTTCTCCGCTGCTTCTTGCAACTAGCAGTACTGGCAGAATCACTTGCTGGTCATTTTGAAGCCGTATCAATGGGCATAGTAGAGCAAAACAGCATGAACACGAGGTACACAGAAGACACGACCGCATCCACACTTAGCAGAGGCGTAACCTAGACTGATGCTCTGCGGTAACGTTGTACAGCATCACAGGGCGGGTGAGGGAAAGTGTTGTGCGGAGCAATGTAGTGCCATTTGACCAACAAGGTAATAACCATTTTCCACAACGTTATGTGGAGTCTTGGTATAGAAATAGTATTGATGTAATAACGATATGATGTTATCTGCAATGGAATCTCCTTATTTGTTGAGTCCCCTGGAAAAACACTCAATCACACATAAGGGTTGATGGAAACTCAAGCATAATTGACCTAGACTGAACCACATTGAGGTTTTAAAAAATTGCACATCTGTGGTAGGAGGGATTCCTTCACAGATGATCCTGAAACTATCAGAAACCTCTCGCTGTCAGAAAAATATAGGAACCAACAATATACAAGGGTGAACTGAAAAGTAATGCCTTCTAATTTATAATTCCAACACAAAATGAGATACAGTATTTATAATGAAACCGAAACAAATGCTTAGAGTGAACTTAATTTTTTATTTTGACATAGTTACTTCTAAACATATCATTTCTGCAGTCCACACACTTCTGCCAATGTTGAAGCAGTTTCTTGATGCCGTCACGATAAAACCCTGTTTCTTGTTGAAAACACTTCCTCACAGCTGTCTTAACTCTAATGTATGAAGAGAAATGTCATCCTCTAAGATGTTCCTTAAGTTTAGGGAATAAGTGGGAATCTGATGGAACCAGATCTGGGCTGTATGGTGGGTGGTCCAAGCCTGTGAAACGAAGGTTGTAAATTGCTTCAGTCGTTAGCAAACTCATGTGAGGGCGCTCATTGTCATTGGAGGAGAACCATCTGAATGTCAGGGTAAACTTTTTGAATCCATGACATTAATCTCTCCAAAGGTTCATTGCAGTGCACAGAGTTAATGGTGGTACCAGTTGGCATCAATTCTGAACAGACAACACCATTAATGTTCCAGAAAACAGTAAGTATGAGTTTTTTGGCAGACACTTGGGTTTTGAACATTTTTAGTTTTGGTGGGCAAAAATAAAGGATATTTTGCTAATGGCAGTTGACAAGATGTGCATTGATGAAGGGCCCTGTCAGGCATGTAGTAACATGGTGGTGGAAAGATGAAGTGGACAGAGGGATAAAGGTAAAAAGAAGATTTCATAAAGCTTGGAAGAAAAATGGTGACAAGGAGGAGTACTTGGAGGCCAAATGCAGGGCCAGACAAGAGGTTTACAAGGCTAAGAATCACAAAAAAGATGCATTCAAAAATATGCTGTATAGTTTCAACACAAAAGGGAAAGTATTCAGGATAGCCAGGCATATAGTGGCCTTATTGTTAGTCAAAGTTCCTGATGGTGATCCTGACCTTCAGGAACCTGTAACTCATGGCGGCAGGCGGTATTCAAGAACGTCCTGATCCACTGGGTAGGGAGGGGTACCAATGTGTGCAAATGGGCAGGATGGCCGGTGGTTGGTATGGTGCGAATCAGCTGTCACATGTAAGGAAACAAAGTTTAATTTTATATGTTTCAGGATGTTAATATTATTACATTCTGTTTTACTTCATTTCTGTTACCCATCCTTGAATATTGCACAGGTACTCATTTAGTTCTCTGCTGCAGAGTGCCATTTAAAAATAATATATAAGGTTTTTGAATATAGCGACATAATTGTGTGATGAGGTTGACTGGGTTGATCATAAGCATCACCACTGTAGGTACTTTATGCATACTACTGTATATGAATTCTACTTGGACCCAAATAATCCTTTTTAATAATCTTTCCCAGAATCTTATACCCTGTATTTCAGCTACATGTACTGTACTAGATATTCATGGTAATATTAATTTTTAAGGTATAGACAAATTGTGATATAAAATATGTTTAAATACATTATTCTGGTGTCCAAAGTTCAAATTTAGAACTTTCATTTTTTGGGATAGGACTCCAAATAAAACAAACTTATCCTTGCTTAACTTACAACTACATTATACTTACTTACCTACCATAATGTATGCTTTATGTAAAAGAATAATATTTTAATTTAAAATTTCCTAGTGTATTACCAGGTACTATTTTTTAAGTTTTCGGTAATAGTTAGGTTAGGATGAGTTAGCTTGGTAATTGTACGACGTGAGATTAGCCTACACGGACTGGCACCGACTATACTCGTGTAAATCTTAACAACTCGTATATCAGGATACATGACTTTTCTCTTGTAAATGGAAAGTTAGCCATCATTGATTAATTCATCATTACACCAACATAGTGTGCATATACATGTACCTTTATTTTTAGATACTAAAATAAGAAAGCCATATACAGGAGTGTTTGTGTCAACACCAACTACTACTGTATTCTGAAACAACTACAAACAGAGATTACAAGTAACTCTAGCTGAAATTACAGAACCAGTTATGAGAGTTAGTAGCTGAGATTGCCAAAAATCATCATCAGTTACATAGTGTTACAGTTAGGAGATTCATGTACAATATTCATTATTACCAAAGTTACAGTGGTGACAAACCACTGTAATAAGAAAAGCTGCAAGAGACCATACAATAATACAAGCTTCCATCAGGTAATTATGGCTAACCTACAAAGGTGTGGAAAATGGCCAAAGAGCAATGATGATGATGATGTATACAGTAAACCTTGAAAGAACTTTAATTAAATTGTGAATCAAACAAATGTTAGCTTTTTACTCTCTTGTGCAGTGAAGGTTAGAGTAGTGAGGGGAGAGCAGGAAGTGGTGGTGGCCTCCCAGCCTTACACACACACACCTCCCCCCCTACTCCTTATAGTATTATGGTGAAAGTCATAACGTTTTTTTAATTTCTACATTTTCACTAATGAAATGAAATACTTGCAGGGGTTTACTGAACATATCAAAGACTTAATTTGCACATGGCTTTAAGAATCCAGCCCGGTAATTTGACTGCCTTCAATCATACTGACCGCAAATAACTTACAAATATACAATTGGCCCCAATATTAAAGGAGTACAGTTGCACAATATAGAGAATGTGTATGTATACCATTACCAGGCTGTGCAGATTAGCAGTGTTCATTTTCTTGATGGACAAGATAATATTTTGAGAGAAAAATACAGTACCTAGACAGGAATTTTTCAGGTGCTGCATGATTCCACCTCACTGTACACTTTTAACCAGTGAGGACAATCAATGGGCTGCTTGTCATCAGTGCACAGACTGTAAACATGGGGTGACAGGAGTTATGACCTCACATGACAAGGGTTACTGTCACTGATACCAGATTATAGAAGGGAGGGGAGTGGTAGTTAGGGTAGGTGACTACAGGTGCCCCCTCCCTACACACCCTGCAGGTGTGAGGTGAGGTGACAGGAGTTTTGACATCATATGACAAGGTGTACCACCACTGACACCATTTAGACGAACACAAGTGATCTGTGAGTTGTTACACACCAAAAAATTTAATGTTTCAAGATGTTTATGCAACTTTTCTTATCAAAAAAATCTGGGCAAGTAAATTTCACTCAAAAATTTGTCACTGCAATTCAACAAAATATCTGGGCAAGTAACAAGTAAATGTTCCACATACTGTAATCTGCACAGCCTGTTGTATAACCTGTAGTAATTCTCTGAGTACAGTAAACCCTTGATAACTCGGCATTTGATAACTTGAAATTTCATACAGGGTGAGCATAAAGTCTTTCCCTGATTACAAACATTTATTACACAAAACATATGCTAGGTACAAACATACAGTTTTTTGCAGCTTAAAATATGCATGAAAAAAAAAAATCTATGAATTCGTCTACACAATGCTACAACATTCATGTTTCTATCTAGAATGGTCTTCGAGATATGCAAGGCATGGATATGGTCTCGGAATGTATAAGTATAACTCGGGAAATGCCGAGATATATTAAGTTATCTGGAAAAATCTTGGTATATCTGGCCACCTACATCACCTACCATGCCTCTATTTCACCTACCATGCATCTGTGTCACCTACTATGATGCTTCATTCTTTGCCTGTAGTGCTGATAAGTGTTACTTTTTTACATTTAGTAATTACATGTACACATAAATGGGTCGATAATCTTTTATTGTTTGTTTTTTGTAGGAGGGAGGAAGTGCCTCGATAAGTCGTAATTGGGGATAACTCGGCAAGGCTAGAGCCCCATATGTGCCGAGTTATCGAGGGTTTACTGTACTTAGTTTCATATTGTAAAACTTCAGAATTAATAAAGTAAATGGTAAAATTTTCACTGAGGAAAATGAAGTTTATTATCAGTATAAAGCATAATTGTCATTATGTATGAAGACTGACCAACATCAAAACAGTAGTGACAGAGCCACCAGCTTACCTGCCTCTGTCACCACCATGTTTGACATCAGCAAAAAACAAAAAAAAAACAGTTTATGGAATAGAAGAAGGTATCAATTAATTATTCATCTGATCAAATGATGCAAATTCTTGATACTGTACAGTGTTAGAGTAAAAAAGTCAGGTACAGTACCAAGAAATTTAATATAAAATTGGGCCTCAGTCAGCCAAGTATGTGAAAAAGACTTACACACTTCTCGTACATTATTGTATTATACTTGCAAATACTGAAATTCTGTAAAATGGGAGAAAAATACTCCAACTAGTGTTTCTAACATGTTCATCAGAGAAAAAATCAGCCTGCAGAATTGCTTAAGTTGTCCAGAGATTACTACAATACAGGTCCAGTACAGGTATCACAGTCTGGGTTATAATCATTGACTCAGAAACAAAAGAATGCTCAGTGACAGAAATTAACCCAATTCTTCTATGATGAAGTGATAAAAGAAGTTAGTTCAATATTTAATGGGACACCCACATATGATTCATGTACAGTAATGTAATGCTCAAGATGATACCAGTAGTAAAAGGTAAGTTATACTGTACATAATCCATGCGCCTCAGAGTATGAGAGAAGCAAGGAGGAAAGACAGAGAATATGGGAAAACCTGCATAACTTCTGCACTGGAAGGTTTTATGTGTGAGACGGGGTGATAGTGATGAGGATGTGGAGGGGAAACAGGAAATATGAAGTACCAAGAATGAATGGAAGTGCAGAGAAACTGATACAAATTTATGCTGGGGAGGATTAATTGTGAGGATAATGTGGTTCAAAAGGAAAGAAATTCATAAGTATAAATAGAAGTAAGATAATGAAGAAGGTAGAGGGTTGTTAGACTATGTACTGGTGGACAGAAGGAAATATGGGTTGAGTTATATAAATGTACTATGAGGGGTGGTGCATGAAGTGTTTTGGTAAAATTAATGGTGAAGTGTTCTTCCACATGCTAATATTCATGCACACATCCATATACTGTACTGAATAAATAGCTGTGGCTGGGCATCTGAAAGTACTGAGTACAAGTGCCTATTGAAGTTTATTTGACTTGGCCGGCTTTACTTAATAAGCTATCTCCGTGTGAAGTCAGCAATGCCTATTCCTTCCATGACAAGTCTTTTGAAACACTCAAATTCTTAGAACAAAGAAAAAGTGTGAAAATGACCACGCCCACATCTTGAGATAAACCAATTAGTGTGAGTTTATAGGGATTTATAGTAATGTCATCTAAGGGAAGTGTGATTGGCTGAAGAACTTGTGCATTTTTGGTCAGGTTATGAAGGTGGCATTATCCAGGCATGGTGTGTAACATAAGTGGACCCAGACTCTTCGATATATGTTGGGAGGATTAAATTTCTGAGCCTGATAGGAACATAGGCTTATTATTCCCCTGGATCATAGCCATCAATGATCAAGCTGCATTTTAATAGATTAGGTTTAGGGCAAGATAGACTTTCTGTCATCCCCGAACTTTTTTAGCAAGGGGCGACCTAATTGAGGTGTATAAGCATCTCAAGGGGCACTACTCAGTCGAGTGTCCTTACTTGGAGCTGGCGGACGCTCGCCCCACAAGGGGTCACAGCTCAAAATTGAAGAATTGTGAACTCTTGGAACAATCTACCAAAAAGTGTTGTGACGGCACAGAGTGTGAGCTCTTTCAAGACAAGACTTGACCAACACTGGAGCAGGTTCAGGTACATTCAGGAGCCGGTGCATGCCCAGTACTTGCCAACAGTGCGTGACAGAGACGTGACCGATTGCCCGAGCGGCTAGAGCCGATCATTGGTGAAGAGGATAATAGTAAATAGTAAAAAAGTGTTGTAGTGGATACCTCCCCTACAAACGCTGCTTGTCGCTGAGCAGCCGACCCCGCGAATTCCCCAGTGTATGCCTCGTGGTCTAGGTCAACCAGCGCCGCCTTACATGACGGAGGTCAACTGTTAAGCCACGCCTACCTCCGCTATATAAGACCTGACCTCGTGGTGACCACCCTCTCTTTCGACCTACACCAATCAACAAGCAACACCTCCTCCGCCTGCCTGGCGGTCCTCGCTCCCGCCGGCGAGCATGGCGACCCACAAGCTGTCCTCCTCTGAGCGTCCTCACCAACCAGCTCTCTCTACATCACGCTTGTAACCATGCTGTCTTCCCAGCACCAAGTTGCATTGTACATCCAATACAACATGTATACAGAGAGCACATTGTGAGTTTCCTTTCTCCATCCCATCCTGAGTGTGAACCAAACATAACGAACCCCACAGTGTGTTAGAATATTCAATAATATACATACACTGTAATATAATTTACAAGTTCTCAAACTGTTAACCAGATATTGTAAGTATTAGATTTTGCCTTCATTTCTCTTTATTATTCAACCCTCCGTCGTCACTCCTTCCTTCCTTTACCCGTCACCTTTAGTCATCTAGTGGTCAGAACTTAGTCACCCATAGATCTCTCCTCATGTCCATTTAAGTAAATCATAATATTTCATGATAAATAAACCGATATAAATCTAATTAGTGCTATCGTGATTGGAATTTCTATGGTGAAAAATATGCAAACGAATGAGAAGAAGGTAATTAAAGTACAGTACTGCAAATGAACTGAGGGGAAAAATATAGTACAAATATTGTACAATATTAAGAAATGGTTGACAAGACGGATACGGGAATATAAAGGGAAAAGGGGTTAAGGAAAAATGAAAACTGTTCAAGAGAGTAGTCTTAGAAGGTGCATGTGAAATGTTTAGGTACAAGAAAAAAAAATAACAAGAAGAGGGTAAGGTGAGACTAGGGATGGTAGGGTCACTGAAGAAAGACAATGGCCCACGTACTTTAGCTGATAAAATTGAGTGTCAAAAAAAGTGGGTGGTGATAGTCATTTGCCTCCAGATAACACAAAATAGAACTTATATATACATACATACATATACATATATATATATATATATATATATATATATATATATATATATATATATATATATATATATATATATATATATATATATATAAAATCACACAGGAAAAGAAACAACGAGCACCTTGTGTCTTTATATATATATATATATATATATATATATATATATATATATATATATATATATATATATATGTGTGTGTGTGTGTGTGTGTGTGTGTGATAAAATATATTCTGGTACTTGACAGCAGCTATTACATTTGCCCTGACTTTAACTTTCCCGCGGTACCTACCCTGCTGTAAGGCAAGTCAGCCTAACTACTAAAAAATTTTTAG
Organism: Homarus americanus; assembly: GCF_018991925.1. Classification (NCBI taxonomy): domain Eukaryota; kingdom Metazoa; phylum Arthropoda; class Malacostraca; order Decapoda; family Nephropidae; genus Homarus; species Homarus americanus. Next base: position 12,036,352 of record NW_024735554.1, read on the forward strand.
CACGCATTAAAAACTTATTAATGAACATTTTATCGAATAATATTTAATTGTTTTTTTAAAAGTTAATTCTTAAATTCCAAATTTTTAGTTTTAGATATTAATGAGTGTTGGTAAACACGTTTGAAGTTCGTTTGACTCCGGTCTAGCAGAAGTTCGATCAGTGTGAGGCGAGGGCTGGAGGCCGCAGTGATCAGCTGGGCTGTGGTGAGGGTATACACAAACATCTTGGGCACCTTCAAGTCTTCAAATCTGCCGTCCAAAATGCATACTTAATTTGGATTATCATGACCCTTTTATCTGGAAGTAAGTATTTGATATAAAGGATTGATCGAAAATGAACATTAATTGAATTGACAGTTAAATGGAAGCGTAATGTAATGTTTTGATAGGTGAGGTTGTTGGGTCAACTGGTCCAGTGTTGTGGTTGACGGCTCACACCCTCCTCCTGCAGTCTCTCTCTCTCACTACTACTTTACATTATTAAAATAACTTGAGAATATAGATTGGTTTTATTTTATGTTATCTGGGAGGTAAATGACGTAGGTTTGATGTTAAACTGAGGTGTATGGAATAAGAAGTAACATGAACACTTGTGATACAACTCGCTCTATGTTATACTTGTTCTAGACTATACCAGAAGTACTGTGTGTTATTATCTTGGTCTGTATCCAAACCTGCATGATGTCATTCTTTCTACAGTTGTCATAAAAAAATATATTTCCTTTTGAGTTGTATTTTCCCAGTACGTTCTTTGAGTTGTATTATTCCAGTACTTTCTTTGAGTTGTATTATGCCAGTACAGTACTGTAGCTGTAGTAACGTATTACTTGAACAATACTGTATGGTGTCATTAGAATAATACAAGTGACAGTATTAAATAAAAAAATATATAACTTCACATCTCAACTCTGCTGGTACAGGAGTTGGACCAAGAACTTAAATTGTATCATCAGCAGAAGAAACAATTGTACCTATGAATTTTTGGTGCAGGACAACTCGTACCCAGCGCAACATGTCAACTCGTACCCAAATATATGCGAAGTATAGTGACCTCCATGAATTACTTTACAATACACATGGAGTCGGTTAAAATGTTTATTCACCAGTACAACAAAGTACAGCCTAAAATGTTATTAAAATCATACAGGATCTTAAAAACTGTGCTTTTGTGTTTTTTTCATTGTATTGACTCCACAATTAATCAAGTCAGCACTGTCTATCCTTGCTTGACTTGCTTTTTGTACAGCTCAACATTATGAAGACCACAACCTTAACAAATATCTATAGTTGGACCAATTCTTCACTGTCCAATCCATAGACCTCAGCCTTTGTTTTTTTTTTTTTTTTTTTTTTTCGAGGATTAACCCACCCGGGCACAGGTCACTGACTCACATCAGGGCCTGGGGGCAAAAATATAAGGGGGTAATAATAATAATAATAATAATAATAATAATAATAAAAATTAATACAAAATTAAATATATATAAAATATAATACCTGTAATAATAATAATATGTAATAATCAGTAAATAAAAATATATATAAAAAAGATCAGTATTGAGAAATGATATATGTATATATGGTGTGTTATCATAGTAAGAGAAACAATTGAGACCCTGCAATTGTGTGTAAATGAGGCAGAAAGTGAGATCAGCAACCTGGGACTTGGGTCACAATTTTTGTGATGCTATGTTGCAGCAGGGTCTACCATTAGACAAGTAGCATCTACAGAGTTGAAAAGGGCTGTTAGCTTCTCAGAGGTGGCCGCTTGGGCCCTTAGAATGAAAATAACACTAGTGTTACACCTGGAAGGGACGAGCAAATGAATTGCCACACTGCTGATTCAAAGTCATCAACATCTGGAGGGTTAGGGATGGCTTACGTGATGTCATTGATCACTTTGTTAAACTCTTCTTTATGTTTTTGACTCATTAGTACAAAAGCCAGTGGAACTTGCTTTATGAAGTCTTCAGAATGGAGAAATGTGTGCACAGACAGTAACTGATAAAATGGTTGGCATACAATTAAACTAGTGTCACCTGTTTGTCAGCTTGTTTGGTATAAGCCCTGGGTTTTACTTAATAATTGTGTGGTTTGTGATACTTGTATGTAACTCAGATAGTACATGTACACAAAGATACACACATACAGATGCGCTGATTAACGGTAAGGAGGAGTATCATATGTCCCAACGGGATGAAGAAACTGCACTAGTTGAGACTGTGTGTGAGAAGGACCTAGGTGTGTATGTTGACAATGAGCTGAAGTTCTCGGGCCATTGCGAGAAGAAGGTAAATCAGGCAAATAAATTATTGGGTCTTATAAGAAGGTCGTTCAGATATCTAGACGGTCCGTCCCTCGTAACGATCTTCAAGAGTGAAGTGCTTCCCCATCTGGAGTACTGTCACCCCGTCTGGTCCCCAAGATATGCTAGGGACTGTCAGTTGGTTGAAAATGTTCAAAGGAGGGCCACCAGACTGGTGCCTGCCCTTCGGCACCTCAGCTACCCTGAGAGATTGGAGCGCCTGAACTTGCCTAGCTCTTGAATCAATTATAGCAAATAGCATCCGATCGCATTTAGAGAAAAGCAAATTAATCTACGACTGTCAACGTGGGTTTACAAATGGAAAATCTTGTCTAACAAATCTGCTGACGTTTTTTAGGAAAATTACGATGTTATTTACTTAGACTTTAGCAAAGCATTTGACAGAGTACCGCATCAGAGGCTTCTGAGAAAAGTTAAGGCTCATGGTATCGAGGGGAAAGTTTTAAATTGGATAAAATCATGGCTCATCGATAGAATGCAGAGGGTCAGCGTAGATGGTGTTAAATCTGAGTGGGGCTGTGTAACCAGTGGGGTTCCCCAGGGGTCAGTACTAGGCCCACTCTTGTTCATAATCTACTTAAACGATCTAGATACTGGGATCAGCAGTGACATAAGCAAGTTTGCGGATGACACCAAAATAGGGCAGGATGCAAATGCACTACAGGAGGATTTAAATAAACTGCAGGGGTGGTCAGAAAAATGGCAAATGAAATTCAACACCAGCAAGTGCAGCGTACTTAATATTGGAAGAACAGATACTGTCAATGTATACAGCCTTAACAACATCCCTAGAGAAGTCGACTTGTGAAAGAGACTTAGGGGTACTTGTAAGCCCGGACCTACGGCCTAGTAAACAGTGCGTTAATGTTCGAAATAAGGCAAACAGAGTTTTGGGTTTTATATCTAGAAGTGTAAGTAATAAGAGTGCAGAGGTCTTATTGCAACTATATCTTGCACAAGTCAGGCCACACCTCGATTATGCGGTTCAGTTCTGGTGCCCTTATTATAGAATGGATATCAGCTCACTGGAGTCAGTGCAGCGAAGAATGACGAAAATGATTCCGGGACTTAGAAACCTACCATATCAAGATAGGTTAAAGAAACTAAACTTGCATTCCTTAGAAAGACGAAGAGTGCGGGGAGATATGATAGAAGTATTTAAGTGGGTGAAAGGAAACAATAAAGGGGATATAAATAAAGTTCTTATAATATCCGAGCAGGGTAGGACTCGTAGCAACGGATTTAAGTTGGATAAGTTTAGGTTTAGGAGGGAGATAGGAAGGAACTGGCTCACAAATAGGGTGGTGGACGAGTGGAACAAGCTTAGCAACTTTGTAGTAAGTGCTGGAATGCTGGAAAGTTTTAAAAGGAGGCTAGATAGATTCTTGGATGATAGAGAGTGGTAGTAACTCTCGACAGGAGCTGCCATGCACAGGCCAACCGACCTATTGCAGACTCCTTATGTTCTTATACTACAGACGGGCAAGGGGTGACCTAATTGAGGTGTACAGTATAAGCATCTCAGGGGACACTACTCAGTCGAGTGTCCTTATTTGGAGCTGGCGGACGCTCGCCCCACAAGGGGTCACAGCTCAAGATTGAAGAAGCCCTAAGTCCAGAAAACTGTGAGGGCAAACTTTTTCGGAGTGAGAGTTTTAAACTCTTGGAACAATCTACTAGAAAGTGTTGTGACGGCACCGAGTGTGAGCTCTTTCAAGACAAGACTTGACCAACACTGGAGCAGGTTCAGGTACATTCAGCAGCCGGTGCATGCCCAGTACTTGCCAACAGTACGTAAGAGAGACGTGACCGATCGCCCAAGCGGCTAACGAGCCGATCAGTAGTGAAGAGGATAAAAGAACAACAGTATTATTAAAGATGAGCATCAACCATCATTGAGGTGGATACGAGTCATCATTAAAGTGGGTATGACTTGTCTCAGGTGGGTACGACTTGTCTTGGGGACGACTTTTCTCGGGTACGACTTTTCATAAATCCATGAGTTTCAGCCTAAAAACCTTGCAGTACTCTGGACCTGGGTGCTGGTTAATCAGCATCTTTATAAATTTTTTATTACAGAAAATAACTTCTTTCTTACTTTAAGAATATCCCAAAACATGTGGAAGAATTTCAGTTTTTGTACTACCCTGTATTATTTTGGTGACTTTCATCCTGAACACGAAACTACGGTATGTCGACCTGTTACCTCCCCTGGCACTGATGTCATAAAAAACATTGCTGTCCATCTATTAGGGTGCAGCAGTTTTGTTTTTAGTGATTGGTGAATGAGGATGTCTGAGAAGTCTAGCGTGACTCACTTGACGGATGCTAATTTTGGCACAAAAATCTTGTCATCATAATTTATGATGCACGTCACAGTCCATTGTATTTCATCATATGATGCAAGTTGTAGTTAAAGGGTTAAGAAGATGTAAGGGAGGATATTTGGATCCCTGTGTTGATATATGAGTACACCAAAAGTACTGTAGTTTGTATGTAAGATACCACATGAGTGAGCAAAACATCACTTGATGTTGAGGACTGTGAGGGAGTGACTTGTACACTTAGTACAGTACTTGCTCTTATGATGCTCTTGTGCTATGCTACCCAAAATACATAGCTTGACTCATTTTGACTTTTGCATTAACTGTAGCAGGGGTCTTGGCTATTCAAATAATGTAGCTTAAAGTATCCTTGTGTATTGCAAATTTTTGATATTAAAGAATAAACTGTTCAGTAGCATAACAGAACAGAATAAAATGGTACAAAGCGTGCGATTGTTTTTTTAAATTATGGTTCAGTATCTAAAGGAAGAAATTAATGGCATGGGGTTTTTGGAAGCATAGGGTCAGTCCAGTGCTTTTATTTTATTTCATGAAAGATGAGCATCTTAATTTAAGGTGTACAGTATTACAGATGTTAAACTAACATTGACCCACTCCTTCCTTTTTAACCTTTGATTTAGGTCACATACAGTAGCTAAAGATATAAGAGAGAGTCCTGAATTCCATTGCTTCTTAGAGTTAAGTTTTAAATTGATAGGGAAAGAGACTGAACTAAGTTGTCCCATGAGGCCAGAAGTGGCGTGAGTAACAGTGTGAACTTGATGACTCCAACCTCAGGGTACTCACCTTTATTTCCAGATTTGATTGAAATATTACTTTGACTAGTTAAAACTATTCTTGAAATTCTTGGTGATACTTTATACTGTTATAACTTTCTATGATTTTCTTTTGTTTATTAATCCTTTATGCAGTGTTTACCATAAACTGGTATGGTATAGCATTTCATGATTCTTTAAATTATGTCTAAGATAATTACTTAAAATAGAAACTTAGCTACAGAAAAATGGGTCCAGCACAAACCCTGCAACCTGATTACTCCCAGTGATCCTTGAGATAACTGCTGGATTCTTATAGATTCAACTTGTTCCTTTTAGCTATGTATTGGTCATTAGCAGTGGCGGCTCGTGACTCTAATTCGTGGGGGTGCTGCTTCAAAACATTTTTAAGAATTGTTTTAATATTGTGTAAGACACACACACACACAAATACAGTACAGTATATATATATACAGTATATATATATATATATATATATATATATATATATATATATATATATATATATATATATATATATATATATATATATATATATATATATATATATATATATATATAATGATAAAATTAATAAAATACTAAAAGTATGGTAAAAATACAAAAAAAAACATTTAACACTTACAGATAAAATACTCCAGTCTAGCTTGTTCTAAATTTATTTAAAAATAAAATCCTTTCTTCTTGTTTTCTTTTGAGAGAAAATGTCAACAACTTTCTCATTGATGTTTGGATGACTGTTAAATAAATTCTTCTCCGTTGAAATCATTGCAAGTGCATTTAGCCTTTCCTGATTCATAGTGCTCCTCATAAAAGTTTTTATTCTTTTAATGTTGAAAAGCAGCGTTCAGGCTCTGATGTAGTCATAGGAATTGTCAAGAGGATTTTTATCAGTTTCGTAATCTCACTAAGAACACCATCTAAATTATTTTCCAAGATAAATTTCAGCAGGTTAATTAACCTGCAATGTTCATGCATATCGGACCTACTGTAGAATACTCTAACTTCAGTTTCAAAATTTTCCTTGTCAATCATGGGATATGCCTCAGTGGTCAATCCTATCTCTTCTGTAGGCAGTTTATTCTTAAAACTAGTGAAGCTTTTTTTGTTGAATAATTTAGCAGCTACTAATTGTTTAGTGAAAGAATATCTCTCCACTATATCAACACATATGCAGTCACATACTTCCTTTGCTTCAGCCAGGAGCGTCTTTGAAGGATTCTCACAGTACTTCGCGTTTCTTATTTCTGAAATAGCAGTTTTGAAATTTGTTATATTATTCATGTACTTTAAACACATAGATTTCTCGAGACTGCATTTGGTTGTAAATTACTTCAACATGAGGCATGATCTGATGAAAAAGCTGCAACCAGAACATGATTTTTTCATTATTCAGGTAGTGCAAAATTCCTGTTACTTCTGAAATGGTTCGATCTGCATTTACCTTCGACTGGATTTCAGCAAGGCAGCTTTTTAAAGGTTGCAAATTTTCATGAAGTTTGTTCACTGTCCGTATGTTAAAGTTCTACCTTGTAGAGGATGGGCGCAGAATGCTGACATTCATATGCTTATTGAGAATGGATACACGTTGTGGTGATCTTGAGAAAAATGTTGGTATAGCCTAAATGTTAGAGAAAAATATTCTTGAGTCCCGCGTAATACTTGCTGCATTTCTCATTATCAGATTCAGTTGGTGCGCATAACAGTGACTGAAATGTGCATTATTATAAACGCTTTTTTTTTTTGCCTGAACTCCCCCCGTTTTTGCATTTCATGACATTTGCACCATCAAATGTCTGAGCTATCAGTTTTTGTCTATTTCCTTGAAGGATTATATCTAACTGCTCTAGAATATATTTTGATATGCCATCTGAAGTTTGATTTTCTGGAATAAAGAATCCCCCAAAACGCTCAAATATTTCTTCATTCAGCACGTACCGTAGAACAATTACCATTTGAGTGTGTTCTGAAACATCTGTTGTGTCATCAGCCATGACAGCTACAAATGAAGTTTCTTTAATCTCTTTCTTTATCTCATCACGGTATATCTGCAGCAGGCAGTCAAGTACGTATCTCATTCTGAATAGTCTTAGAAACACCTGTGAAGACTCTACGTACTTGTTTCTAAATGGTTCTTTAAATTTGGGTCTAATTTAGATGCAAAATTTATTAATCCCCTAAATACACCTGGATTTACTGAATCATCTTTTTTATCATGTCCATGTAAAGAAATTTTAAAGTCCACAAAATGTAATGCAGTCTATTATCTTGGATAAAATTTCACGGTTCTTGGTAACCTTCCTGTTATGCTCATTGATCGAAAGTCTATACCTATAGGCTTCACTAAGTTTTTCTTTAATATTTACGCTTCCTAAAAGTGATAGTGAAACCACGCTTTCAATATGCTTCTTTGACTTTTCATGTTTTTCAGTTTTTTCTTTCATTTTGTTTATATTTCTAAAGCTGTCTTTTGTCCAAGTTACATCACTTCCAATTCCAAACAACAAACACGGAAAACAAAATAATGTATTTTTTACTTCACAACCACAGAGCCAATTTTTCCTTTGGTACCATTATGAATGAAAGCTACAAATATACCTCTTACTGTTGCTTATTCCTGGCTGAAGTATTTGAATATCAGGTGAGGGACGGCCTCTTGTCTTAATAGCAACTTTCTCATGAAGAGACAACTGTGAAAATTTTAAGTTGTTGAAGTTCACTCACTGTCACAGAACTTGTTTCTTGAGAAAATAAGGAAGCCATGTTTAATTAATTCAAATTCTTCTACACAATAAAGTTTCTGGAAAAACAATGTATACAAAATGTAGTCTCTATGAGTATGAATCATACGCATCATTCTGTGTGGTGCTTACGCGCCTTCTGCTATATCAAGAGTATTTGAATGTGATAAATTGTAGATGATGTGATATCATACAGTATGATATCACATCATCTACAATTTATCACATTCAAATACTCTTGATATAGCAGACGGCGCGTAAGCACCACACAGAATGATGCATAAACACTACCTCCCACACTGATAACCAGATCGGCAATGTGTGATCCACAGTGCTCGCCCCCGCTTGCCTCCAGGACATGCGCACATGCGTGCAACAAAGCAAACGCCCGTTATTGGAACTGTCGAGTAAGACTGTTCCACATACAGGGATTCTTGCTGTTTTCTCGGAATTAGAGGTTGGCCATTGACATTAAGTTAAAGGATTATTGATAATATTTTTAAATATCTTGTACACGTATAACTAAATAAACATATATGATATATTATATTATATAATACATATATATCTGGTGAAATAGGGGGTGCCGCAGTTCCACAGTGCCTACCGATGAGCCGCCACTGGTCATTAGGATAATGTGTCTTGTTGACAAGCATTGTACATCTCATGGGTAGTGACAAGAGTTTGCCTGTGAGGTGCTTGGCTGTGGTATGCCTCATAGATCTTGCTTCAACCGTAAATTGGAAGTTTGTAAGTCGATCCTCCATTTTTTGTACAATCTAAGATAAAAGGCGTGTCGCGGTTTTGTCCGAAGATTAAATATAACTCGTGAAACATTATGAGAGCCCTGCCACAAGGCAGAGTACACCAAAAGTTTAGCCCCATCGGCAAATGTTTTCACCAAATTTCACGGCACGACTTTTGTCTTTCATTGTACATACAGTACAGGTACTGTATTGATAAAATGTCTAACTCTCATTGAATTTGCAGAATACAGCATATTAAATTTGTATCCTTATTCCCCATTAGCTATTGTGATGAGTTATTTATTTATGTGTTTTGTATTCTTTATTCAATAAATTAATTTATTTTTTTTTAGTAATTAATACAATATCCTGGAAGTGTTTGCACATGTAATAATTATTTACTTGTTGTTTGTATCAGGAAGTTATGTTTTGCCTTAATCTCCCCATGGAAGCCTGTTAGGGAGGGAGAGAGAGAGAGAATATGCTCTCACTTCTTTTTATGTTTTTCTTCTTTGCTACATTTATCACAATTAATTTATTTCTGTTTTATACTGTATATGAACCGAGTCAATTATATTGATTGTCAGTAGGGCAGATGATACAGTTGTATATCTTTTAATATTTGTGCTCTACAGGGAGAACCATTACAGCTTGAATGTTCTTATATATTGTGATTATCCTCCTTGGGGATGCCAAGTTGAGTTTAAAAATGACTTTCCCTGATTTACATCTGTCTGTAGGTGTCTCTTCATGACCTATATTTTTGGCTGAGGAAAATTTGCTTCTCTGGGTATGTGACTGCATCTATTTAGGGCTCAACCAGTATGCAATTTTCCTTCGGAAATGTATTGCAAATTGCACAGGGTTCCTAGTTCTTGAAGATATGAAATGGATTATTAAATGAAATCCCAGCACTGTATTTAGTGAATGCCATGTACAGTACTACAATAAATAATGGTTTAAGTGCAGTATCTAGTAAAATTGTGTTATACGTACATGTAAAAATTTAGCTTATTGATTCGGATATTTAATTTTGATTAACATTATACATAGTGAAGCTATACAGTTTGAAGTGTCCTACATCTGACAGTTATGTTAGGCAACGGTGTGGGGTAGAACTTGGTCATCAGTAATGCAATGGCTATGATCACTTTTGTAGCTTCTTCTGTCAAGCCTCGTTTGCTGGTGTAGAGCTCATGGACCTCTGGCTAGTGTATGGGTTCTGCTAAACCTTATCAGGCACAGATGGTCATTGCGTGAGTTTGGGAAAGAAAATCTAACCTGAGTCCCTTTTGGTTATAAGTTTAATGAATTTCTGACATTGTTTCAGAATTTTATACACATAAGTACACATATATTGTTAGTAAATTTGCAGTCGGTATTTTGAAGGTAATGACCTATTTTTTAGACACTTTATTTAAGGTTAATGATAAGGAAGAACATGGATGTTTTGCCAAATAATCTAACACAATATTTATTTCTTACACCTGTACTGTAATTTTACTATAAGACACTGTACTGTACACTCTTCTCTGTCAATCTCCTGTGTCCAGGCTGTCTGTTACTTTCATTGAAAATATACATAACTCTGATCCCATCACACAACTCATGATGTTGGGTGATTTCAACATCCACAATACAGAATGACTGTTTTACTCATCTCACACTGATCAAGTTGACATGAAGGGAGGGGGGGGGGGCCACTTTGCCACATAACTTAATCATAAACAACTGGTCAACTTATGTTATTGTCCATTGATCTTAGGTTGTGAGGAGAAGGCCTACCGGGTATCTAATTTCTCAAATTCTCATTCTTGATCTAGATCTCGGGGTGCCTGAAATTTTGTCCCTTAGATGTAGTGAGCCAGTTAGGATGGGTAGCTATAAGGTCATAAACAGAGACTTCTCATGTGGGGTCAGCCAGCACATAAGGATTAAGGGCCTTAGTTTCAACAAGAAGGTATAAGTAATTATTAATTAATGAATTAGTCTTAGCTGCCTCTGTTCTAGGGATTTCTTGCATTTTACATTCCATTGACTTTGTGGGATTCTGCGAGTTGCTAAGTTCAGATTTAGAATGGGATTTCAGTATCAGTCCTCCGTTTCAATGTTTTGTAAATAACCACCATTACTACAGTACACTCTTTGTGATTACCTTCTGTGAGGTGTGTTTTTATTCATGTGGGTGGAACTGTTCCATGTGCTTTCTCCAGATCTTCAAATTAGTTATTTACTACAATATTATTATCCTTGTGAGTGTGGTGGTTGGTTAAATGTCTCTTTAGTACTCATAATAATATTTTATTCTCCACTATGCTTTTCTTTCTAAATAAATTTGCCTGTTATAAAAGATTTTAAATCATATATATTATTATATTCATTAATTAATATATTTTACGACGGGGTTAGGGACCGACATCCAGGTCGTAAGTCGAAATGGTCATAAGTCGGAAATGCTTAAATAACACATAGAAAATCTAAAATGGGGGTCTCTTTTTCTTCTCAGCACCACAAAACTCTCACTTTTAAGCTTGCCAGCCATTTTAAAGTGAATTACAGATGAAAATTTTGTCTGTGTACTGACTCATAAATACATAATTTGACCAAATTTTGGTACGACTGAGGCAGGTCGTAAGTGCGGGTGGACATAAGTCGAGTGGGTCATAAGTCGGGGAGTACCTGTATAGGATGCACTTATTTTTTCCCCAAAAGGGCTTAAAAAAATCAGCCCGCACCCTATATTTTAAGTGCGGTCTTCCATAGGCTAATGAATCCCATAGTTGCTATGTCCAGTAGGCTAAGTTCTTCATAGCCCAACTCCAAAGTTAAAAATACTGTATTATTGTTTACTTAACCCTTTTGCCGGCTGATGACACTATTTGCTCCACTACACGGGCCGGAGCAAGATATTTCCTGTGACTCTGAGCTCTCACACTGGCCAGACCACTCATGTGGGAATCCGGTGTGTAAGATAGTTTTTCACACTCATTCAGCCATCCCATATCATTATACAACTATTTGGTTCTTTATCACTAAATTAGATAGTTTATATTTTTAACTCAATAAAGAATGATGAAAAAACTTGTATAATTTTACCAGTAAGTTGTAAATGATGAAATGATAACTCTGCATTTTGGATGACACAGATAGCGTCATTGACAGATGAATGGGTGATGAAGCAGATTGTGTCATCGGCCGGTCTAAGGGTGAGATTTGGACTGCGAGAGTGGCTTGCAAAAGGCATAAACATATTATCACTTTTAATTAATTAAAAAAATAATTATTGTAACTATAAAGGCAAGATTAACATCCATCGGGTAGGCAAGCAACTTTTCAGAGCTAAGCAGTACCTGTTTCTGAACTCCTACAAGTGTTACTGGCTATTAATGTCTTGCCTGCAACATTTATCTTTAAATCTACAAGTACCTGATAAAAGTGAGGATTTACAGATAATTTTTTCCCATTTGCATCTGTTAACATGGTTGGTGTTGCCAAGTTACACTCTTTACTTTAGCCACAACCCCCTAGCCTTCTCATTACCAGGTGAGGTATTACTGTATGGTTATTTTTCAACTGATAATTTCAGGTAGGTACACGTAACTTTTTTCTTAATTTTCTCTACTTGGTTATATGCACACACAATCCTACATACATAGTGTGCAAAATAAAAAGAAGTAGCAGGCTGAAAAGGGGAGGAGGGAGTCAGCAGAGGTAGTCTCTCAGCTGGGCTGCTTTTGTATGGCGAGTGTTGTGGCCAAGCAGCCATTGTCTATTCAAATGGGAGTTGTGTTAAGCTTTCATTTGGATTTCCCTTAATGGTTATAGCTGCTTTTTATTTATTTATTTTTTTATCTAGATTGTATGCTAATGTTATTTGAAGTAGCACAAATGTTAAATAATATAAGAAAGGTAGGTGATGTGGATTATGAATGCTGGGAAATGAGGAACCGGGAGTTGTGAGTTTGCTTCAGCCCTTTGACTTACTGTGTAGGCTGTTACCTTACATCTGTGATAATATTCCTTGCATTTTTTCAGTATCTTATTGCTTTTTTTTCAGTATTTTATAGGCTGAGCTGTGAGCTATATTATGGTTATTTTTCAAGTTGTGATTTTGGGTAGATATACTCTGTACTTAATATATATTTTTCAGTGTTACATGCACACTCAATCCTACATACAGAATGTACAAAAAAATATTTTAAGGTCTCCTGTGTGTAGTGAAACGATTGAAAAATTTTGTAGTTCAGGAGCCAAATGACAATACAGTACAATATTTTTTGTTCTACTGTATTCTAATTAGGTATTGGTATTTTTCCTCCCATTTACTGTTAAATATTATTTGAAGAAAACTATGGCTTCAGGAGAAAAATACACACAAGTTTTTTTTCCCTAAATATTCTTTACTGAATTGGGGGTGCATCTTATATGCCATAAAATAGGGTACTATATCTCACCTCAGAATTTTTGTGACAGTGCAGTAATAACTAACCTTTATAATATTTTCAGTGACTGAGGCAATGTGAAATCAACAGATGAGTGTCCACTAGCTTCCACCATACATCAAAATGTTGTCCATGTGTGGGCTGCTGTGCCGTATGCTGCGAGGCTGGCGGCACAGCGAGGCTGTAATGCTCATGGCAAAAGCACTGTCACAGCCTCACTCATCACTCTTGGTACAAGACATTGTGGCTGCAGACACAGGTCAGATCTTTAAATTTGCTTCATTGTATCATGTGCATTTAACACCATTGTATAAATAAAGAAGATGCCAGGAGAGCATTCTTTTGATGTTTTGTGAATAACATAAGAATTAGTTTGTCTATCCACTATTTTTATTGTGAAAATTGTTTAGTGATTGTATTTGTTTCTTGATATGCAAAGATTCTTTTATGACCTCTTGGGTATCAGTGAGTGACTTGTAAAGTCTGGCAGAGCCCACCTATTGCAGTATGGCTTGATATGTTTAATGGTAGGATATACAGTACAGTACAGTACTCTCCATCAGATTTTGTAGGATAATATTATTGCAAATAAAACTGTCTTATTCAATATGATCCCATTTGGTGTGTGGATGTCAAAAGGACCAGTTGAGCATAAGATCCATAAGCTGAATTTTGCATAAACCAAAAATGAACCTTCCATAAGGTAAATTTGTACTGTACCCTGTACTGTATTGAACATGGAGCTCAAATAAAAAATAATTACCTTTTACAAAATTAGTGGATATAAATATTATTTGCCTTAAATAGTGGTGCTTGCTTGCTCATCAGAAGGTGGGGTTTTGGTGATGGAAGATGGATTTAATTGCTAGATGAGGAAGGAGAGGAAACAGGTGTCACATCATGGGCAGGTTCCACATATTGAGGATCAGGTGCTGAGGAGATGGAAGGTTGTGGAGATGTGGAAGGCACAGGCCTCTCAACCTTCCTTATAAACTTATCAAGTGATGACTGGGATGGTGGCTTTTCTCTTCTCATGATAGATAGTTCTATAACAGGCCAGTGACTCCTTAATTTGTCTATACAATTTAAAAATTCTTGAGGCATTTGGGCCCATTTTCTCAAACCATTATAGCCCTGAAGCAATCTCACGGAATGTTGTTGCCATCTCCTTGGTGAGGAAACATTGTGGCTCTTCAACTGGTTCATCAGAATCCTCACCTGCTTTCTTCTCAACTATCCTTGTTGTTTCCAACTTCATCAAGTGCTCATTTGAGAGCTCAGCTCCATGTGACTCGATAAGTTCTTCCACATCATTAGCATTTACCTCCAGTTCAAGCTCCTGAGCAAGTTTTGCAAATGTGTCTGCCGCCTCCTCATAGATTTCGAAACCTCTGAAACCATGTATGAACTGGGGACACATCTTCTGAACTAGCTGTTCTTAACTGGGGGGAGGGGCATGCTCCCCTAGGAGGGCGTGAGTAATTTCCAGGGTGGGCGCGAACCCAGAGCAAAAATAAGGAATGGCCTTAACAGGTGTGTGTATGTCCTCGTTTGGATTTTTGTGGGGGGGGTCTCGCTCCTCACAAATACTTCAAAATGTCGTAAATGGTAACTACGTCAATCAAAATGTGAAATTCCACTAAAAGTGACTGAATTAAGGAGGTAGTAATAATGTCGGGAAGTGTACGATAATTTGATGAAGAAACGATAATTTTTAGATTTAGAATTTTATATGAAGGAAGGAGGGGGGCGTGGAGATGAGAACCAACTGCTATAGGGGGCATGACCCTAAAAAGGTTAAGAACCACTGTTCTAAACCACATAATACAGGTTTGGGTAACTTCAGCCCAGCCCTTACCGATGTTCTGGATGGCTTGGTAGATGTTGTAACTCTTCCAAAACTGTCGTAAAGTCCGGACGCTCTTTTCCTCTGTGGCCGCTATTGCTGTGGCGAAAGGCGTCCTTAGATAATAGGCCTTAAAATTTGCAGTGGGTCTATGGGTTGGAGGATTGATGTTGTATTGGGAGGGAGAAACACAATCTTGACATCTGGGTGGAAGCCATTTAAGTGTGTTGAGTGACCTGGAGCATTATCAATGACCAGCAAAATTGTGAATATGTCTTTATGTCTGCAATATTTTTCCACTTCAAGAATAAAACAATGGATAAACCAATCTTCAAAAATAACTTCTGTGACCCATGCCTTTCGATTGCTCCAAAAGTAAACAGCTCTTAAAGGCTTGGGGATTTTCTGAATGGTAAACCAGCTGAGGTTTCAATTTGTAATTCCTGGCTGCATTACCCCCAAGCAGAAGTGTAAGGGGATCCTTTGCAGCCTTAAATCCTGGCATTGTCTTTCTTTCCTTAGAAATATATGTTTGCTCTGGCATTTTCATCCAAAACAATTCAGTTTCATTAGCATTAAAACACTTGTTCTGCCTTATAACTACCTTTTTCAATTATTTTTTTTTAACACTTCAAGGTAAGCTTCAGCTGCAACTGTATCTGCACTAACAGCTTTACCACTCAATTTCATACTGGAAGTTAACACAAGCCTTAAATCTAGTAAACCATCTATGACTCACAACATAACTGGATTCAGTAGCACCATGCTCTCACTTTTAAATCGTCAAACAGGTTTCTAGCCTTAGTTTGTTTGGTCATACTGCTAAGCAGTACATGGCATTGCATTTGGACCTCCATCCATATTGTAAGGTTTTCCATTTCACAAAGAACACGTAGTCACTGCTTTGTTATAACAGTACATTTTAAAGGTGTTGAGGCTTTCACATGTTCTTTAATATGAGCACTTTCCTTCAGAATCGTGTGCACAGTTGAAGTAGTGAGACCAAGATCATGTGGAGAAGTTTTTCTTGCTTCATATTGCTTAATTACCAGAAGAATTGGTGCAGAGCACTTCTGGGAATGAGAGATTTCTGGGCAACGAGATGACTCTCTCAGAGCTGGAAAAATGTCCCTCATCCCCGGAATTTTCTGGGTATGCGTACCAGAAACTGTTCTAAGAAGTTCCAGAAATTGCGCATTACATCATCTCTCAAACCGGAAAGAAATCTCCCATTCCTGGAATGTTTCCGAGTACAGCTGCTCCTCTATTTAAGAACGTTCAACTTACAAACTTTCAGAGATACAAACATCATCACTGAGGGGGTTTACCTGCCAGAACAGGTGCTTAATGTGGATGAGACTGGATTATTTTGAAGAAAATTCCAGATAGAACAAACATTACCTAAGAGGAGAAGAGTGAGCCAGGTTTTAAGGCTGTATTAAAGGGTATAGCTGTGCTAAATATCCATAATCTTTTATTTTTTACAATATGTTTGGTATCTACAAGAGTAAAGTTGGACTTACAAACTATTGGACTTACAAACAAGCCTCAGGAACGTAACTCGTTCGTAAGTAGAGGAGCTCCTGTACTGTAATTTTCCAGAATGATGCATTATTTCATCTCTCAAAGCTGGAAAAATATCCCCCATCCCCAAAATTTTCGGGTGAAGAGGGATCCTGGCTAATGGAGATATTACTTAGACAGTACTACTGAATAATTCGCAGAATTTAATTTCGCGGTCCTCTATTATTCGCTGATACCACCCTGGATGTACCCAAGAATGTCTGCTTGTAGTTTTAAAGTTGCCGTCATTTTTGTGGCCGGGACAGGGAGCCATTTGTTCAAGAGACGGTAATTTCCTTTACATACAAATAAATAATAATTGGAAAATACTCTCACAAATTATCAGAAATAAATTTATTAAAAAAGTGACCGTCTACCCTCAAATCTACTCCGTTCTTTATTAATAACAAAGCATGGAGTAGACTTGAGGGTAGACTCACATTTTTAATAAATTTGTTTCTGATTATTTGAGAGTATTTTCCCATTACTATATTGGTATGTGTTTTGTGTGTGTCTACACGCACACAAAAAATATACACAATACAGGTGAATGAAATAATTGTCGTAAGGGCAAAGACATAAGGGAATATACATTTCTTTGTACACAAGTAAAAATGTCCCCATAGAATTTTTTTTTATTAAATTTTCCACATATTGCATGAGATTAAATTGGTAGATAATGGACAATTAGGCAACTGGCTTAGTGGCCTTGTGTATGGTTGTGTGAGTGATGAATCTCCTTGTCTTCACATGAGTTTGAGGAATAAGTTATTTGGTGATTGAAGGAGAATGATGACACATTGGAAGCTTGTTTGTTGACTTAATAACATTGAGAGCGTTATAAGTTAATATAGTCAACCCTCGCTTTACGCGGTTCCACTTTACGCGTTTCCAATTTTACGCGGTACCCTGCCGAAACTGGAATGCTCACTTTCCGCGGTGCGTGTACCCCTTTACGCTGAGAGCGGCTGGCGAGCCGCGCCATTTTTGGATCCAAACCTCCCGCCATCTCTCCCGCCATCCGCCATGTTGTGTAAACGGTGCGAGTAGGTTGCGCAGTGTGTGTCTTTGTTGCGTTATCAGTGACGTCATATGACGTATCGGACTGTGATTGGGCCATGCATCCTTACCTCCCTCCGCTGCTAGCTGTGATTGGTTTAAAGAAATATGATGTGTCCACCCGCGGGAGGGAGGGAGGAAAGACGACGCTTGACCTAGCCGCGGCAGTTTCATCCCTCCAGGCCACACCGTGTATACGTGAATCCATTGTTCTGTAAAATGGCTTCCGCCGGACCACCGCCCCCAGAGAGAAACCTTTCCTTACCTGGACCCAGCCGCCTTAAGCCAAAGAAGACACGGCGTTCCTGAAGCTACGAAATTAAGTATAAGATCATACAAGAGTTGGAGAAAGGAACAAGACAGGTTGATCTCGCGTGCCAGCATGGTGTTAACGAGTCTACGATCAGGACAATTAAGAAGGATGCAGCCAAGATAAAGGAGCACATGAACATCACAAAGTCTACAGGTGCTTCTATGATCAAGTATTTCCACAACCAGGTGCTTCTCAAGACAGAAAAATTACTTGTGAGCTACTTGGTGCGTCAGGCGCGACGGAACATGGCGGTGGACACGCGCTCAGTTAAGGAGTACGCACGTGAACTGTATGCTGCAGTGTCACGAAAGATGGGAATTACAGAGCCCAAACCCTTTAATGCTTCCTCTGGGTGGTTACAGAGGTTTAAGAAGAGAAACAAGATCACCAATATCAACATTGGTGGTGAAGAAGCTAGTGCTGACCGTGTTGCGGCTAGGGAATTTCCTCCGTTTTTACGTGAAATTATGGAGGAAGGACAGTACACCGACGACCAGGTGTTTAACATGGACAAATCTGGTCTTTTTTGGAAAAAAACTACTTTCCAAGACCTTCGTTGTGAAGAATGCCAGCAAGTGTCGGGGCCGGAACTTGCAGAAGGAGCGCATCACCGTCCTGTTTACCACCAATGCCTCCGGTACCTGTAAGCTCAAGTTATCGGTGATCCACACAGCACGCAAGC
Source organism: Homarus americanus (assembly GCF_018991925.1). Lineage (NCBI taxonomy): Eukaryota > Metazoa > Arthropoda > Malacostraca > Decapoda > Nephropidae > Homarus > Homarus americanus. The sequence continues at coordinate 12,055,191 of NW_024735554.1, forward strand.
TGCACGCCTACAAGAGCATGGACATGACCAAGCTAAATGTCCACTGGCTGACCGCACGTAAGGCGTGGATGTTCTCTACACTGTCCCTCTCCTGGTTTGATGACTGTTTTGTTCCCGTTGTGAAGAAATTCTGTGAGCAACAGAATGTGCCATTCAAGATTTTGTTGCTGCTGGACAACGCACCAGGACACTCGCCCCTACTGTTAGATCGTCACCCCAACGTAAAAGTGGTCTTCCTTCCTCCCAACACTACGTCTATATTACAGCCCATGGACCAAGAGTTAATCTGTAATGTAAAAGCTGCATTCTCTACTAAAAAATTCAAGCTCCTGAACGACTACACCAACACCAAGGAAGAGTTGCGTAACCTGAGTGACACCAACACCGATAGCAAGAGCGAAGACGACGAGGATCAACAGTTGGCAGAGCAACAAGTACTTTTAAAACAATTCTGGTGAACATTCAATGTCAAGAAAGCTGTGGACTTCTTGGTGGAGGCATGGGATCAGCTGTCTGTAGCAACTGTTCGTCACGCATGGAGACATGTGTTGCAAGGCATTCCGGCCGTTAGGCAGAGTAAATCTGCGACTGGTGAGGTTCAGACTGTTGCAGTAGCAGTGGACCTTGCCAGAGAAGCAGCTCAGAGTGTTACAGCTGCAGGCTTCTCTGAGACCACCAACGACGACATCCTGGAGGTGATAAGGGATCCTGATGTGACTACCGACGACATGGTAGATGATGATGACGTCAGTGAAGAGGCAGGTGGTGCGTCATCCCATTAAGAACGCCGCTTATCCCATAGTAATGTTAGGGGTGCCATCGAGTGTATCGAGAAAGCCAAGCTCCTCCTTTCCGACGACCCTGACGCAAACAGGTATGAAATCTTCACTACCCAGCTGTTGCAGACTATGGAGCCCTACATCAAGGTTTATCACGACAACATAAACACCAGCCGTCAGCAAAGCATAACAGAGTTCTTCGCCTGCAACCCACCACAGCCAGCCCAAGCCAGTGATAGTGACAGAGGTAGAGACAGTGATGATGACTTTGAGGGATTTGTCAGGGAGGCACTAGTAAGTGTGGATGACACCGATGAAGACTCACCTGAGGGCCAGTAGCCTGCCCTCTGCCTCGGAACCAACCCCCCATCCCCGTGTGCCCAGCCATCTTTTCTACTAATGTAAGTGTTAAAAAACCTAATATTATTGATATTTTTCTTAATTATTAATTGTGTGTGCATACCATCATAAAATTAAGAAGTTATTTTTACTGCAACGTACGTATTGTGTCGGGAAAAAGTGGAGTTTGGGGGTCGGCCCGGTCTCTATTTCAATTAATCCCATATGTTATGTTGTTCACTTTAAGCGTTTCTCACTTTATGTGGGCCGCCGTGGGTTGAATTAACCGCGTAAAGTGGGGGTTCACTGTACAGTTATTTTACAGGAACTAATAATACAGTATAGCACACTTTACGCGTTAATTCAACCTCGGTGAAGCAAAGTTAAGCAATTTTATGATGGTATGCTTAATAATTAAGAGAAATATCAATAACATTAGGTTTTTTAACACTTACATTAGTAGAAAAGATGGCTGGGCACACGGGGATCCGAGGCAGAGGGCAGATTATTGGCCCTCACCTGTATCACTTGTATCAATTGTATCACTATCCACCACAGAGGCTTGCAGGGCCTCTTTGTCAAACCCCTCAAAGTCCATATAAGTCCATATCCTCACTATCATTATCACTATCACTGACTTGGGCCGGCTGTGGTGGGTGGCGGGTGAAGAACTCGGTAATGTTTTGATGACTGGGCGACCTTGTGCGCACCCTGCTCGCGCCGCTTACACAACATGGCGGATGGCGGGAGATGGCGGGAGAGATGGCGGGAGGTTTGGATCCAAAAATGGCGCGGCTCGCCAGCCGCTCTCCGCTTAAAGGGGTACACGCACCGCGGAATGTGAGCATTCCGGTTTCGGCAGGGTACCGCGTAAACGTGGAAACGCGGAATGTGGGACCGCGTAAAGCGAGGGTTGACTGTATAACCAAACACACAATTAATGTGGTTTATTACATGTTTTCCTTAGACATACATTTATGATACAGTAGTAGCCACATTATATATTTATCAATTTTATAGAAAGATTTTGGTTGACAGACACTACTTTACTGCCTGAATATCAGTGTCACCTTTCTGATGAGCTCAGTTACTTCTGTAGCTGTAAGAAGTACAGTATAGCAGGGTGAATAACCTTTCTTTTTATAACATTTGAGTGATCTCTTGGAGTGCCAACAGTGAACTCTCCTGTTAAAAGACATCTTCCATCCCATTCCTAACTAGTTCACTATCTCACAGGTTACTTATTGACTCTGCAAAGTCATAAATGAAGGGAAGAAATGAATAACCAGTTTAATCTTCCCCCTCCTTTGGTGAGATTAATTTGCAGGAACTGAGAGGAGAGGATTGCCATTGTAACATTAGTGCTTCTCTCTTGGACAGGTGGGGTATCAGTGAATGAGCCATGTGGCACCTCTCCATTTTGTCAGAACAGCAGTGAAGGCACCTTGGGGCAACAACTATGGCGCGACAACAATAAGCAGGCAGTTATCATCGACCCCAAGGTTAGTTTATGGGTGCAACTGGATAATTTTTTTGTTCGATTTGTTGCATAAGAGTTTTCAAGAATTGTTCCCCATTTGAACAAGTGTGAAATACTCAAACACTTGTGCTAATTGAAATGTAATAGCTTCAGCTGTCTTGACTCTTAACCCCTTCACTATAGTGGATGTCAATTACCGGTACACTATACAGGAGTGCTTCGATTTATGTAACATTGATTTACGAAAATTTGCTTTTATCAGAATTATTTTTATTCTAGGTGCTTTGGTATATGAAAAAAAAAGGGGGGGGGAGGGGTATTTTTTCGTAGTGTCAGATGATGCTGAATTGCTGACACAGACATCTGAGAGTATCCCCTTCTGAGCAGGACAGTAAGCAGTGAACAGTACTGTAGGGCAGGCTAGTGTGTGGCAACGTTTCTGTGCTTATACATCAGAGCCTCAACATTTGCAAGAGATAGGTTCCTGGGACATTTGCGAATGTAAAATTTTGCAAATATTATTCTTTAATATCCTACCTGTAATATCATACCCTAATTTAGGGACCAAAAAGAAAAAAATCATAAATGGAGCCCAAAACTGTATTTAAGCCCTCTGAACACTACACAGTTACTTAGTTATATTATACAGTTGTATTATGTTTCAAGAAAAATTAAATTAAATGAGAAAGCAAGTAAATGTGGTGTGATGTTAGGGAAGTGGCCTGCACCACGTGACCCATATCACCACCACTGTGCCATCAACACACACACACACACGTGCACACACACACACACACGTGCATGCACACACGTGCAAGCACACGCACACACACACACACACACACACACACACACACACACACACACACACACGCCTGACACACAATGCTGTGAATGAAGCATGCATTTATACTGAATATTAGGTTTCCCTTTCACAACCTATGACTGGAAAGAATATATGTACTACTGTATACTGTACTTGTAATTTATCCCAACCATATTTATAATATCAACATTATGGGAGCCCAAAAATTAGCAGTGTTAATTATGTACATAAAGTGTACCTTTCTTACCTCATAATGAGCTGCTGTAGAGGCCTCAGTAATGGTACTGAAGATATTACTGCTCCTATGTGGCCTACCGTAATTGCCCGATTCGGCTGGTTCGTAGCCCAGGACTTATTGTGTCTTTATACAATTTCGCCATAATTTCCCATATTGTTTAGGTTCATTTGGTGCCGGGTTGATATTATTATTATTAAAAAATAATAAACTTTCCCGAAAAAGAAATCCCACGCTTAACCCCGATGAGTCATTGCGTCGTATTAAATAATCTGTCTGTTGTTTACAAAGCACAAACAGCTGATCATCCTAGCTCCCTCACCATATTAGCAGTGCTCTCCATCTCTCATGCTCATCACAACATCTACTGTATCTTCAGCACCCAAATTAATAATATTTTAGTGTATTATCATTTAATAAATGATATTGTTGTTTATTTATCAACATCTGAGGCACTCTCTTTTTCCTCACTTAATGATCTGGAACAAATAATTAAACACCCTACACTTGTTCCAGATTGACACAATCAACTTACAAACATTCTTGATCTTTGTTTTACCTCTGACCCCTCACACTATTCATACTCAATTTCTGCCCCCTTAATGTCTTCTGATCACAATCTTATTTCTATTAAATTAAACTGGGCACGACCACCTTCCCCACCCCCCTCTAAACGCCAACTATGGCACTATCGGAAGGCAAACTGGCAATCCTTTCGAGAATTCATCTCCGACTTTCCCTGGGATGAATGTTACTTTTCCACTCGGGATGCCTCGGTATGTGCTGACAACATTACTGGGGTTATACAGTGGTCCCTCGGTTAACGAACACAATCCGTTCCAGCAGGTTGTTCGTTAACCGAAAAATTCGTTAACCGAAACCATTGTTTCAATGGGTTTTTGGGTAATTGGTTCCAGCTCACCGAAAATTGCCTAAATTCAACAAAAATGGTAGAAAAGTTCGCTTACTTTGAGGTGTGTATGTAGAAGGCTCCTGGATGATGATGATGATGATGATGATGGGAATTAGAATGGGGGTGGAGGAGAAGGAAGAAGAGAAGGCATTAGGGTGGAAGAGAAGTCACCCCATGGCACCATTTCACCCATAAAATTTTAGTTCTCTTGGTGTATTTCAAGATTATTTTCTTTAAATCAACACTGCACTGCATTATATATTGTCAATATGTAAAATATATTTCAAAATGGCCAATAATTTGCTTGGAAACACAGAAAAAAGCATTTAGTTGAAGAGAGTCTCAAGCAAGATGTTGCCTCCAGTGAAAACAGAGAGAGACTAACGCCTGTTTGCTGTGTTAAGAGGCTGGATGCCGCGCATTAAACTAGTCACTTTACCTTCAATTATGTTCAATAATTGTTAAAATGACTAAAAAATTGAATATTAAACTTTTAAAATTATTGAATACAGTAGTATAAACTTCTTGATATTTCCTAAAATAGTAAGGAATTTAAGCCCTAGAACCGATTAATGTGTTGGTGGTCTAATACTAAAGCTGGTTGACCGGCCAGTGCAAGCGAAAACATGTTGAGGTCGGTTCGTAAGAAATTCGTTAACCGAATTTTTGTTCGTTAACCGAATTTAATAATCTTATGGGAGGCAGTTCGTTAACCGAAATTTTGTTAACCGAGGCGTTCGTTAACCGAGGGACCACTGTACTTGGTGTTTTTTTTTTTTTACAGGGAATAGCTCACCCGGGCACAGATCATCGACCCACAATGGGGCCTAGGGGGCGAAAAAATAAGTTTCATTTTACAATCATGGTTTCATCGCTCCTGTTCTCTTGTATGTAAGGAGAGAGATAGGGCATGTTAAGTTATGAAACTACGTATCTCCTTCTCCTGTTACCCACTCCTCTTTCATTACTTCTAGGAATCGTTGTAAGGCTATTCTTCGTAGGGCCAAGCAGAATTTTATAGAAAGAAAGACCGCTTACCTAACTAACTCATCTTTTAGTAATTCCATCTGATCCTTAACCAAAAACACCTGTAATAACTTCTGTACTTCCTCTTTTCCTCCTCTCTTCTGACCTGGTAACTCTATAGCCAACTCTCCCCCTGATAAAGCCAATCTCTTTGGCACCTTATTCCCTTCCAACTCTACCCCTCCTACTCTTGCTCCTCCTACTGAACCTATGCACTTTCCTATAATCTCCACTCGTAGGGTTGCTAGTGTGTTATCCAGGATGGATGGGAGTAAGACGCATGGACCAGGCGGAATACCCCCTCATGTTCTGAGGGAGTGTGCTGAAATTCTGGCCCCTGTGCTTGCTCGCCTCTTTTGCCTTTGCCTCAAAACCCAAACTTTACCTTCTTCTCGGAAGCATGCCTTGGTTCATTGTAGGCAAAGGATGTTGATAATTCAAGCTTTTGGTGCCATGTGGTAGGTGACAGAGGTGATGGATGGCTCACTGCAGTAGTACAGTACAGTACTCAGTAAGCACTTTGAGCACCAACTTTACCAGAGAATGCCTGGGAAGTGTTCACTGAACCAAAGATAGCACCCAGAGCATATTCTTTTCAGCTCGTAATTTCGGTTAGACATAAGTAATTTTTTTTTTTTACTGTTACAAGCACAATCTTTCATACAGAATGTGCCAAAAAAATTATAAAGCAAAAATATAAAGGGAATAAATATTATTACGTGTATGGGAATTATCATGCAGCAGGGGAGGGGGAAAGGGAGGGAGTTGGGAGTGGTGTGGGGGATGTCAGCTGTTCGTGGGCTCTTGTCCCGTGTGAAGTGAAACTATTGGCAAATGACAATGCCATAATTAAATTATTATTTATTTATCAGTACAGTACTGCATTATTATTTTTTTTATATCTTGGAATATTGTGTTATACAAAAAATATTTTTTATGTAAAAAGTAATTAAAAAATAATTTACAGTTTAATATTTTACTGCCATTTTGAGTTACCAAATTTCAAGTTATTAATGGTTTACTGTATAACATTTTACTTTACTGATGTATCACAGCTTTATGTACAAAGTAAGTTGAATACAGTACAAGTCTGCTGAAGGTAAGTTTAGTTATAACATGTAGCCATCCTCCTCAGCTGAAAGCCAGTCATATCATATGATTTTTTATTAATATGTATCAACAGGAAATTGAATAATGATAAGAGATTAAAGTTCTGTTTATTAATGAATTTGATAATAAATAAAAGGAACAAGTAAGTTGAAAAACTAATAAAGTATCATAGGTACAGTGTACAATACACTGAAAAACTTACCTATTAGTAAACATTCACTTATCTGTTATTACATAGAAGAAAAATCTTCTTTCAAAACAACATAGAAAAATTGATCAGTTATAAAAATAAAGTGAAATAGATATTACCACTAGTTTCATGACTTTGTAAACAAGGTGAGCTCAAACCATTTACCGTACTGTATGTTGATGACATGAATGAACAAAATCAAATCTAATGTAATTAAAGATAAGATCATTAAGATTTGATTCAAGTTTTTTTTTGTCTGTTATAATAAATGGTATAGATGGTAGTATTTGTGATACTGGTTAGGGAAGGGTGGCTGGTCCTGGCTAAGGCCCTACTGCTAATGCATACTAACACTTGGTAGCAACAACCAATAAGCAAAATTTCCTATTCAGTATTATGCTTATTGATGGACAAGAGTTATTGGATAATACAGCAAGTAATATTTTAGAAGGGTGACCATTCAGAGATTTTTTGGTACCCAAACTTGAGTCTTATGCATGTGCAGCAGCAATAAGATTAGTGTATGCTCTGTTGTAAATCTAGTTTGCTTATTTCTCATTTCACATATTTTGCAGCAATGTGTGGATCTTCAGCGGTGGACCCTCTTTCTGTCCTCCTCTGACAACCCCAGCAGTCCCTTAAGCAAACATCCCTCACAGCAAGCCAGTGAAAATGGGACTTCAAGCACTGGAAACTCAGAAGCCTCTGGAACAATTACAGTCCTACTTGAAGCTACTTATCGAGAAACAGATGATGAACCTATTGTCGACTATCATGTTATGGTAAAATTCTCATTAACTGAATTGTATATGTTCTCTCATTAGGAGAATATTTTGTGCTCATACTCCATCACCTCCAAATATGTACTGTACTGTATTTATCTGCTGCTGGGTTTTTTATGAGCATTTGCCTTTAACCCTTTGAGTACTGTACTCGTTAATATGCTGTACATTAAGATTTGTAGATGGTTAGCTGTTCAGCAGAAATTCCTTACATAAATTACCCAAAAGTACTGTACAGTACAGTAGTCTCCATGTTTGCTGGAACAATTGGTGCAGACGAATTCTCTTATCCCTGAAAAAATTGCAAATCTGCAGAATTTTTCCAGGCATTGGTGAATATTTCCACATTTAAACTATGCGTTGGGCTTAGAGCACTGTTGCTGTGGAGGCTTAACTGCAGTCAGACAGACACAAAGCAATATTTATTTATGCAAACACTACTGTACAAATACAGCAGTAAACTCCCTCTAACCTAAACTCGCTTAATCTGGATCCCCTTGCAAACCAGATTGGGGTCCAGCACCAAACACATGTATCCCCAACCCAGAATCCCCAACCTGGAAAAATGCAACAAAAATCCAGTTAGTACAGGGGAATGTTTATGTTAGCGGGGTTGTCACTGTGGTGGCACAGGAAAGTAACCCAGTCAGCTGCCTTTGATGAGACAGTGGAGGTGGTTGATGAGGAGCACTAAAGTGAAGTGTCTAAGAAATGTAAATATGTATAGTACAGTACAGTACAGTACACATAGTCAATGAAATTAGTAGTGAAAACATAACCTCCACTCCACCTTCGGTGGCATACATTAGAGTGTCATACAATCACCTCTTCACCTTAAGACTCGGTGGCCTGATGATAAGTGAATGATTAATATATACAGTAATACCCCAATTTACGCGGTCAATTGAACCCGCGGAGTAGCGCCAGAAATGAGAAACGCGTAAATGGAATAACAGAACATATGGGATTAATTGAAATAGAGACTGGGCCGATTCCCAAACCCCACTTTTTCAGACGCAATACCTACATTGTAGTAAAAATAACATCTTAATTTTATGATGGTATGCACACACAATTAATAATTAAGAAATATCAATAATATTAGGTCTTTTAACACTTACATTAGTAGAAAAGATGGCTGGGCACACGGGATAGGGGATTGGTTCCAAGGCAGAGGGCAGATTATTGGCCTCACCTGTATCACTTGTATCAATTGTATCACTATCCCCACAGAGGCTTGCAGGGCCTCTTTGTCAAAACCCTCAAAGTCCATATAAGTCCATATCCTCATATCACTGACTTGGGCTGTGGTGGGTGGTGGGTGAAGAACTTCGGTAATGTTTGATGATTGGCGACCTTGTCGCATCCTGCCTCTCCGCTTCCTGTGATATGAGTAGGTGCACGTAAAGTGGGCATTCTGGTTCTGCGGGTACCGCGTAAATGTGGAAATGCATAAACGAGAACCGCGTAAACTGAGATATTACTGTACAGTACTTTATTATTAACATGTTCAATGTGCTTTTTTTTTTTTCCACAGGTATAATAGTGTATTATAGTGCAGTAATAATGTATGCCATATGGAACACTCCTCTACTTTGTACAATTCTCTTGTCACTCTCCCATTACATTAGGACACAAACACGAACGAAAATATTTACTGCTAGTGAAAGTGTATTTACTTCTATCCACGGCATCTCTTCTAATTGTGTTAGAAAGATTAATTTGGTACCATAATGATCCTAAACAAATTCTCTACAAGTTTGTTTCAATAAAAGATCATTTAACAAAATATTTTGACATGATATAATGATGCGGACTCTATTCTTTTATGATAAAAAAACGTATGAAATGCTTTATTGGAGTCTATAAAATCTGCTCTAATTAAGTTAGAAACACTACCAAAATATTTCTGAACAGTTTATCTAAAAAAAATTTAAGTAAATATATATAAGAAAAAAATATCGATATGATACAATCCATCAAATGGAGGTATTGCTGGGCTGCGATAATTGAATGGAACTGTGTGTCACAGCTGAGAAGAGGCTAACTGCCGTAAAGCATGGAGGCTGTTGCTGGTATTGCCCTGATTGCATAATCAAGGTGAAAGAGGCGATTGCAAGCCATAGAACGAGTTCTAAGGGACGAAAAATAGATGAAATGGGCACTTACTGGTTGCCAAACTACAGCAAGTTGGGAAAAAGATTCTTTATAAGACGAGGGCGTAACCGATAGAATGAGTAGTTGCTAGAAGGAGTTATGCTGAGTAATGCAGGATCAGAACAGGTTCTACAGCAGCTGGGGACTGAAGAAATTAATGTCGAAGGAAATGAAAATTAACGGACCTAATGTTGTTAGGGTAGAGGAGAAATAACAGGAATTTTTATTTCAGTGCAGGAACAATGTCATAGTTTATGTAGTCCTGAGAGTCAGGCGGAGGAACTGAGAGTAAGGTAACACGATAAGATGCAGTTGGGTATTTGTACAGAGGTTTGAAGATGCCATCAACCCCACAGAATGTGAGGAGGCTGGGACAGCGGGGGAGATGGCCTCGTCCCTCAGGATCACACTAATGGTAGAAGGGGAGAAATGGGAGGTTATTCGGCGGAGCAAAAAACTTAGCGAGGCGAGGCATCTCGGAGTGTATTCATTCACCCAGATCGCATGGTAATGCAGAGGAACAACACAAAGCTCCTGCAGGACTGAAGCAGAAGAGGAGTAGTCAAGGAGAATGGGGACCCCGGGTGTACATGGGTTATATTCAAGGAGAGGGGTAATGGAAGCAAGTGTGTGTGACACAGGGCCAGGGGGCATGGCGCTGCCCTCCACCGCTCTACCCCCACCACGGGAGGGAGGCACCAGCTCCGCCTACCAGACAGGAGGCGGCGCCGTGTAAACCAATGACATTTCCTAACCTCACCCTGCAAAATACAGTGTACAGTGCTTGGAAAATGCTGCAGGTTCTGAGAATGTGGGGGGTGGAGTTACTACTAAGAGCAGAGACGTTACCGAGGACAAATTCTGGCTTGAATGTCTGTACACCTAATACTGACCGTTCATGTGATAAGAGGTTTGAAGAAACACTACTGAAGGTACACCAACCAGATATTGTAGGAGTGTTCAGACTGTTGTACAGAGCAGGAGAATCGATCCAGAGGAATGTGAGTTCAGTATTACTGGATATGACTCATTACGAACCTTTCTCAAGAAACTTGCAAGAGGGTGTGGTTATATGTTAGGCAAGACCTTACAGTCAGCCAGGCGAGGTACAGGGAGAGGATGATTTTTAAGAGTCGAATTGGTTTAAATTAAATTAAAAGAGTGGACTTATATAAGTGGGTATATCTGATCCCAAACTGTGGCCCACTAAATCAAAAGACTTAAGAGCCTTAATAGACAATGCGGCAATGCTCAGCCTAGCCACTTCATATCATGGGGACTTTAACTATGGCGACATTGACTGGAGAAAGCTTGAGTTTACTGATGACAGAATAACCCTGCTACTCGTTTGTAGAAACTCTGAGAGATAATTTTCTGTTTACCCAAAATGATAGAGACATGACACATTACAGAGACAGCAAACACCCAGCCACTAGTCCTCATCGCAACAAGCGAGGAGGTATGGTGGCCAAACTGGAACACCTTGCCCGAGGTTAGCACCAGTCACCATATAGTGTTGTCATTCCAGATTTGACTATTACCTAGTTCAAAAGATGGTGAGCCAAGGTGCAAATATTACAGAAATTACAATGGGATGAGGGAAGAGATGAGGTATCAGCTGGCCCTGACTCATTAAGGCACGAATGCAGACACTCGCTGAATATCATAACTAGTAAAGTGACCCATTTGATTGATAAATATATGCAAGACCAAACCCAGTGCCTCTAGGAATACAAGGGATCTACACGGAACCATGTGGCGGTTGACAAAAGAAGAAAATTCAGAAATTCAGGCGTGGGTTAGGTCATATGACAGCAGAGACAGGAGGATGTATGCAAGAACCAGGAACCAAGCAGAGTCAGAAGGAAGAAGGGCTGAAAAAAGGAGTTCAGAGGTTAGATTTATAGCGAGGTCAAGTCAAACCAAAGGCATTTACTGATTATACAAGTTGAAATTAAAAATGCAAGTAGGAGATGGACCTGAGTCTTGAAGATGTTAGTTATGCAGATTCTGACCAGGATAAAGCTGAGGCATTAGCGTTTCTTTTCCTTGGTGTTCACAAGAGAGGATGTGAACAATCTTCCTGTGTTTGATGACATACAGTTCTACACAGCACTGATATCCACATTAGCTGGAACAATTGCAGAATACTTCCGAAGAGATTTTCGGCTAACCGGACGACTTTCTCAAACCCGGAAAATCCCATCCTGGAAATATTTCCTGTTACTGGAAAACCGTTCCGAGAGTCTAAACTATGCATCTTGCACAGACAAACACTAGCCCACCTCCTCATTATGTTTCTGTGTGCTGGGGAGTTTTCCAAGAGTAAACTAAAAATCTGTATGATATGGTCGTGAATGAAGCTGTGTGTTAGAGCAAAGACTGGTATTTTCCACTCTCTTGGAGCTGTGGGGGATTAGTGGATCTCATGTAACTGACCTGACACAATGTCAGGTGGTAGGGTGGGGTATTGGTGGTCTCATATTACTGACCTGATACAATATCAGGTCACCCACTGTTGGGTGGGGGATTAGTAGGTTTCAGGACCTGAAGATGTCTTGGATAAACATGAAAGCTAAGATACAGTATTTTTTATACTTACACTTATCAATATACCCCTTCAACATTATGTTACATTTAAAATGTGGAGTGAAAGCCTGAAAGTGGTATGATTAGAGAGAAGGGTGTAAAAGATATAACATGCACCAGTGATACCCTAAGCTCCTCAACAGCTGATCTTTTAATTCACCACCATGTAGTTAACCATGCATAAATTTGCCATACAATATAGGGGTGTCTGGGTGAGGATAATAATTAATAAATAAGTTCATCGTAACGACAGAATGCTGAAGAATAGCAGCATACTACAATTGTCACTACTATTCATCAAACTACTGTACTGTCATTAACAATACAATATTGTTTATTATTCATTAATTAATACCCCAACACCACAACATACATACAATCTTTTGTGTGAGACACTGTGACTTGGAGGGTGGTAGGGTGGGGGAGGGGGGTGAGGTAGGGTGCTGGCAGGGGGGAGGTGAAACACACCTCCAACACACACACTCCAACATTTATTATTATATATTCTCGTATGATCAGCATCTTATGGTGTATGTTTTATCATGGTGTATATAAAATATTAAACACGTTAGAAAAAATATGATGTACAGTGACCCTCGTTAACGAACACCTCGGTTAACGTAATTTCGATTAACGAACTGCCTTCCATAAGGATCTTCAATTCAGGTTAACGAAAAAAAATTACTAACCAAGTTCTTACAACCGACCTCAACATGTTGCTGACTGACCGGCAACCAGCTTTAGTATCAGTCCGCCAATACATACGGTTCTAGGGCTTAAATTCCTTACCATTTTGTAAATATAGAAGTTTATACTATTCAATAATTTTAAAAGTTTAATATTCAATTTTTATTTAACAATTATTGAACAAAATTGAAGGTAAAGTGACTAGTTTAATGCACGCATCCAGCCTCTTAACACAGCAAACAGGCGTCAGTCTCTCTTGTTTTCACTGGAGGTAACATCTTGCTTGAGACTCTCTTCAACTAAACGCTTTCTGTGTTTCCACAAATTATTGGTCATTTTGAAATATATTTTATATATTGACAATATATATGCAGTGCAGCGTTGATTTAAAGAAAATAATCTTGAATTAAACCAGAGAGCTAAAATTTTATGGTGAAATGTACGCCATGGGGTGACTTCTCTTCCACCCCAATGCCTTCTCTTCTTCCTTCTCCACCCCCATTCTAAATCCATCATCATCATCATCATCATCCAGGAGCCTTCTACACACACCTCAAAGTAAGTGAACTTTTCTACCATTTTTGTTGAATTTAGGAAATTTTCGTGAGCTGGAACCACTATCGAAAAACCCATTGAAACAATGGTTTCGGTTAACGAACGTTTCGGTTAACGAACGACCTTCTGGAACGGATTGAGTTCATAACCAGGGCCACTGTATAATTATTAATTTCACATCAAAATTACATGACAAGTCGAATAATAAGGCAATATTTTCACCCAGACCTCTACTGGGAGGAGAGTAGGTGGGTGGTAAGCTTAGCCATTGCCAAATTTACAATTTTTATTTAATCATTAAAGTACTGATACATTATAAAAACTATTGTACTGTAATATATATGAGGGGTACAGGTATTAAGCACAGATTATTATAGTAAACATCTCTATTAGTAAATATAAAACAGTAAATTTTTTTACAATGGTAATGGCGGGCCTGAGGAGACGAGGAGCCTTCTTGGGGGTGTGTGGTCAGTTCCCCCCTCCCTCCCTCCCTCCTCATACTTCCTCACCTTACTCCTTACTGAATTTTAAATGAAAGAAAACATAATATAATTTGTATAATGAACATCCTCATAAGTTACCGACTCATGAATTATAGGAATAGAATATGAATTATACTGTACAATATTAAGATAATGTACAAAAGTAGATTTGGGTCTTAGACTAGGGGAGATGATGGGTGGTAGAGGGAGGACTAGTGGACAACCTGCCTCCTGGCCCGTGCTGTCACTAAAATTCCAGTGCTGTACTTTATTAAGGTTCATTTTGGTTCTGTTGACGTCTTAACACAGCTTAAAAACCTGGTAGGTTGATTGTGTCCCATGTACAGCAGTTGTACAGTACTGCACCACAAACTACAAAAAACAGGAGTGAGCAACAGATGAACCTTTAAGGGGGGGACTGGTGACAAAGAATTATGCACTAAGCCTGCCCTGAGGCTAGCCTAGGGTGAGGGGGGGGATCATCTACAAGATGCATCAGCCAATTACAGATGTCCCTTGAGGTCACATGACAGCATTAGCCAATCATTGTGCGCGGGCTCACGACCTGCTTACCATGAGCATCCCCTTGCCACCCACGCACGGAGGACCCGGGACTCGGGAGCATGACACAATATTTCGTCATTTTTCTATACTTACATGTTATAATGCTTACAGTATTTAATATTTTATATTATCAATGATAAAACATACACCATAAGTGGCTGATCATACAAGAATAAGTACAGTAATAATAATATATTTATGAAAATGAATGGAAATTAGAAGTAATAGATTTATAAATTACAAAAAGTTGGATGGTCCGTCAATACGGAGAGTCTCGATTTACGCGGTCAACTGAACCCGTGGAGGTCCGCATAAACCGAGAAAAACACAAACGAAATAACAGAACATATGGGATTAATTGAAATAGAGACCGGGCCGACCCCCAAAACTACACTTTTTCAGACACAATAAGTGCGTTGTAAAAAAAATAGCATCCTAATTTTATGATGGTATGCACACAATTAATATTTAAGAGAAATATCAATAATATTAGGTTTTTAACACTTACGTTAGTAGAAGAGGTTGCTGGGTACACGGGATGGGGGTTGTTTCTGAGGCAGAGGGCGATTATTGGCCCTCACCTGACTCTGTATCACCATCCACCACAGAGGGCCAGGGCCTCTTTGTCAAAACCCCAAAGGTCATATCCTCACTATCACTGACTTGGGCTGGCTGTGTTGTGGCGGTGAAGAACTGGCAATGTTTGTTGATCACATTTCAGCATCTTGCCCGCAGCCGCCTTCGATAAATGATGGAAAATACTGCGAAATAAAATTGTCGGTCTGGCAAGGTGCCGCGTAAATGACCAAATGCGTAAACGAAACTGGTAAATCGAGACTACTGTATTTTAATTTTTATTCTTTTCATAAATACTGTATACGTACGTATATTCAAAAAATTCCCCGAAAATCTCTTGATTTTATACCATATTAACCATTAATGAGTTATCCATCATGCCACAAGTGGACTTGTGTTTCATGAACTATACACTATGTGTAGTGAGGTGGGTGGGGGAGGTGTAGTCGGTATCTCCTACCATATGGACAGGACTGATTCCTGTCAGCTTACAGCTGCCATTGAGGGATTTTTTAAAATCAATTATCCAATTTTATTTGGGATGATTTTGTGTACATTAAAGCCTTGACTAACGATGGTTGTAGATGTAATAAAATTAATGTAAAAATACTGTATGTATCTTTTAATTAATGTTATGTAATGTAGCACAATTGAAGTGATCAATTAATTGGTAGAGAAAAAAAATTGAGACTGCACGGGAGGCCAACATATGTACTCATGGAAAGTGTCATTTATCTAATGCACACACACACACACACACACACACACACACACACACAAATTAAGACAACAAGCATCCAGTGAGGGTCTTGTTGTGTGACTGCATGGAGGCAAATTAAAGATCAGCTGTAGAGGAGCTTACTGCTAGCAACGCTTGGCATGTTATCACTCCTTTCCACTCCATCTCCCTAATCACCCACACTCCTTTCTCACTCCATATTTTAAAATGTTATGTAATGTAGAAGGGATACAACTTTGCTCATTTACACTTATACTAATCACAATCTCTCTAAAATACTTTATATTTTGTGTTTATTCAATACATCTTCAGGTCATTAGACCCACTAATCCCCCACCCAACAAAGGGTGACCTGACATTCCATCAGAAAGTCAGTAATATGAGACCACTAACCCCCACCTACCTCCACCTGACACTGAGTCAGGTCTGGTCCCTCCCAAAAATACTTGAGCTAGTCTTTATTCAAGACATTTTTAGAATATACTCTTGATTTTCACTGAATAGCCCAAAGCCGAATTTTTAAAATTCGGCTTTGGGAACTCTTATCCAAGCTAATTTCAATTCTGGCTATCGAGTTCGAGTTTGAGGGATTCCCGGCTATGGAGATATTTTTAATAGTGATTTATCATTGCATTGTAGCCAAGTTAAGTTCACCACTGTAACTACCAGGCTACTGGGTCAGGCTGTGGTGTTATGGTTGTTTTTCAACTCAGATTTTTGTAGATACTGCACGTAACTTTTCATTTATTTTACTCGCTTACATGCACAAACCATCCTACATACATATTGAGAAAAAATAAAAGAAATAATTGTCCTAAAGGCAAACACATAGAGGTGATATACATTTCTTTTACACGCGAAGTAGCTGGCTGAGGAGGGAGGGGAAGATGCTCAGAGTGTAGAGGGTGGGGGTGCTAGAATTGGCGCACAGCTGATGTTCTACTATGGTGAAATAAGGAGTACAGGGAGTTTGCATTTACGTCAATTGAACCTGTGGAGGCCCGTGTAAACGAGAAATGCATAAATGAAATAACAGAACATATGTGATTAATTGAAATAGAGACTCGGCACCCCCAAACTCCACTTTTTTCTACACAATACCTAATTATAGTAAAAATAACATCTTAATTTTATGATGGTATGCACACACAATTAATATTTAAGAGAAACATAGTCGCCGTTAATGTCCATTCAAATAATGGACCAACTCCCCCCTTTTCCCACGCTGGTTCCTCCCTCCTGGAAATGTTGGTGAAACAGTAGGCTTATTTCAGTAATAAATAATACCTCAGACTAAGTTAAGATATATTGACATTGCTGGATTCCTTGCAAGACCAGGAATATTTTGAATATAAATATATATTTGCACAAAAGATAAAATTTTGTTTAATCAAAATTTTACATTAGATCTAAAGTTTGTATGTCTAATGCAAATTTTATGATGTTTATATTTAAAATAATCACAATCTTACAAGAATTCCAGCAATGTAAATTATATTCTGGCTGTAATTTGTATGAATTTTATGAGCTAAAACAAATATCTTCAGTAAATAAACAAATTATATCACCCAGACACTATCTCTCAAATCAAAATACCCACCTCCTGCTCCCTCTCCCACGCTTGCTGGGTCCTCCTCCTCCTCCCTCCCTCTTCAACCCCCACCTTCCTACCACAGAAATGTTTGGGTGAAAACAGTAGGCTTAAATTTTTATAAATAATACCTCAGACTGTTAGGATAATATAATTGACATTGCTGGATTCCTTGCAAGACCAGGAATATTTTGAATATAACGCTATATATTTTGCACAAAGATAAAATTTTTGCTTTTTCTAATCAAAATTTACATTAGATCTAAAATTTGTATGTCTAATGCAAATTTTATGATGTTATATTTAAAATAATCACAATCTTATAAGAATTCCAGCAATAAATTATATTCTGGCGGTAATTTGTATGAATTTATGAGCTAAAACAAATATCTTCAGTAAATACAGTAAACAAATTATACTTTACCCGCGCAAGTGATCAAATTTACCGCGTAATTAAATCATTTCATTCTGGCAAGGCACCAGAATGACCAAAAACGCGTAAACAATAGCCTACTTAAATGCAGACTCCACTGTAATATGCAAATGGCACCTGTGTTGAACTTTTATATACTGATTTGGTGATACGGTATTTTTTGTTGGCATTATTTTGATTTATTCCTCACATTTCCTGGTACAGTACTGTATACTGTATATTATTTTAAGAAAATTATGGATACTGGAGGAAAATACACTTAAAATATTTTTCCTAAATACTCCCTACCGTAAAATGTCACTGTATTTTTGGTGTTTTTGGTCATTATTTATCGGTTTTATACATTTAGTACATTCGCGAGGCTGAAATAGCATTCGTCTTTTTTGCATTATTATTGAAAAATTAAACGATAAACATGGCCCCTAGGAAAGTGTTTGGTATCCATATGGGTGTGAGAAGGCTAGTTCCATTTAGTGTACTAAAAGTACTGGTAAGTGTGCAGTACTTTATGTACGCATTTTTAAATTAATTTGTTTAAAAAACATATACTGTACCTGTATTTCTTTCCTAAAACTTGGATACATTGGTGTTGTAATTACTTATTTTTTTAAATGGCGGTCTTTTTTGAAAAATTTGCTCTAAGGTGGACAACCTCTTATCCCGGACACCCCTTCCCCCAATTAGTCCGCCTTAAGAGGATTTACTGTATTAGTATAAATTTTATCAAAAGATCGACAAATGTGTGTAGTGTAGGCAGTTGCGCGCCCCACAGGGTACATCACCGACCCGGGCTACACTACATAGTATAATTTTATTTATTCCTCGCGTTTACTGGTACAGTACTGTACTACAGTATACATGTGGCACAGTTCAGCTGGGCAGTCACCCAGCTGGCTGACTAAAGTGAAGTGTGTGGCTGCTGAGCTGTCTGTATGCATTGATGACACATAGGGGGTGAGGAGAGAGCCTGACTGCAGTTACAGCTCACTGCCCACACATACATTTACTTCCCACACATGCACATCAATGCTCTTCATTTTTCTTATTTTATAGTTTTATATTATATTTTCTTTATTTCTAAGCCATATTAGGGTATTGTAATTATTTGATTTGATTTTTCTCAAACGAGCACAGACAAGTGATGAACACTGAGGTAGTGAGAGATGCTTGTAAAGAGAGTGAGATCATACATTTTAAATTGGAAAAGATTTAGAAATTCAATTATACCAACCAAGACCTATCCAGGGGTTGACTGTGGGTCAGACTATGTCCCAATAATGAGTTTAGTGAGGTTAAACTTCACAAATAAAAAATAATGGCAAAACCAAATGGGATTTAGGGAAGCTCAAAATGGGCAAGAATAGACTATGAAATTGAAACACAAAGCAGTTTTTCACTATTGCTAGAGGAAATATTTCATGAACAAGAAAAATAATAATTGCTATTTTGTCAATTTGACCAAGGACAACTGACAAAGCTACGGTGCTTATTTCCTGTAGAGTCCTTATGCCAGCAGCATCTGGTGTTCTTCAGGCCAGGCAGTCACTCATCCAAATACTAACCACACCCATTGTTGCTGAAGTTCACTCATTGACCAAGAAGTAGTGTTTCCATTTTGGTACAACTGGCACAACAGAACAAAAACAGAATAATTACAGAGAAATAATATTAGAGAGATGGGAGAAGCTTTTTGGACATAAGAGGAATGAGGCTAAAAGTGAGTGGATCACAAATGAAATATTAAAGAAAATGGAAAGATGAAGAAAGATGGTAAAAGGAGGTGATGCTTACAAACAACCTAATAGAGAAACCATCTTTATTACGTTGATTTACTTGTACAGTATACATATGGGGAAAATTGCTGTGTTATTCATAAAATCATTATATACAGTATTACAGGTTGACAACCCTTTATCCGAAATTCGAAAAACCGAAAAGCTCTGAAAACCGAAAGTTTTTTTTGTGGGGCCAATTTTATTTTTATTTTATTTATTTAATTATTTATTTATTTATTTATTTTTTTAACAGATTAGCCTACCCGGGCATAGATCACTGACCCACATCAGGGTCTGGGGGGAAAACAATACAGGTTGTACCTCTCTAGTCCAGCATTCTGTGGTCCGAACTCGTGGTCGGGACGATTTTTGTTTGTCCAATAGGTAGATAGGCAGTTTTTTTTTTTTTTTTTTTTATATACTTATCTGAATTATTATTATTATTACAGGAGTATTAAATTTTTGCCCCTCAGGCCTTAATGTGGGTCAGTGACCTATTCCCGGGTGGCTAATCCCTAAAAAAAGCTGAAATAAAGGTTGTTTACTCTACTTGTCTATACAGAGTACAACATTTAACCCTTCAATATATATGAGCAGTAAATAAGTGTTGCTTTCATATTCTTATGTAGAGTAATGACGATATATTTTCAAATGTGCGCACTTACATACGAGCAGTCTCACTTTTTTTTTTACCATTAATGGTTAGCTTCTTATATTGTTCCATTTATTAACATTAAATAACATTACAGGTACTTCAAGCAACCATATTCATTTTTTTACATTAATTTTACTACAGCTAAACTCAGGGTCTTATTTTCTTCAGTTTTATATGTAGAACCAATCAGTCACTGGTTTCGTAAGCTTTAACATAAACAATGCCGGCAGCCGTATCGTCTCCTCTAATATTCCACGTATTATTAATAAATTGTATTGTTAATTTTGCACACTTACATTAATTCAATAAAAACAAATTCAGAAACATAAATTAAAATATATATGAACAGTAAATAAGTGTTGCTTTCATATTCTTATGTAAAGTAATGACGATATGTTTTCACGTGTGCGCATGCGCACTTACATATGCGATCTCTCTTTTTTCTTTACCATTATCGTTAGCTACTTCTATTGTTCCATTTATTAACATTAAATAACATTACTTAAAACAACCATATTAATTTTACTACAGCTACAACCAAGGTCTTATTTTCTTCAGTTTTATATGTAGAACCAGTCAGTCACTGGTTTTGTAATCAACGAATACAATGCTGTTTCATTTCCTCGTGTGTTTTAATATTCTACGTATTATTAATGAATTGTATTGCTCATTTTGCACACATAAACATTAATTCAATACAAAAGACATTCAGTAATAAACAAAAATGAATCTTTTGTACATAAGAGAAATGACGCTGTTTACACGATTATGCACGTCGTCTGCACGTTGGCGGGCCGTTCAAACCCGTCGAAATTCAAGTTTCCGCCGTCAAAATTTTTATTTATTTATTTTTGTGTGTGTTCCAATAAAATACGTTAAGAATTAAAAACTCGCGAAATTTGAGAAGCTACTATACGACATTTAACCCTTCAATATGTCTTCAAAGAGACCATGATGCAGAGAAAGTGGTGCTAGTGCTTCCAGGCATAAGCACAAGTCACTATCTATCCAGGAAAAGGGTGAATTTCCATGGTCCGGCAATTTCCATGGTCCGGCACCGGTCAGGTCCCGAGGTTGCCAGACTAGAGAGGTACAACCTGTAGTAATAATAATAAATATTCATAGTAAATAAAATTTTTAATAAAAATACACCAAAATAAAATAATAATGATAATGATAATAATAATAATAATAATAATAATAATAATAATAATAATAATAATAATAATAATAATAAAGAAATACAAGAATGAAAAAAAGATCAAAAGTGAGAAACACGACCTAGACCTATGAATTATTATTATTATTATAATTTTTATTATAATTTCGCCCCCCAGGCCCTGATGTGGGTCAGTGATCTATGTCCGGGTGAGCTACTACTCATTAAAAAAAAAAAAAAAAAAATCCTTTTGATAACCGAAAAATTCCGAAATGCCCCTGGCCCCCAAGGATTTCGGATAAGGGATTGTCAACCTGTATATGGATTTTTAGGAACAGAACCCATAAGAATTTTGAGGACTCCCTGTTTTTCATTTACCCATGAATAAATATCTTCACATACGATGAAACTTCATGACACTCAATTTTATTTATTTACAGGTGGAACAACTGTCTCAGCCTTATGCTTGGAAAGCTCGAGATGTATTTGGAGTGATTGTGACGACTACACCACCCCAGTTACTTGCGATGATCCAGGCTTTCTTCAACAATGCTCTTCTCATTGATGATGACTTTCTCATAAAAAAGATACTTAGTAAGTCATTGCAAACAATATTTTTATTAAGACAAACCTGTAAGTTACCTGAATGTGTTCACTGTTGCTCATACTGTTTTTGCTACAGCTATAATCACACATTTGTTGAAACCAGGATTTTTTCATTGAAATTTCCTTTGCATTTTTAGTCAGTTGGTGAGAGGGATCACACAACCCAGCACCATGTCAAGGAATACCCAAACTTTATGGTGTGTGCAGCTCTCCCATTGTATGATAGCCTTTACTATTCTAGATGTGGGGTTTGGCTTGAAGCTCAAGTGATGTTAGTCTGATGTGGTCATATTGGAAGTGGAAGTACTGGAAAGTTTTGTTTTGGTAATTGAATGGGGGGGGGGGGTATACTGGATATTCTTTCTCTGTCACAAAATGAAGGGTTGTCTGAAGATGTGGAACCCCAGTAGGCAGTCTGTGTAATGAGAGTCACCTGGCTATGAACTTCACTAGAAAGTAGGAATTAGGATCAATGCACCATTTATAAAAGAAAAGGTCCTACATGATTCTTTGACAAATCTGAAAGATATTTTTTGCACTTGCTTCAGTTTATGTGGAGAATAAAACAGTATGGCATACTTCAGAGCACTCAGGTTTAGGTTGAAAGAATGGTTTATTTTCTATATACGTAGTGTACCTTAGTGTGATATCAACTGATCCAGGAAATTTTATTTTATGGTACAGTATACTCATGTATATGTGTAATTGGTTATAGAGTATGCTGTACTATGGTAATTGTTTACAAAATTTGAATAAGATGTTTGGCTTCTTTATGACTTCTGTATTTTATTTCGTATTTCATAGTAGAATTACGTTATAAAAGTTTTTGAAATAATTTATTTATTTATTTATTTTTTGCGAGTCAACATAGTAGTGTAAATTATGACATTTCTTTCCAGCTATTGAAGTTATAGGCCAGCCATCTACCTTGGAAGATCCTCTGAGCATCCCCCAGTGTGTGACCCCCGGCCCTTGGAATGTGGATCGTGTGTCTCTCACACAGATGGAGATTGCTCGTGGTGTCTCGCCCATTGGTTACCCGGGTATTGTTTCTAGTCAAGGCAAAATCTTGGTGTTAGAGTTCTTATCATTTTGGTTCCCTCATTAGTATATGTGATTATTGTCATGAGCTGGAAGATGTCTTCAACAAACATAATCAGAGAATATTTTATTTTATTTTAAAAGGGATATTTCCAAGTTTGAAATCATACACAGTACTGTATTAGCATATTGTTTTATTAAAATTTTATGTAATCAGTATGATAGTCTTGGAGATAAACAATACAGAATAAGTTATCAAATTCATTGGGGATGTACCAGTATTTCATAAGCAAACAAGTCAACTATATTACCCCGGCACCCCTTCCCTCATCAGCAATATCAAATATATTTATACTATTGTATAAATATTTGTTACTTTTTGTTTTCTTTTACATGTTGTAGTTGCTTATTGTGTTATTGTCACAGTAGTGCGCTGTGTAAAGCAGGAGCTAACGCTCCCTTCCCCTTCTTGATGTGATGATGAGTCCTCGTTAGATCCTTGTCATTCCTCCACCTCTTTCCCTTGTTTGGTTATGTAATACTATACTTGGCCATCCCCTTCTGTATGCATACATTTACAGTAGTTGCTAAATGAAAGTTTTCATCTTTTTATTAAATTTAAAAATGCTGTTTCATAATAAGTGCAAACAAAACTTATTATTGAGGCTTGTTGTAAAGATGAAGCATGCCATGAGTTAGGTTGTGTTGAGAACAAATACTCACCCATGTAAGTGTTGACAACACCTTCCAGAAGTCCTCCAAGTGTGAACCCTCCAACAAACAAGGGAACTAAGCCTACATTTATTTGCAGTAAGGCTGCTTTGCCACTCATAAAATAACTCTTACTGCATCCCTTTGTCAGGCTTAGGACTGCTTGTCAGATTTGTCATTATTTTTGCTTTTTAAATTCTTATTTCAAAGACCTGTATTTTTCATTATTTTGTGATGCCCAGAAAACTGTTAGATTTTAAATAGTTTCTTATATAATTTTATACCATATGAACATGTGCACAATGCTTGTTACCAAAGGATAGTTTGCTCGTGTTTAGTGGATATCAGTGTTAGCGTAAGCACTGTTAGGAAATTAGACTTAATATTCAAGAAAGCTTTTCTAGATTACTTTATTTTTCTCAAAACTTGAGCATGATAGAGCATGTAGTGTGAGCTGTTACGGTCATCAATATTTTCAATTACAGGTTCTCGTTTTTATTATTATTTTCCACTAAACTGTAGTTTATTTTGATATATGATTTTATTTTGTTCATATCCTTATTTCTCTGTATAGGCTGACCCTCTCTTACCTGGCACTTTGGGCTAGGGCCACTCCGGATAATAGATATATCTATTAAATAGGTCGATATTTAATGGTAAAGTCTCTTTCAAAAGTTGGGCGCATACCCTCTCATACCCCCACCACAGATTGTGGTTTCACCTGTCGGTGAGAAGCAAAACCAATGTCCACCATAACCAGAGTTTCCTGTTATCAAACCCCACCAAGTGTTCCCTTTATCAGTGAGGCGAGGAAACAAGGTGTTGTCATACCCAGAATATTACTGCCGCTAGTATCATTACTGACTTACATAATATGACATTTTAAAAGTTTGATGGCTAATGTATTTCAAGGATTTAGCACCACCTGTTGTAAGAGGTATGACATGTACGATTATATATTTTTTATTGCTGAACATGATATAAAAAACAATAAGGATTTAGTTCTAATTATTTCAGCTGTATTCTACCGGCAACCTGATTAGGTAAACAAATACTGCAAGTCTTTCGTTTATTTCCATAATAAACATAAACTGTAATACTTAAATTATAGGTGAAAATGCCAAATAATGAAATTACCCGTGTAATAATGTTCTCCAGTATTATATCATAGCCAGCATCAGTAAAATCCCTTCTCTATCGGCTGTGGAGGGTTGAAGTCTTCTAAATATCGAGTTTTGTATATGGAAGCTTATTTGGGAATTGAATGTCTAATTGTCCGTTGAGTTGGGTGAAATGAGGAGGAAGGAAGAGGAGTTGAATAATACAGCTTTACGTGTGAAGATCTGATTTTATCTAAATACAATACAGTATTCATATTTCTTCTAAAACTACTACTACTACTTTGCTGTCACTCGGAATCAAGTATGACGATCATCTAGCTATGATACAATGATATGAGTTACTAGGGATGTCACCTAGGTTGGAGAGTTTTGAGGTGGCTAAAGAGGCCGATACGGGACCAGCAGAGTCGTCCACAGATGTTGCACATGTGGAGGGCTACATCTAGTGCGGGAGGGACGGCGGCAACGCCTTTCCGGCATTGGTGCTTGTCTGCGTCAGTTTGCAATCGGGCTAACTCGAAGGTATTGACACCTTCTCGTGTGGTGCTCCTCCAAGCGTTATGATGTGGAGTAATCGACTCCCAGGTGAGGCGGACGATTTGGAACTTTTTCAGGTTTGTCTTAAGACTATCCTTATACCTTTTAAGTTGCCCGCCGGCGTTACGTTTACTATTCGTTAGGTGACTGTAAAGTAGCTGCTTTGGCAGTCTACTGTTGTCCATGTGGGCAACATGGCCAGTCCAGCATACTTGTTCATGGATAATGGTAGCCTCAATGCTCCTACAGTTGGTGTCAGCAAGGATGCTGGCATTTGTTATCTTGTTTTCCCTGCGAACTTGTAGGGTGGAATGTAGACTATGTTGGTGAAAGTTTTCAAGTGCCTTGAGATGTGTCCTGTATGTAACCCATGTCTCGCTGCCATATAGCAGGGTGGGGAGGACCACTGCTCGATATACGTGTAACTTTGTAAATAATTTCAGCTCCCTACAGTTGAAGACACAGTTTCGGAGTCTGCCAAATGCTTGAGATGCAGATCTGATCCGATGTTGAATCTCTTCATCGATGTCCATGGTGATGTATAGGTGGGAGCCGAGATACTGAAAGTGGGTAACTTTAGAGAGGGTAGTACCGTTAAGCCGGATGGATGGTGGAGGTGTGTCTGAACCACTGGCAGGTTGAAAGAGAATCTGAGTCTTACATACAATCACCTCAAGGCCGAAGTGTGTATACGCATCTGCGTAGGTGTTCAGGATCTCCTGTAGGTCGCATTCGGTGTGAGCAACAAGAGTGAGGTTGTTTGCATACTGAAGTTCAGCAGTGTGCCTGGAGTCGTCTTATGTTAAAAAGACTCCCCTTCACCAGGTACTCGATGTCCACCCCCGCCGGCTAAATTGGCACTGGCACTAGTAAGGAAGGCAGCCAAGAAAATGGAAGAGAGAGTTGGTGCCAGTACACACCCTTGTTTAACCCCTGTTTGGATGGGGAAGAATTTAGACTGGGTGCCATTGTGCAGGACACTGCTGTTCATGCCATCGTGGAGTTGTCTCACAGTGGTGATGAATTTTGGGCAGCAGCCAAAGCAGTTGAGGGTCCACCAGAGGGCTTCCCTGTTGACCAACTCTAAGGTCTTGGTTAGGTCACGACGCTGTTCTCTGCACTTTTCATGTATCTGGTGGGCAGCAAAGATCATGTCAGTGGTGCCACATGATGGTCTAAAGCCACATTGAGATTCTGGGAGGAAGTTTTCTGCCTCAGGAAGAAGTCTGTTTTGGAGGACTCGGGCAAAAATCTTGCCAGTTACGGACAGCAACGAGATCCCACGGTAGTTGCCACAGTCTGACCGGTCTCCCATATTCTTATAAATATTGACAATGGAAGCGTCGTTAGGAGCTTGGGGGATTTCCTCCTTTCCCCATATATTCTCCAGGAGAGAGTGGAGATGGCTGGTAAGCGGAGGTCCTCCTGCTTTATACACCTCGTCTGGGATTCTATCAGGCCCTGAGGATTTGTTATTTTTCATCTGTTTGATGGCAGTAGCTACCTCATCCAGGGATGGAGGATAGCTGAGGTGGGTCAGCTCTGGATGCTGAGGGACCTGCTGGGTAGTCAGGACATCGACATCGGTGTTTCGGTTGAGCAGTGCATGGTCGTGCTCTTTCCACTACTGAAGGATGACTTCATTGTCTTTAATTATGGAGTTAACATCGGATGAGCGGAGGGGGGCTGCGCCACGAGTGATTGGCCCATAAAATGTTTTGGTGGAATTGAAAAATTAACTCATCTTGTGCTGATCTGCAAACTTTTGTGTTTCACATTCTTTAATTTTAAACCAGTCATTCTTAAGATTGCAAAGTTCCCGCTGGGACACAGGGTTGTTCTACCAGTCAGTTAAAGCAGCACGTTTATCATTGATTGCCTGGTCATTTTCATCAAACCAGTCCTGGTGCATTCTTTTTATCTGACCTAGGGTCTCTGCAGGGTTTTGTCATGACAGTGTTGAGAATATCCCATTTGGCACTGGGATCTGGGTTGTTCGTTGTCAGGTGGTTTATCAGACCATGTTTGAGCTGCTCTCTGATAGCATGTGCTACCGCTGGATCCTCTAGACCCTTTATGTTAAAACCTCTTCTGGAGGGTTGCTGCCTTCGCCGTTTTGGGGGCGACTTGAAGTGAGAACTTGACTCTGACGAGCCGATGATCAGTGTCGCAGTGGTCTGAGCCACGCATGGCACGGGTGATGAGGACATCACAGCGATCTCTTTCTCTGACAATGATGTAGTCAATGAGATACCAGTGTTTGGATCGTGGGTGTTGCCACGAACCCTTGAACTTGCCGGCCTGCCAAAACAAGGTATTAGTGATAGTGAGGTTTTGTGCAGCACACTTGCTGAAGAGGAGTAGGCCATTGGGATTATACTTGCCTAGTCCATTTATCCCTATGGTTCCCTGCCAAATGTCAGCATATCTGCCTTTGAAGTCACCAAGGAGCACAACCGTATCTTCTCTTGGGGTAGAGGTTAGCATTCTGTCAAGGTCGGCATAAAAGGCCTCCTTAATGTCATCCTCTGCATTCAGTGTTGGGGTGTATGCACTGATGAAAAAGGCATGATATGAGTGATTCAGTGGGACTTAGAGCGTATGAGGCGCTCGTTGATCCCAATAGGCATTTCAGTTAGCCTGTGAATGATCCAGTGACGGATAGCAAAGCTAACCCCATAAATGCGGTTTCTCTCCGCAGCATCCTTGCCCTTCTAGAAGAAGGTATAGCTAGACCCCTGTTCTGTGAGTTAACCCTCGTCTGGGAGCCGGAACTCACTAATGGCAGCTATGTCGATGTTATACCTAGCCAGCTCTTTTGCTACAAGAGCAGTACTTCTTTCAGGATGCTCATTTGTGCCAGTATCCAGAAAGGTCCTGACATTCCATGCAGCAACCATAAGGGGTTGTATAGTTTGTTTTTGTTTGGATCTGATTTTGAATGTGTTTTCGACCGCATAAGGATGACCTTACTGGGTGGGGTTGCCCAGTCAGGTTGAATCGGCTACTTGTGCAATTAATCAGGCCGTTCACATATATTTATTATTTGGGTTTAAGTAACGAAACCCAAACGGTAGTTCCTTGTTTTATTATAAAAGGGTTGTATATATAATTCCTGAGTGTAGATCGACCATAAGTCTCACTGTATAGGAGTGAATGAGAAAGGGACGGCGTTTATGTATTATAAACGTTAGGTCACGTCCTTACGATAAAAGTTGTTGTGAGCGACTAAAGAGTGAGGGCCTCGCTGTGCAGGCTTACAGATATGCTGACTATGGGTCACTCCCTCCTGGGAGAGTTGCCCGCTCACGTGTACAACCCATGTCTTGCTCATAGACAGTGGAAAGTTACAGGGTGGTGAATCTGAATATAATATCAGATGTATTGACCCATTTATATAATATGTTCTGTTGATGAGACAGGGGCCTATTACAAGGTTGGGTTTTTAGGCAGGCTATGTTTAGGGCACCTTTTGTAGCCCCCTCCTCATGTGGGATGAGCAGAGTGGCTTCTCGAGAGGACTGCTCAGTCGCACAGACAGGACCAGATTGCACTGCTGCCTAGATCCCAGTGCATAAACAACCATCTTATCTGTGCCGTCCAAGTGCAGAGTTGTGACTAGAGACTCCCGGCAGTCATCTCTGCCTGTCCCCGTCGCCATAGGACTTTTTGGGGTATAGGGGTTTTGATGATGATGAGAGGTATGATGAACTGGAAGATGGCTGCGCGTGAGTTGATTTATGTTGTGAGGCAGGAGCGTAGACTGCAACCACACACCTTGGCTCTCCCTTTTCCTGATCCAGTGGTGCAAGTGTTGCAACGACTGGGAAGAGGGGGAGTTGCAATGGACTGCCGATAGCCCAGTTTGTTGGGTTTCGCCTCAGTAGCCTGTTCATCATGCATTGCCTTCATCTGTCGGTGTAGTCGTTGGGTTCCAATGGTGATGACCTGTTCTGCCTTTACCGCCGTTGGGGTCTTGTTGGAGCTCAGTAAGTATGTCTGCCTGATGCGGGGCTCCACCGCAGATTTTTCGTTTGGGGTTTATTCCCGTAGCCTTATACCTACCAAGGTTAATCCACAAGGCAGCGGGGTAATGGCTGGTAGGCGTCAGGACGTGTCTACATGCCAGTGGGCATTTGCACTGTCACTTTGGGGCACACTGCTACTCCGAGATCCCCTGCTGGTCTAGTCTGGGCCCACAAGGCACCCGGTTACCGTTTGTTGCCACGAGGAGGCACAGCAGGAGTCTTGATGGTGAAGAGGCTGTGTACTGGCAGGGGATGACGTATACATGCTGCTTCCCTGTTCGCCAAGGGGGCTAGCCAGCGGCGGTAGCTGAAAGCGAGAGGGAGCAAGCAATGCCTACACCTTACCATTAACATAATGCTACCACACTAGATGCATTACACCACCCTGTGTGTGCACACACACACACACACACACACACACACACGTACACACGTATTTCTTCTATATGAGGTAACACAGCTGACTTCTTGCTAGCAGCTATGTACAGTAGAACCTTGATAATTTGGACTAATTGAGAGAGACTGTACATTAGCTTATGCTGCACTAAGGCTAATCTTCCATAATGTTATAAATTTTTGTCAATACAAATTTGACACATCATAGTGAATAGATTTAGTAAATAAACAAGGAATGTGACAAGAATGTTAAGTAAATGTGTAAGTTTCTTTTTCTGCATTTTCAAGTTGAATATTCTGTTCACATTCCTTGCAAACAGAAACATTATTATCCAACTTCTTTCAGCAGCTCTTTTTTCTCTTTTATAGTCAGTGTGTCTCTTCCTCTTGGGAGAACTAGAGCCTGGAGTATTTAATGGTAACTTATCAGACATTGTGTACACTGTGCTGTGAATTGGAAAAAAAGGTAAAGTGGATTCCATATGCAATGACTGGCCATAAGGGACATTGTGGATACAGCACACTAAATACTAAACCTTTGGTGTGTATAAGGTGGCAGTGTGGCTGGCACTGCACTTTCCCACCTTGTACAGCCGGGTGTGCCCCAGGATCAAACCAGTGACCTTTGAGACAGGAGGTGATAGCTGTATCTGGTTGGGGGTAGAATAATAAAAATAAACACTTATAAACACAATGCCAATAGAAGGACTGCAACCATAACAATAATGGCTCTGTAAAAAAATTTGGTCCAGGAACAAAATCCATGTACGCTGCCAAAAGGCCGACCAGACAACTATGTTGCTGGTTGAACATGCCATTAATTTGGGGGTTGGCCAGATAATACTTTTTCTACAACAGTGCAATTAATTGGGAGTTGCTGGTTAATGGAATGGCAGATAAGAAGAGGGTCAGCCTTTACTAAAATTTCTTAGCCAATTATTGTATTCTTTTCTTCATATTTAAGCTGAGAAGAAATTCCTCTGTTCCTCTCTTTAGACTCAAAGTGAGAAACTTGTCCATCTCATCTGACCTTGGTTTTTCTGGTCACCACATGTCTGTCTCAATAGATTCCCCGGATGGCAAGAAAACTTCCCTAACAGATTATTGATGCTGAGGGTCGGGAGTGCGGGGGTTCTGGGTATGGGTGTAAGTTTTTATGTTGTTTTTGTTTTATTCTTTGGAGTGAGCAATATGGGGATGTGTGTTACATTGTTATGCCAGTTGATTTTATTTTAGTTTTTATTTTGTTTGAGTCTAGCGTTTTTGTGTTTAAAGCACTAAAAGTTATGAGTAGGATGCCATTAATTTAAGATATTTTTTGGTGTATTCAAATTATTCAGCTGAGGAAACAACTAAGATACATCCCTGTATATGGTACAATCAGCCACTTTGAATGGTATACTCATAGATTCAGTTT
Organism: Homarus americanus; assembly: GCF_018991925.1. Taxonomy (NCBI): domain Eukaryota; kingdom Metazoa; phylum Arthropoda; class Malacostraca; order Decapoda; family Nephropidae; genus Homarus; species Homarus americanus. The sequence continues at coordinate 12,086,693 of NW_024735554.1, forward strand.
GTCTGTAGGTGCACAATATATAGGTATCTTTGTTGTTTACAAAATTAGATTCAAAATTGCTGATTGTCTGGCATGTGCTTGACTGATTCTTATTAATATTTACTGTATATAAATACAGGGACTTTAATAATAATTCCATTAGCACAGTGACATTGAGTCAATGTCCAGGGGTAAAGCTTTTTCTGTTATGCAGTGATGAAGTTTTTTGTTTGAAGGTCTTGCTTAAGGGAATAACAATTTCATTAATGGAATCCTATTTTTAGATTTTATTTTCATTTGTGAATATCCATGTCTTTACAGTAATCAAGTGTGATAATGACTGATGCAGCCCTCACTGTAATATGCTTTTAAAACATGTATCCATGGGTGTGTAGTAGCAGTAAAATTGTTAGGTAAATTTCAGATACGTTTCTCTCCATATCATCAGGACATTTTCACCACATAGGCATTACTTTACCAGTACTTTATACTTATGTTTTTTTTTCTTTACTAAAGTTAATGTATCAGAATGATTAAAATGGTTATTATAATGCATGTAGTAAAATGTGACCTTGCCACCTCCAGCCTCAGCAATTTTTGGACCTGGGCCTTGTGGAACACTGTGAGGGCTGCCACATCTCAACAGTGCTTTAGAGAACCCATTGTGATGATGATGATGAAAGGGAGGGTGAGACATTTTTTGTTAGGTACAGGGCCAGTTGTTGTTTGTTGTTTAGTTTTCCGTTGTGGGAAGGACCACTAGATGTCCATATCAGGGTTAAGTTATTCCAAATAAAGGTTAATCTTGAGCCCTGTAGAGTGTTCGAGAATCCCTTTGTGGTCCGGCTAACCTTTGTTTGATGGAGACTCAAAGTGAGGCATTATGGGCAATGTTAAGGTTCTTACTGAACTGGTGTCCATAACAAAAGTTGCCACATGATCCAGGGATGACAGAAGCACTCTCCTAAAGTAAACCTCGATATGCGATGGGGTCAGGTACCTGATAAACCCGTCTATGTGAAATATCGTAGATCGGTATCATGTATCATTGCCCAAAAAATTCCTACACTTATAAAATCAATATAAAACCATTAAACAACTCCCACCACCTCAGGAAGAACAAGCAGTGACAACATAAGCACAATGATAGAGGCCGACACAGATCATATGTTCACGAAAATACTGTAGAGGCAAAGCACGTTTAAAGTCACCAAAAAAACAAAAACAGAAAATATCACTTCACATTCACTCTAAACGTTAGTGTATTCCTCTCACTATAAGAAAAAAAAAAGCTGATGAGAAGTTCAATGTGCATACAGTCAACGATGCTGAAAGATAATCGTGAAGCTATGCGATGATGGACAGATGCGATCAACAAAGAACCAAGTGCAGGACTGTAGGATTGTAATGTGCAGGTTGGCCGTGTGGCGGCGCGCAGGTAGATATTGCTGCAGCTGACGAGTGCAGTGAGAGATGCAATCCCTATGGTGGTGTATAGGGTTAAATATTGTTTCCTTATAAAATGTCACTGACTTGACATAGAAAAATTTAATTTCCATTTCTGGAATCCTTGCAAGACAGTGATTAATTTGAGTATATACAACCCACAGTTTGCACTAGAGATAAAAATTTTTTTCCAACCAATGGATATCGTTAACCCTTACGCCTTTTCCCGCCACTGTTTAAATGCCCAGCGCGGGTTATCAGGTTCCCTTGTGACTATTTGTCTGTTGTCTGTCACGCCACACCTCGGCCACAGGGAAGCTTCCTGAGCATAATTACCTTCTTTTGTTTGTTTCATTTTCATTGTTTGTCCATTTTATCATGTTGTATCAAAGTAATATTGCTAAAAGTAGTGTAGTTGTATTGTAGTGTAGTATTACTGGAAAATGTTGCTATGATTATGTTATAAATGTATTTATTTGTGGAATTATTATTATTTTATGCATTAGTATTTGCTCTACCAAACACAAAGACAGCCAGGCAAACTGGCAACCGACTGCGTGTGTGTTGCCAAGCACTTTTTATGAAAAAGAATGCAAATACAGTAAAATATTCTAAATTAATTAGTTATAGCAAATAAGTATTATGGTCAGTAAATATATGCATTACTGGCCACCTCGGACACAAAGGCAAGCTAAAAATAGCTGGTAAGTGTGTAGGTGACCACGAGCGCCGCCAGCTGTCAAAACAACACTGTCCTCCTATCTCCCTCCCTCAGCGATGCCAGGGAAGTTTCTATAAAGTCAATATATAGTTTTTCTTTTATTTTTTATTGTTTTATCATTTAAATAGATTAAAAATTATTTTTAGAAAAGTTGATTTTTCTCGATTTACCCCCGTGTGGGGGGGGGGAGTACTGCCAGCAGCACCCTAACCTAGGGTTTAATGGTTAAAGCAAATTTTTTTTATCACATACTGTATAGCCAGATGGTCTTAATTCATGACCATCGTTAAAGCAAAATATCGCTGAACGGGACATCGTATATTGAGGTTTACCTGTATGTCCTCCAAGGTGTGGGTGGCTGCCAGGAAGCATGCCTATCAGCATGCATCCCATCCATGGATCAATTCCAGCAGTTGGTTAACCAACTGAACTGCACTCTGGCTCTCCTGGTGGTGGTAAAAACATCAGAGGGTGTATTCAACAGTAAAGGTTGAGGTCACTAGCAGTTAGGGATTTTTTTTTTTTTTTTTAACAAACTTTGAAGTTCCTTCCTCTCAAATAGTCCACAGATAGTTGAAGGAGATCCCTTCAACTCCCTTGGCAGGCCCCTGTAATGACCATTGCTCTGCACATGATGTCTGAGGTGGATTGAGATTATTTTAAACCAAACTGGTGGTGGACAGCAGTGTGTGGTGATCAAGGAGGTGATAGGTGTCATCTGCAGTTAGCGTCTCAAATAACTTGCCGTCCATAGATAAGTGAGATATGAGCCTGTAGTCCCTTGGGTTTTACTGACATTTCTATTTTGTGGACAAGTTCCATTCTGGCTTTGTTCTGTATGTGGGCTAGGTGTTCTATCCCCAAGCAGACATTATGTATAGATGATCAAAAGAAGACCAGCAAGATTGCTGATATAGTGTCATAGGAAATACAGGTTGATGCTTTGAATGCCAGCTGCTTTTTTTTAACATCCACCTCACATAGCAGGTGTGTGACCTATTTCTGTGTGATTACCACTGGTCAGTTAGACCTCATACTGATATTCTTTTGTTTCACTAGTGCTTGGGTCCTGATGAGCTCTAAAACACTCACTTTAAGGTAGATAGTGGAGATGTGAGAAAGAGATTTTGGATAAAGAATTCCCAATAAAATCTTAAGATTTTTTTTTTAGTTTGATACAAACTTGTAAAATGTAATGAATGATAGATTACTGGAACAATTGTGCAAATATTATGAGAAAGAGAGAGAAAAGGGTAAGCCATATAAAAGATTAAGGTTGTGACTCAATTGATATGGTCTTAGCTTATATGTGTGCAATATGCCAGAGGAATTATTTGAGTTTGTGCAGTTGAGATACATTTGTGTGAAACAGGAAGAGGGACTGGAGGTGAGCATCTCGGTGATAAATCGACTTAATCAACAATGTCAGTACTGATGAAATATCCTCATGATGTGGAATTCTTCATTACCTTTGTTTCCGTTCAGAAAGATGATTATTGGGTCTATTGCGTATTCTTCGGAATTTTGATGCATCTACTATTCAATTTCATTTTGTTGAGAATTTGAGAATGAGATTTAGCTGACTGAGACAGTCTCTGGCTAGTACAATGTTAAGGGAATGTTTCTTGGTATAAATTGAATACAGTATCTTGAATATAAATTTAGTGACTGGAATGGAATTTTATCTTAAACAATACTGTATAGTGTTTCTTTAAAGTCTTGCTTTAATGTTATAATGTGGTATTTACTATTTTTTGTGTGTGTGCATGTTGATACTGTAAAATTAGGTTCTATTGTGTAACTATAGAAGCATGCTATACAGTATTAAATTATATGTTCTATAAAATACTGTGATTATGTTGTCTGTGGGAAGTAGTTCAGTAGTTTTCTAGTTCAGTGTAATATTCAGCTATTAGTGGCCGTGATAGCAAAATTTTATATATTTTTTGGCATTCGTGCCATTTGTTACTTTTTAATAATTAATGAAAGTCTCTCTTTACTGCAGGCCAACCTCCACTTGTAGGATGTGGGAATTTAGGATTACGAGGCAACTCTCTTCGTCCTCCATTACTGTCTGCTCTTCTGCGCCATCAGTCATCTGGTGAAAGTGCCACAGATACATCTACCACTCTCAATCCCCAATCTTCCAGCGATAGCGATAAACATCCATCCAGTCTCGACCCCCAGTCATCTTACGATAGTGTCAGTGATTATCCAACATCTGATGCTGACGATGTGTCATGTAATGTCTACAACTTTTATCCCAGAGGATGGGCGGTCTCAGGAAACCAGATTATCTCGGGACAGCCGTTATCGGTGAGAGGAGTGTTAACCCAGTTGGAGGGAAAATTTCCAAATAAACCTTGCTCGATTCTTACCAACCCAATGGAAGACTTATGGCAGGAGCCTGAGGATGCCCAGAAAGTGATTGATGATAGCTGTACCAGTGATCAGAGTTTACTGTGTTTAAATGGTCCCTCCAGAGACCCTGATTCAAGAAGTACATTACCAAGAATTAAGAAAGATAGTAGAGTCTGTCTTTATCCATACAGGTGTCTTCCAGGAAGTGTACTTTGTAAAAGAGTAGGACACACTGAACCTGGTAAAAAAGAGAGAGAAATTGTTAAGGAAGCAGCTGAATATTATCAAAGGGCGTTGTATAGTGCGCAGGAGCGAAGAGAATGGGCTAAGAAGAGTTTAAGTTCAACTAGTGATGAAGATACCCTTTTGAATGAGTATTCATTTTCAGGCACCCAAGATGAAGCAGTCGTCACTCATGAGCCCAAAAAATACCCGGTGAGAATCAAAAGTGAAGCAGACCTGAGCAGAGCTTCTAGTATCATTAAAGACAATCTTGCTAATATTGTTCAAAGGTATCTTGTTAAATCTGCAAACTCACCAGATTGCCAATATCTATATCCCAAAATTCCCTCAGAAAATCCTACTCTCAAGTTGCCATATACCTCTGATGAGCCCCAGGTCCTAACACTTCAACCCAGAGGAGTACAAGAACCGGATAGCCAGCATGTGGATATAACTGTAGTAAAGGCTGAGGTGACCGAAGCAAGTCTCGTTAGAATCACCGAACAGGTTGCCCCAATTACTGAAATAGAAAGCTTCCGCCAGGGTGGTAGTCTTAAGTATGTAAATGCTAAGAAAGAAGAAAGATTAGTTCCTGTTGTAGATAATAAGGAAAAGATCGAACAAACAATACCCCAAATTGTACCTTCATTATTTAATCAATCCTTTACCAAACAAAATGAACAAAAGCCAGATATACAGATCACTGATGATAAGAAAACTGTCTGTGCAGCAAATTGTAGACAATCAATTAGGTCATCAGGCAAGAGTGAGAAAAAGTTAATTAAGAGTGAAGAAATCGTTCCTCCAACCATGAAACGAGAAAGTCGTATAGATATTCCAATGAATATAGAAGATGAACTGAAGAGCAGGACTCCATTTGATCATGAGGATGCTAAAGTTAAAGTTACTGTGATAAGAGAAGACTTTCCATACGTAAACATGGATACCAGTAATGAAGCAGAAGGAGCTTCTCAAAACTTAAAGTTAGTTGATGTAGCAACAGAGAAAACCAACAGAATATTTACGGATAAACCTGTTAATACAGGAATCAAGGAAACTGACAGAGTGCATGCACAGAGTGGTGGAAAACATCATGATGATATTACCAATATATCATTTATAAAAGATAAAAGGCTTATCAGCACAGCAACAAAGAAGTATGAGCAAATTCCATCTGAGGTGTTGGTTAATGTATCAGTTGCAAAAAGTGAAAAGCTTGAGGATGTAAGACTTAAGAAAGTAGAAGGAACCTTTGAAATAACACGAGAAGAGAAAGAAGATAATGCTAACAAGCCTGCTACAGCCGAAGACTTCTACAACATTAGACTCCACAGAGAAAAAGTTCAGGATTTGGATGTGACGACCAAGATGAAAGAATTGGTCTTGATTCAGCAAGTAGGTGAGAGTATCATTGATACTGATGTAACATCAAGTGAGAGTGGTAGTCATGATGGTGTTCCCACACTTAAAGGTGATAAAAATTTTGCTCCATCTGTAACTGTAGTTGAACCTAATGCCATTATAACTATTACCAGTGATATTCCTAATGTAACTGTACAGATTAATGACTCAAATACTGAACCTTCCTTGGTTTTAAGTGAAAGATTTGCTGATATTCCTATCATTTTAGATGAAATGCAACAGAACAGTCCCTTAAAAGAGAATGAAAGTTATGATCCATACCTTCATTCCAATAATTGGTTTACCAATGATGTAGTCATATTTGAAAGCACAGAAGAAAAGGGTGATGATTCACTTGATGCAAATGAAGATGTAGCAACAAGATTAACTAAGAGACCAAAATGTTTGAAAGATATCAATAAACTCAATACTAAATCAAGCACAGCCAGTGAAAGTTCATTTGAATCTTTGCCATACAGAATGCTGACATCTCAGCCAGACAGTCTTACAGATGATATAGCAATAGAGCTAACCCAAGCTCCCCCAGACTCAGAGAAGTTGAGAGCAGCTAGACTAGAATTAATAAGACAAGAGCGTATCAATGCTATCTCATTACACAGCATATCTCTCATGGAGTCAAAGGATGAAAGCACTTTCAAGTCTGATTCACCAGAGGAGGAGGAGGAGCATAAGACTGAGGCTAAAGACATGTCTGGAGGTATTTCACACATAGAAAGTACGTTGGTGGATTCACTGATAGGAGCAACTCATATATGTGATGAAGGTAGACAGCAGGATGGGCTAAGCAGCGCGTTGTTTGATTCAGGGGTAGAGGTGATGATGCAGGATCATGGAACCAGTGTTACATCATCTCTTATCAAGTCATTTCCCAGTCCTGTTGACTCTGTACCTGAATCTGGCTTCTCTAGTCTTAAAGAACCTTTGGCTAATGAAGGCACAAATGAAGATGGTGGATTTGATGACCACATTGGAGTTTCTCTCAGCAAGTCAAAAGACAGCCTAGATCTCACTGACACTGATCGCTTTCCTGGGACTGATACACTCTCAGATGATATGGAAACTCTTTCTCTGAGTACTGGGGATGTAACCCTTGTGGAAAGTGGTCCTGTGTCTACAGTAGGGTCAGCAAGGGGGAGTATCTCAGAGTTCTCACAACAGGATACTGGGAGGTTGAAGTTTTATTCAAGTGAACCTTCCAATTTAGATCTAGGTCCAGTTGGTGTTCTCAGTTCATATCAAGAAAATTCTTCCTATTATAGTTCCTGTGATTCAGAGAAGAAACAGTTGCCAGCTGCTGATTTCTCTCACATTAAGCTCTCTTCAGATTCATCAGCACCAGAGCATTATGTTGAGGAATGTGCATCAGAAGAAATTGCACACAGTTGTAGTGAAATCGCAAAGGTTTCACCTGACGTTTCAAAATCAAATCTTGTAGTGAGGTTGGATGAGAAAGCTATTAGATGGCTGTCTGGTGATGGGAGCGGTTCAAAGATGAAAACTAGTGAATCACTTTCCTCAGATGACACCGTTATATCCAGGCTTTCTTTTGAAGAGCACAATGCCAAGCTTCTTAGTCAAGGATCACAGGAAGAACCAACTGAGTTTTCAGAGTCTCCTTCAAGAATCTCTCCTAATGATGAGAAAGATGAAAAGACAAGAAAAGACTTATTTAATATTACAGTTCAAAGTACAGATTATAATAAGGAAGCAGTTAATTCTAAAACTGAATCTGCAATGGAGGATACAGAGATGGTTAATGAAATGAGAAGTTCTGATGATGCAGCAGTAGTTCTCAAAGGTCAACAGGTAACCAGTTTTCCAGACAAAGTCATCAATGAATGCCAAAAAGAAAAATATTCAGTACACGTTGATGGGAAGGATAACATGATAAGGGGGGAAAGTACCTCATCTTCAGAAAAAGCTGTTGACTTAAGTATTGGTGAAGATTGTACAAGTGAAATTAGTAGAGGTACAGATTTCATCGAAAAAGATGAAACTGTGACCATACATGAAGTTGTAGGTCATGTATATTCCAGTACTAGAGATAGTCGAGTTGATTCTATGCAAAACAACATTGAGCTTCATTTATCTATTGCAGATAAACTGAAGTTGTTAACCAGTTCTGAGCCTGTGTCAGATTCAGTACAGAGAGATGAATCATATGGTATACATAATGTTAAGAATCCAGATCATGTAATGGTTGAAGACTTTAGCCATCAATCTGAGAAGTCTTATGAGGTTGGGTATTCAAACTCCATTGAAGGTTCAACATCTTTACCTCCTAACAAAGAAAGTAAAGTAGAGAAGACGGGAGATATGGCAAGTTCCAATACTGATGTAATTGTGTCGGTGACATCGGAGAACTCCAAAAAGAGTGATGTCAGTGAAAGATCAAGTCCTAATGCAAATGAAACATGCAGCACCTGTACCTCAGACCGGCCAAGTAGACACTCCAGCAAGAGTGGAGTGTCAGATCTTGAAGATGAAGTTTTCTTACCACCAAAGGAAAACTATATCTTCGATGGTAGGCCTGTGATTTATTGTCCAAAGATTGATATGGCAAACCAGATTGGAATTTCTCCTCCAAAAGTGGCCATGAGTGTATTTGCAGTTGTCCCTTCAAAGCATACAAATATAGGAAAAGAGGAAGACTGGATAGCATCTGGTAAAGAGGATTTGCTAAAGTTTGCTAATTACTCAACACTTGCCAAATTAACCAATAATGGAAACATGCAAGAAGTAAACAAAACTGAAAATTTGACAACACAGCCAACAGAGATAACTTCCTTGCCGGTTTCCAGGGTAACAGCTCAAGATCATTTTCCTGATATGAGAGGGAAGGAAATGCAGTTAATAGAAGAACTAAGAGAAACTCATGAAGGATCTGTTAATGTGTTGACCTTATCTGACACAACATGGAAAGACTCTAGCAAACAAGGCATGTCATTAGACTCCTCAGGAAGACTGTCTTTGGAAAAAGAGCTCACCTGTTCAAATGATACTAGAGAAGCACATGTGTTGGATATTGAGCATGGAGATTGTATCCTCCTTCCAGAAACTAAAGGAGATACTATAAATGTGGCTGATGGAGTAATGCATGAAGAAAAGATGAATATTGATGGAAAATACGAAGAAATAATACAAAGTGATTATCATCAAAGGAGTGAAAGTGAACTGGCAGTGCATATCCCAATCCCTGAATCTGCCTCAAGAAATGAATTGAAGGCAGAAAACAGTCAACAAAGTAACTTAAATCAAGTGGTTTATTATGAGTACATGCCCATGATGGGCACAGAAGGGAAAGTGTCTGAAGATTTACATGACAGTCACATGCACAAAGTTAAAACAGAAATAAAGAGTGAAGAGAAATCCTCCACAGAGACACAGTCAAATATCAATTTAGTAAAAGACAGTTTATTTAGTTGTGCTGGTAGTAAAATTTTTGAATTGAAAACCAGTCAGCTACACAAGGAAAATAAAGAGTGTGTGGATCAGGAAGTTACATATTCAAGTAAATCCTCACCAAAGGAAATTTTTGAACCTAGTAAACCCAGACTGCTCCGTATGCCCAACCTTGAGAGAACTGATACAACTGTGTCGCCCATTCATCAAGCCTCGCTTAAAGTTTCTGCTAAATCAGGTAGTACACCTCAAGAATCTCCTGTGGTATCGCCTGCTGTTACTTGTGACATGAAAAAAGTTCCATTTCCAGTTACTAATTTACCGGTGGATGCATATGGCTCTTCAAGCCCCGTGTCTAGAGAGGCAACTGATGAAGAAAATTCAGTAATTGAGAATATAGCAAAGGTTGATGTAAAACTGAAAAGTACAAGCTTTGGTGAGAAAACAGACAGTGATCCTGAAGTGCCAGAAAATGCTGTTGAAAGGGCATACATTACAGAATTTTCATCTCGTGAAATTACACATGAAGAGGCAAGAATATTAGGGCGAGGAGGAAGTGCAGAGGAAACATCAACAAGAGATGAGTCATTAACAAGGTCTCCTGAGCCAGAGTTAAAAAAATATGGCAGTGAAGAGCTGTCATCAATATTAACATCAGATAGCCGGGGATCATCAGCATCAAAGAGTTACTTGGAGCCAGATCTAAGATCTGTTAACTCCAGCTGGGGTGCAAGTGGATCACTAGAATGCTTAGAGAGTGATACTGATAGCAAAGGGTCCCACACTCACAGACACGGGTCAATTACCACTGCAAAATCAGAAGAACTTGGCATGAAATGTGATAAGGTAAGCTTAAAATCACAAGGGTCCCTGGATAAGTTTCCACACTTTGATCAGGTCACTTCTCAGCAGAAAGCTCGTGGGGCACGCAAAAAAGTCTTCTCTGTTGACATTGAAAGTAAAGATAAGAAAAATACAAACAAAGAAATGCATAGGAGTGTCACCCTTCCAGCAGGATCGATGTCTTCAAGTAAGAAGGAAGAAAAGAAGAAAGATAAGGAAGAAAAAAGTAAGAAAAAGAAGAAAGATGGGGTAGGAAACAGTGAGAAGAAATCTGCCATGTTATCTTTGAAGGGGCTGTTGAAGAGAAATAAATCCAAAGAAAAAGAGAAAGATAAGGATAAGGATTCGTCTCGGGAAAAGCTGTCATCTCCTTCTCTATTCCGAAAACTTGAGAAGAAGACTAAAAGCAATACCCAGTCCCCACTTCTTGATGAGAGAAAACAAGGGGAACAAGGTAATGTAATAAATGGTTCCCGTCGAGATGTAGAGAAAACCAAACACAGCCCTGTAGCAACCAATGGCAAAACACGCCCTGTAATTAGTAGCCCTGTTAGTGTACAGCAGGTAGGTAATATGGCAGGTATGGGTGTAGCAACAACCATATGTAGAGGCAATGGTGGATTAGCAGCTTCTGGGTCTGATAGTGACAGCCCAATTGGGAGTCGCCAGTCTTCTCCAAAGCGTATCATCAGCCACCCCCGTATGGCCAGCCTTGGCACTCAGCCTTCCCCGCGATTGTACAAACACGTCCTTACCCGGCATCTTTCAAGCAGCCAAGAGTCGGTAGACAACCCTCTCCTGTCATCAACCCACTCATCCCCTCAGGCATCTCCACATACATCTCCTAAGAGAATTATCCCTGCTTCAGCTTCCTCATATAGTCTTCCTGCCAGTAGAGATATGAGTCCTCCAGCCCCAGTAATGGGCACCCGAGCCCTTCGAGGATCCAACAATAGCTTTTCGGTTACAATAGGCTTCAAACCTAAAGTTGAGAAGCGCAATAGAACCATGAGTGAAGGAGCCGATCTCAACAAAGTTTCACTCTCACCGGTGTCTAAACGCAAGGAGGGTTCACGTATTTTGACACAACTTAATAAACGATCATCCTCTATGGAAATTCTTGTGTGTGGTAAAATCAGAGAGCATTGTTCACAAAGTGGAAAGTCTCCTAGTGGAAGCCCATTCTCTCGCGAGGGAAGTTTCCGATTGCACAGAGAAATTTCTGTAGAGACTTTGTTTGAACTTCCCGAAACAAGTCCCAGATCAAGCAGGACACAGGAGGAGTATCAAGAGTACCTTAATGAAATTCATGCCAGGAATGACTCTCAGCATGGGTCGTCTTGGAGTTTAGTTGAAGAATCGGAAATTGATAAGGTTAAACCAGATACACTTAGTAGGCGGAGTTCCCATCATACCCCTGCTGGGAAAAAACTCAGTCTACCACACAATATGCATCTTTCAGGGTTGTGTGAGACAGCGTCGTCAAATCCAAACCTTCAGCGTACTGGATCACCATTTGTTCGAGGTGTTTCACACAGCTCAAGTTTTACCTCCAGCCCCTACAGGCGACCTCATTCATCTGCAGCAGTATATTCTCCAGCCAAACGTGTTATGTCCACCTCTGTAGGTCTGTATTTTCTTCATTTCTCATTGTCAGAGGTAAAGTTACTGTAGAATATACCATACAGCACTACTGTACTTACAGTGTGAAAAATTTTCACATTTTATGATGCAACTCTTGTCTTTAGTAACTAATTTGATCCCACTAAGTCTACAAGGTTAAAACTTGTGTTACCTAGACAACTTGCAGGTGATATTAATGAATTAAATTAATTTAAACCTTGCTAAAACCATTTTTAAGTACCGGTAAGTGAATTTAGATATGGCAGTCTCTTCTATAGTTGGAGGCAATCAATTGTTACATGAGCCTGTGCATATTGCTCCTGTCAGTTAGCATATCCATAAGCTGTAATTCCATGCATCAGACTTCATTAGGTGCCTTGTGATACTGAATTGAATTGAATTGAATTGAAACAGTTTATTTCGCCAGAAAAACAGATACAGAGTGGATAATAAAAACAATATTAACATGGCTGAGCCAGTTGAGAACCTGAGCTCTCTTTTAGGCACCTGATATATACTATACTGTACATTTATCTCGGAAGTATTATGTAACATTTACTAACATCTGGAATAGTATAATAGCACGGTGGTAATAAGAACATCTCATAATGTTACCACGGTTATCACTTCAATATTTTTTATTTTAATTATTTATAATTTTTTTATTTTTTATTTATATTATAAATATATACTGTACAAAAATTGCAGTGGAATTGAAAACATAAGTCTAATGGGGGAGCAGTACAACATGGGTTGTACAGTATTAAGGTTGAACAAAAGAACAGAGCTGTCAGGATTATGTCTAGTTGGCAAATATGTTTATTGCAATGGTAATTTCTTATCTACTGTATTTACATGATAATTTTCGATAAAACGGTTTTGATGGTACAATAAAAGCAGGTACTGTAAATATAGTAGGTGTTACAAGAATTATTTATACTTAGACAATAGATATTTTTTTAAGAGACGATTTAAAGGAAGGGAGCGTAGTCTTTGCTCGGATGTGTGGGGGTAAGTTGTTCCACACCTTCACACCATGATATTTTATGGAGGTCTGGGACTGAGAGGAGTGCATGGGGGGTGGTCGTAGTAGCTCTGGGTGCCTTAAGTTGTATCTCTGATTATTCTGGAACTGGAAATAATTATTGTCAAGCAAGTGACTGATAGATTTGTAAACAAAGAGGGCACAGCAGGTGTTAATATCTTCGAATTTTAGCATTTTCAATTTACAAATTTTTCGTTTGTGTGACCTGTTTTTTCAAGTAGGTCATTGTCCGTACAACTCTCTTTTGTGCAGTAACCAGGGATTGTGTTTTTGAAGAGCCAGAGGCCCCCATAGTGAGTGACTGTTGAGTGTGATACATGATACCTCACTGTTTATTGACTACTGTGAATGGCTTGTGTGTGGTTTCTCCAGTTAAGTTTCTCATCAACAATAACTCCGAGGAATTTAGTATTTTGTTCGCGTTTGAGGACTGTATTACCAAGGTACAGGGGGTCTGGGGGTAAGTTCCTCCTTCTGTGAAAGATCGTGTAGTGGGTTTTCTCAAGGTTTAAGGTCAGCTTATTACGTATTACCCAGGTCCTGACTATAGTCAATTCAGTGTTCATAGTTCTCATCAAGGAATGGAGGTCTGAGTTGTTGGCATAGAGATTACTATCGTCTGTAAACAAGTTGTATTTTATGAGTGTGCTGGCGTGGACTATGTCGTTTATGTACAACAAAAACAGTACTGGACTGAGAATGGAACCTTGGGGGATGCTATACAAGATTGGCTAGGAGTCAGATTGGTGATTATTATAGCAGACATACTGCATCCTGTTGGACAGATATGAGGTAAACCAATTGTGGGACAGGCCCCTAATGCCGTAATGTTCAAGCTGTGCAAACATAATCTTGCCTGTAGTGTCCTCTAAAAGAGGCATTCTATGCTTTAGCCTCCAATTTTTAGGACTTCCAAGTTTTCAAGGCAGTCACTCAGCTCTCATTATTAAAGTGAGCTTAGCCTTAGTTATGTCTTGCTGCAATTGTTGTGTACATTAGCTTATGACTAAATTTTGAAGGGAAGTGTGCATTTTCTTGTCCCAGAGGAAGGTGTCATGCAAACAGTGGAGCTGTTTTGTAGGGAAGTTGCATTTAGCAATTCTTATAGTGAAGTTAGGAAGGCTTATCCATTGGTCATTAGTTTTGAGGTGGAATCAGTTTTTTCAGGTCATATTTAAGGACTTAAGATTTCTTGAAAAACTAAATACTGTATGTTGCTTCATTGGTGGACATCAAACAGATGCTTGTCTTCTCTGGTCCCAAGGATGCCTCTTATGTGTGACTTATTAAATTAAGAATTGTTCTAATGAATTCTTTCTGTAGGTGAGAAGTAAATGATAAATAATTTTGCAATGTCAGACCATCACCAACTTCCAGTTATTGCATCATATAACCCTCTAGAGTCTAGATGGTTCAGTATGGGTAGGGCTTTGTTGTAGGATTGGAATAAATGGAAGTACTGTATGTTCATAGCTCTTTCCACCTCTTCTTGGAATGCGGCAAATAACGAAGTGCAAAATTCCAGAGGTTCAATTTGGCCAAGTAAAATTTGGTTCTCTCTCTTCATTCAATTTTGCCCAGAGCCTACTCATGTTTTATCATTAAGAATGCATATGGAAAGGGAGACAATATATTGCTCAGTCCCTCAGTCTTATTAACTGTTTTGATTTTATGTTTGTACTTTATTTTTTTATTATTATTATTATTATTATTATTTATTTATTTATTTTTTCATCAAAATAATATTTAACCCATTAAGCATCATTGCCATTTTAAAATGGTAGGACAGCATTGTAGTATCGTCACTATAGCATCACTGCCGTTTTTAAACCCCGCTGTATTTACCAATCTCCCGCACTCACTAGTGAAAGTGGGAACTGTCCCACGATGCACTTCAGGCATTTGCACAGGTAGAGGTCGGGGGGGCTTAAGCCCACGCCTCTGCCCTGCTAGTTACGGAGTGCCCTCCTTGATTTTTTTTTCTTTTTTCTTCTCCAATCATCAGTAACAATAGGGTAGGGCAGACATGGGCAACCTTTCCTCAGTCATGGGCTGCATAACTCAAAAGTAGTGTTAATATTGTATTACCATGGACAGTGAAGCAGCTTATTGTCATGTCCCCTTTACTATGTATTCAGTTTACAATCACAGGCTTCTTCCTATTTATGAAACAAATCCATCATAATAATTTGTTTAAGTAAAATGTTAACGTTTCTTTGCATTTAACAACAGAGGAGTGAAGCAGTCTATGAATGCGTTGATTTTTCCTTGTTTAATTTTCGTACTTACCGGTACTTAGTCTTAGGTGTTGAAGCAGTAATGAATTGTATAAAAATTATTCTTTTAATAAATATTGCTTTCCTCACCATAACCTGGCTACCTGAACCAGGGGCCACATTAAGTGGAATTTTTCAATCACTCCACGGGCCACACAAAGACATAGTTTGGGCTGCATGCGGCCCATGGGCCGCTGGTTGCCCCTGAAAAAAAAGGCAGATCAGCCTATTTAGGAAGCAAAGAACTTAGGGAGGAAAAAATCCTCTTATATCATTCTAAAGCCAAATATAAACACCCTTCTATAATATCATATATGGTGCGTTTAACAGTGAAAGATTTAATTTGTTTTAGCCACGGTTGAGCTGTACAGTAGCATTCAGTGACTCTGTTTCTTTAGTTTATGTTGTAAATAAGTTGTCTAATAATGTCATTGTATGGCATATGATTCATCTACACATGAAGTTGAGGTACATATTGAGAACCGGTATTTCATAAAGAAGCAGTTTAAATGTTGCTTTTATTGCATATTAACTATATTTAAATAAAAAAAATATAAAAATATACCAAAACTCAAGGGACATTCATAGCATACTGCATAATGGCATCAAAATAGCCCTCAAATAGATCAGATTTAAAAAAAACTGTAAAGGCTCTCTTCGCTCACCTCCTCCCTCAGGGGATGGTGTCCTTTATGCAAACTCTCAGCCCCCCATCAGACAGATCCTGTGCACCGCTCTGATGCACTTACCCGCATTGTTGTGTAGCGGAAGTTTAAATGCCTGGAGTGCAAAATTATGCAATTTTTCGGACTTTAGACATCAACATACACAATTTATTTTCACTTTTTTCCTGACAGGACACCTATTGCCAGAACTGGTGGATGCTTAATGGGTTAATATGAATTCTATGAGAATTCTTTGATACATAGAGAAGATAAGGTTAGCATGTTGGTAATTAACTCTCAAGGTTATGAAATTTATATATTTATTTTGGAACATCATATGCTTTTCATTTATGAAGTACTGAAGTGCAAAAAAATGCAAAATTTGGGCTTTCATTTGCAACTGACTGAGTACACTTGGCAGCAGGGATTGTGACACACACTGGTAGATTAAGCAGTGTGAGTACAGCACCTTTCCAAAATTAATTTTTCATAAATTGGAGCCATTTTTCCTATTGACTGCCATTATATAAAGGGAGATACATTCCTCCTCCTGTTGTGTTGGCCCTATGAAAATTACTTACAGGAATTGGTGGCACATCCATGGTCACAATCAAGATTATCAGGTGTATCACCTTCATTATCAAATTATTCTTCCTGTTGTGTGAGGCCTGAGTTGTGGTCATTGCCATGTTGTTGTTGATGTGTGTGACAGAGGCATAGATTCATCAATTTCTTCCTCCATATCAACATCACTGTGCTCAGGCTGATGTAATGTCATGACTTGTTGCCTTTGACCCACAGTGCTGCATCTAAACTCCCTTTCAGCAATTAATTTGAGAAGGAAGGCTTAAACCAGTAACCAAATTTGAGAGATATCTATGTTATAGCCTTGTTGATTTAGTGGGGTAATCCTTGAATCACTTAGCCTTGGATTGGTCATGAAATGAGATTGCAGGATCAATTTGTAAAGTATTTACATGTAATTGTTTTTGGTCTTTGATAGACAAGCCGTATACAGTTTTGTTTCATTTTATGTTTAACCATTTTCAGGAATACACCAACAACTCAATAACACTAGTAGTATTAAGAGACTAAGTTGTTATGAGTAGTTCAATGGAGTGTTGTTTACCATCCGCCAATGATGCTGCTACCTGAGAATCAAATAATATTGAAGTACAGTTTTGTACATATAACTCCTGGATAATGTCCATAGACTTAGTTGGGGTGAAGCCATGAATTCTGGAATGTCTGTATAGCTTGGAGCAACCGGTGTGGGTAATCCATATACTGTAGTGCTTTAACTACTGTATATAGTTGGAGGATGTGGTAATGACTAGTGAGTAATAAGTACATATTGTTAGAGTATTCCTTGTCACAAATCGAAAGGGAGATATTCCCATTAGTTCATTGTTTGATAATGGCAGGTGGATCTCCATCAAGTGATGCTACCCCAGGAATGCCACTCATGCGTGTGGAAGAAGAAGGGCCATGTCGAAAAAACCTTGACGCTGTAACAGAAAAACCCCCCAATGTCCTTGTTTATGCTGCAAATAAGGTAGAAAGAATACTTCTAAATATCTTTCGAAAACAAACAAAGTGTACAAGATGACTCATTAATTTTAATTTGATTATGAAATTTTTTTTTTAATTCAATGTATAAACTTAGATGATTCATTTGACCTTTTCATACAATTGATATCATGCATCAGATACTGCATGTGGTAGTACAGGAACCTCTCCATTTGGTCAATAATTACATTTTTGAAAACAGACATGTAAATAAAAAATTGTAAATTAAATAATGTAAATAGTGGAGATTAGGGGGCCTTCATTATTAATAGACTTGCAAGGAAATATAAAATACAGTAATACACTGGCAATTCCTTATATACTCTAGGCTTTTCCTTGTATCACAAGCATGCTGACAGGAACATTTTTGTGAATTTGGTGTTTGATCCATGAGCTCAACATTCGTTCCATTCTCTCCATAATTGAACTGATTAATGTTCCACTCTTGGCACTCTCCTTGATCTTTTCTGTACTATCATGAATAGTCCATGAAGTATTTTCACTAAGATCAAGGGCACGTGTAATATCAGCTGTTAGTTCACCTCTCCTAACATTGAGCACATCAATCTTAACCTCAGTGGTGATGACCTTATGATTCTAAGCACCACTGGTACCAGGAGAACTTAAAGGATGCTTTGGTGGCATGATGCAAGGGACAAGACACGTGCAATATACAGTACAGGCAGTCCATGAGTTATAAACGCTCAATTTACGAACACCTGCTATTACGAATAGACCAATACAGTTAAAGTCCATAAATCCGGATGCCAGAAATCCGGACCACCTGAAATCGGACTTTTCGAAAAATTTTTTTTTTAGCTGGCTTTTTGTGTATACATATGCATGGCGCCACAGCTGCACAAGCGACAACAAGTGACCCACAGCGGTTGCCACTTAACGAGCAATCAAACTGTGACAATGTATGTAATTTTGAATCTTACTCTTTCCATTTACAGAGTACTGTACAAGCCCATAATAATGGCTCCTAAAGTAGATAAACTTTATTGTGAAGAGGAACAACACGTTGAAAGTTGACAAACTTGAAATAATTAAGAAACTAGAACGTGGTGTGAGCAATACTGTTCTAATGAAACATCCGACATTGGAAAGTCTACAATTTATGATATAAAAAAGGCAAAGTTAAAATTCTAGAATTCACAGCTTTTTCTTTAAACTGCTCGCTTTGATAAATGAAGCATGCTATATTTGCTAATGAATAAACTATCAAAATGTACCTGTTCATCTCTTCTTTATTCCTCCTTAAATTTGAATTTTAAAAGTACTGCCTGAGAATCCGGAAAATCCGAAAATCGGCCGACCCAATCCCCAAACAGTCCGGATTTTTGGACTTCTACTGTATATTCATCATAAAAATACCTATCTGAAATCCATTTTTTAATATTACTTTCATTATTCTATATTGTTTAACATCACTTTATTTACAGTACAGTATAGTATACATTATTTGTTATGTAGGGGAATTTTTTGTTTTATGGGCAAGTTTGTACAGTATATACAACTAAAATCTCATTTTGTACATGACTTTATACAGTATTGTTTAACTTAACTTTACTTATATTATCTGTAAAGTATGGGATACTATTGCTGTTTTGTATGGATTTAAACTCTGTTTCGACTTAAGAACAGATAGACTTACAAACAGGGTACAGAAATGTAACCCGTTCATAAGTCGGGGATTGCCTGTATACTGTTGTACTCTGTCACTATAGACTGTATCTACTGTATTTTGTGCCATATAAGATGCACCCTCCATTTCATCAGGGAGTATTTAGGAATTTTTTTTTTCCTCTTGTAGCCATAGTTTTTAATGATATATACAGCACCAGTAAATGTGAGGAATAAATACAAATAATACCAATAAATAAGTTACAATAAAAAATACTGTATTGTGAAAATAGTAAATAAAAACCAAATGAGAGTTCAACACAATCATCATTTGCCTTCACTCCCTGCTTCACCACAGCAATGCAGACCAGGAGGCCTTCCGCTTACTCCCTAGCAACGCTCCCCTCCCCACTTTGTCCTCTCCTGCTCCCCCACTGAGCCAGCTAACTAGTGTGCAAAGAAATGTATACTCCCTTTATGTGTTTGCCCTGATGACAATATTTATTTTATTTATTTTTTACATTATGTATGTAGGATGGTGTGTGCATGTAATTGAGTAAAAATAAATTTTAAAAGTTACGTTTATCTACCCAAAAATACGAGTAGAAGAACATCATAACGCCTCACAGCTTGGCTCAGTAGCCTGGTGGTTTCATTGACAAGTCTAACTTGGCTACAATGCCGCCAGCGATGTTAACAGATGCAAATGTGAAAAGAAAGTTATCTGTAAATCTTCATTTGTATCAGATATTTATAGGTTTAAAAATAATTGTTGCAGGTATGACATTAATAGATAGTAATCCTTGTAGGAGTTCAGAAATGGTTACTATTTAACTACCTCTGAAGAGTTGGGTGTCAGCTGTATGGACGTTAATCATCTTGGGTTATCATCATCAGTACAGTACAATAGTTATAAATCCAGCTTTTGTATTTACAATAACTATTTTTTTAATTAGTTAAAAAATTATAGTGTGTTTAAGTAAGCAATAACATACTTTTAATTCTGGAGTTGGGTTAGGTAGAATTTAGCCGACTGAAGACAGCAACAGGGGTAATCATTAGCTTATGGGAGACCGCAACTTCACATATAGAACGCAGGCCAATTTTTTTAGCCATTTAAAAAAAAGTGCTTCTTTTATGCCATAAAATACAAAGTATGCACTGAGAACTGTAAGGTGGGAAGCTGCATACTCATGCCGCATGTATAAGCACTTCTTGTGAGGAGTGGACACCACCTCGCTGCAAGCCCACGTGAATTTAAAAAAGTGAAATGGACCCATACATGTTATTTAAAAAAATGGCCTAAACAAATTACACATAAATCGAGAGGTACTTGTATAGTGTACATACTTTCATTCATACTGTAGCTATACTGTATATATATGTTTGCACTTTTTCAGTGTGTGTGTAAAATTCTCTTTATCTGTCAGTGTTTCACTTAATTTTTTGGTGGCTTTTATTTTATACCTACTTTTCATTGATGGGGGTTTAATTATCATTGGTGTTCCCTCAGGTACGCCATTTACCAACTGACGGATGAGATGGCTTTTAAATCTCCATGGACCGGTAGTACCACACTATTAGTGGTGTGTGGTGATGTTCCAGCACATGTGTCAACAGTCTTTATTAGGTAATGTGAAATGAAATTGTTTCTTTAACCCCCTACTCCTTGGGCTAAGGTGCATACCCATACCCCCCCAGGGTAAAAGCAGAAAATCAACTTTCCTAAAAGAAATTTTAACCTTTATAAATGTTAAAACAATAAAAAGATGCAAGAAAAACTATACATTGTCCCTCTATATTCTTCTGTGGCGCCTCAGTGATGAGACAAATGGGGGGAGGAGGTTACTGCCAGCAGCACCCTAACCTGGGGCTTAAGGGTTAACCCTTTTGCTGGCTGATGACACTATTTGTGTCACTACACTACACGTGAGGAGAGAGATGTCTCCTTTGACACTGAGCGCTCACACTGGCCAGACCACTCACATAGGGATCCCGTGTGTAGGGTAATATCTTCCAACACTCATTTTCAGCCATCCCATATTGTTTATGCTACTTTTTGTTCTTTTATCATTCAGATAGTTTATCTCTTTAACTTGACAAAAAAAGAACAACAAATCTGCATAATCTATGCATTTTGGATGGCTTAGGCAACGTCATCGGCTTGTTCAGATTGTTCCTCATTATTACAACCAACAAACATATTGAGTTTTTTATATTATTTTTTGGTTGGGTATCATTGGGTGTTTCGCTTTAATTGCCAACCTTGCATCTGTATAATATGGTACAGTACATTATAACTCTTACACACAGGACAACCTCAAAGAATGAATTAAAATACATCTTTAAGAGTAGGGATTCCTACTTTTTCTGGGAAGAAGGAGTCCTGGATTCCTACTTTCAAAGTCCGAGTGAAAATCCTGAGTATGTACTGTACAGTGAACCCTCACTTTACTCGGTCAATTGAACCCACGGCGGCCCGCTTAAAGTGAGAACAGCGTAAAGTGAACAACATAACATATGGGATTAATTGAAATAGAGCAGGCTGCCCCAAACTCCACTTTTTCAGACACAATACCTCGTTGTAGTAAAAATAACTTCTTAATTTTATGATGGTATGCACACACAATTAATAATTAAGAGAAATATCAATAACATTAGGTGTTTTAACACTTACATTAGTAGAAAAGATGGCTGGGCACATGGGGATGGGGGTTGGTTCGAGGCAGAGGGCAGATTATTGGCCCTCACCTGTATCACTGTATCAATTGTATCACTATCCACCACAGAGGCTTGCAGGGCCTCTTTGTCAAACCCTCAAAGTCCATATAAGTCCATATCCTCACTATCATTATCACTGACTTGGGCGGCTGTGGTGGGTGGCGGTGAAGAACTCGGTAATGTTTTGATGACTGGGCGACCTTGTGTGCACCCTGCTTGCGCTGCTCTCCGCGTAAAAGGGTACACATGAAGTGAGCATTCCGTGTTCGACGGTACCGCATAAACGTGGAAACACGTAAAGTGGGACCGCGTAAAGCGAGGGTTGACTGTATATTCACACTTACATTTACTTACACTTTATATTTAGTTTCATTTATGTTAGTACAGTCTGCAATTAAATCTTGCTGATGTCATAAAAAGTACCGTATTTTTCGGCTTAGAAAATGCACTTTTATTACAAAATATACCTTGAAAATTACCATGCACCTTCCATGACGCTAGTTGATGAGTTGTAGCAGAGGTTTTCTTAGGGTCAACTGAAATCAGCCCCTTACAAAGACTGTTACCTCATTACAGACCTTAGCAATTACAAGTACAGTATACAGTAGTCTGGTTTTACTCGGTTAATTCAACCCATGGAGGTCTGCATATAAAGCGAAACTCGTAAAAAAAATAACAGAACCTATGGGATTAATTGAAATAGAGACTGGACCCCAGACTACCCTTTTTTTTGGCTATCGCCGACACAATACTTTACATTGTAGTAAAAATAGCATCTTAATTTTATGATGGTATGCACACAATTAATATATAAGAGAAATATCAATAATATTAGGGTTTTTTAACACTTACGCTATAGGAGAGATGGCCAGCACACGAGGATGGGGGGTTGTGCCGAGGCAGAGGCAGATTTATTGGGTCACCTGTATCTCTATCCACCACAGAAGCTAGCAGGGCCTCATCGCTAAATCCCCGAAGTCCACATCCTCACTATCACCGACTTGGGCTGACTGTGGTGGTTGGCGGTGAAGAACCCAGTGATGTTTTTGTTGACGGCCAGCATTGATGTGGTCGGATACAAAGCTGAACATAGGGCTCCTGCAGCATTTCAACAGATGGTTATTTGCACTTTTGTAGCTTATGATTGACTGGGTCTTTAGCAAGGATGAGCTTCATTCTCTCGCCAACCTCGATGATATCCTTCACATCAGCATGTGTTAGTTTCTGCTCTGTTCTTCTGTAACACCTGGCTGCTCACCGATCGCCATCATCTTCCAACATCTCGTCCCAGAAAGTCACCCCAGGTGTCCTGATTACCCAGGATGTTGTCGTTGGTGGTCTCTGGAGAAGCCTGTGCTCTAACACTTTGTGCAGCCTCTCTTGTATTCTCCAATGCCACAGCAACAGATTGAGCTCTCTCCAGCCACCGGGCTATTTCTGCCTCCCACCTGGGATACCTCCACCACATGCTGCCACGCAGCTTAATCGTTGCCACAGATAGCTGTTCTCATGCCTCCACCAAGAAATCAACAGCCTTCACATTAAACAGCTTTCAGATCTGTTTGACCCGCACTTCATGGTCCGCCAAATCTTGTTAGTTTTCTCGCTTCTCGCTTATCGTGCCACTCTAGGTTCTGCTGTTCATCATTGGTGTTGGGTGAAGTCGTTCAGAGCCAAAACTTCTTGGCGGAGAAAGTTGAGCCTGCACGCTTCAAATTAACTCCTGATCCATGGGCTGGATTAACTAATGAATGTTAGCTGGAAGGAAGACCACTTTTACGCTAGGGTGACGATCCAGCAAAAGGGGCGAGTGTCCTGCGCGTTGTCGAGGAGCAACAAAATGTTGAATAAGTACATTATTTTCCACGAGAATTTCTTGATATCGAAACGCAGGACGGTTGTCAAATCCAGGAGAGGACAGACCAGAACATCCACGCTTCCCTGGAGGCGCTAGCCAGCGGACATTTAACTTGCTCATGTCCATATTCTTGTAGGCATGCGGTTTATGGGTTTTAGGATCACAGACAACTTCAGCTTAGCAGTGCTGGAGGCATTGTAGAACTGTAATGGTGATTCGCCATTTCCTGGCATTTTAAGGGCCCTGACACTTGCTGGCAGACTTGGACTACGAAGGTCTTGGATGGCACTTTCCAGTACAACCTGATTCATCCATATTAAACACTTGGTCGTCGTGTATCGTCCTTCCTCCATAATTTTCCCGTAAAATGGGGGAAAAATTCTGGCGGCAGCCCGGTCAACACTTCTTGCTCCTTCTCCGACCATTCAATATTTGTGATCTTGTTGCGTCAGTTAAAACCTTGCAGCCACCAGCAGAAGCACTGAAGGGCCGGGCTCTGCAACCCCATTTTCTTGCTACTGCTGCATAGAACTCATGAAGTCCTGCAGTGCCCGGAAACACCGCCATGTTTCTTCTTGACTGACGGTCAATGTAGCTTTACCAACAAAGTCTTGGTCTTCAGCAGCACCTTATTGTGGCAATATTTCACCAGCTTAAGGGCACCTACAGACTATAGGTAATGTCTATGTGTTCATTGATTTTGTTACATCCTTCTTGGATAGTGCGGATCGTCGATTTATTCACTCCATATTGTCTGGCCAGATCCAATTCTGCCCTCAGGCCTTTTTTTCTAACTCCTGGACAATCTTGTACTTTACCTCGTGAGCGCATAAAAAGGCCGTGACCTTCTGGCTTCGCTGCTTGGGCCAGGTAGCTTAGGCCGGGTGGTGGGGGGTCCAGCGAAAAAGCCATTGTGTAGAAAGAAAACAAAACCGGTTGTTGGGCACGAGGAATACACGCGACAGTCAACCGGCTGCCGACAGTGGTCGAGAAACGAGGTGGCAGTGATGGCAAGGTTAAATAGACCCTCTGGCCCAGCAGAGGGGGTGCATGGGTGGTGGAAACGTGGCTCAATCACAGTCCGCCAGCGTCATCGGCGCGAGTGTGACGTCAGCACCCAGCACCTTGCCCCGCCGCTTGCCGCGTATATGGTGGCATTTACTGCGTAAATAATAATTATTGCTTCTGGACAGGTGCCGCGTAAATGGACCGTCCGCGTATAAAATATCCGCGTAAACCCAGACTATACTGTATTCTCTATACAGTACAATATTACCCCGCTTTATGCGGTTTCACTTTACGCGATTTCTCATATCTGTGCCTCGCCAGAACCGAACTTTCACTTTCCGCGGTTCATCTACCCATATACGGTAGTATAATTTTTTTTTTTTTTTAGCTCATAAAATTCATACAAATTACCTGGCCAGAATATAATTTACATTGCTGGAATTCTTACAATTTGATGATCATTTTGAATATGAACATCGTAGATTTTGCATGAGACATACAAATTTTAGATGTAATGTTTACTCTGAGTAAATATGTTATCTTTTGTGCATAATATAGGACATTTATATTCAAAATATTCCTGGTCTTACAAGGAATCCAGCAATGTCAATTATATTATCCTAACTTTAGTCTGAGGTATTATTTATTACTAAAAAGGTAAATACAGTGGGGTATGCTACAACGAATCTAATTGGTTCTAGAACCTTGTTCGTTATAGCATTCGTTCAGTATAGGAATAATCCGTTCCAGGCCCCCAAATACAACCACTTAACACTGAAAAATATAATATAAAATTGTAAAAATTGTAAAAAAGTGCATAAATATGCATCTAAACCCCTGAAATAAAGAATATCATTAATATTTGTAATAAAAAAACAATAAATTAGAAAAAAAAAATTAAATAATGTTGTAGGAGTTTAGGTTCATTATAGCATTCTCAATTTTATAGGTAAAACCGTTAGATTATAGGAATATTAGTAGTAGGATCCGTTAGTTATAGCATCCCACTGTATTCTGGTTTTCCCACACATTTATCTGGTAGGGAGGGTTGGTGGGGGGTGGGGGAGGGAGCGACCGACCAACTATGTGGCACGGTGTGAAGAATATATTCTTTTAATTAACTGAAGATATTTGTTTTATTTCATAAAATTCATACAAATTACCCGGCCAGAATATAATTTACATTGCTGGAATTCTTACAATTTGATGATCATTTTGAATATAAACATCATAGATTTTGCATTAGACATACAAATTTTAGATCTAATGTTTACTCTGAGTAAATATGTTATCTTTTGTGCAAAATATATGACATTTATATTCAAAATGTTCCTGGTCTTACAAGGAATCCAGCAATGTCAATTATATTATCCTAACTTTAGTCTGAGGTATTATTTGTTACTAAAAGTTAAAATTAGTTTTTTCACCCAACATTTCTCTGGTAGGGAAGGAAGGTGGGGGGTGGGGGGTAGGGTTGGGACTGACCGACCATCTGGCGCTGTTGGAAGAGGGGGGGAGGCAAGTTGGGGTACTTTGATTGACAGATAGTGTCGTGAAGAATATTTGTTTTTTATTAACTGAAGTTATTTGTTTTAGCTCATAAAATTCATACAAATTACTGGACCAGAATATAATTTACATTGCTGGAATTCTTACAATATGATGATCATTTTGAATATAAACATAATGGATTTTGCATTAGACATACAAATTTTAGATTTAATGTAATAATTTGGTTTACACAAAGCAAGTATTTTATCTTTTGTGCAAAATATATGAAGTTTACATTCAAAATATTCCCTGACCTGCAAGGAATCCAGAAATGTCAATTATATTATCTTAACTTTAGTCTGAGGTATTATTTATTACTAAACGTTAAAATCTAGTGTTTCACCCAATCATTTCTCAGAGAGGTAGGGGCCAGTGAGCTGGGAAGAGGGGGGGGGAGGGGATTTGAGTCTATTATTTGAATGGACATTAACCTGGCGACTGTATTTCTCTTAAATAGTAATTGTGTGAGCATACCATCATAAAATTTAGATGTTATTTTTACTACAACATAGGTATTGTGTCGGAAAAAGTGGAGTTTGGGGGTCGGGCCAGTCTCTATTGGAATTAATCCCATATGTTCTGTTGTTCCATTTACGCGGATTTCACTTTCCGCGGTACCCTGTGGGTTCAATTGACCGCGTAAATTGGGGTACTACTGTACTATAAAACAATTGATTTAACTAATATTGTTGATATACTGCAAAAAATACGATTATTTACTTACTCAGTAGGTAAAAAATAAGAAAATAAACGGCTGCAGCTACACAACTGTTGCTGCTGTGCGATTTGTTTACTAATGGCAGTGGTGCGGCAGTGCCATCTATTGAGGAATTGCTAAAGGTTGTCTGGTGGTCTCAAAGCGCAGGAATATTTGTTTCTTCACACTTTCTTACCAAAATTTTTAATTCAATTGATTTTACCGAGTTGCTTTTTTGCTTTTAATTTTTGTCTTTAAATAAAGATTTTTTTGTTTTCTTTAGACGTTGATATACATGTTTACATTTGCTTACCTTCTACTGTTGGAAAATATTTCCTATAATGTCAATGTTGAAAGACCATCGAGCACTAGTAATAAAATGTAAAATTTATTAAAGATATCCACTTCTTATACAGATTTTTTCTTAAATTGATGAAAATAACGACTGATAAGCAGTTATAAGTGATGATATTCAAAGAGGTGTGTGTACTTGTGCCAAAAGGGCTGTATATCAAGCAACGGTTTCACTGGTGTCGGTTAGTAAGTATAAAACGTTTTTTCCTAGAATTACATTTTCAAAATCAGGGTGCGTCTTCCACGATGCAGCGTCTTCTAAGCCGAAAAATACGGTACTCCACTTCAGCTCAAACTCCTCAAGACGACTTTCATGGAAACCCCAGCATCAATTCTGTCACATATCTTTAGTTTCTGTTCAATTAGTAGAGTTCTGAGTACCATTTTGTTTTCTCCTAGTGATCTTCAGTAGTGGTGTTTTGCCCTTATTTGGTTTAGAGGCCATAATAATACACCAGGGAAGGACGAAATATGAACAAAACACAAGAGTACGTGGTGAAGTAATGTTCGCGACAACAAATACTGTACATGGAAACTGGTGCCTCACGCAACTGCCACGTGATCCCCCAAAGCCGGAGGATCGTATGACTTATGGGCATTTCTGACTCACAGAAGTCTGTTTAAAAGTGGTGATACTGTACTATTTAGAATTTGATTTGAATTATTAGCATGAACGATGTAGTATAGGTATACTGTATATGACTGAGTACTACCTGTATTTCACTTGAGATAAACTTCAGTGTATAAGTGATATGCAAAACTTATCATTCTTATATCTTCAGTTATTTAAGGAGGAATAGGACTGTTCTACCTTTGTATTCCTTAATTGTTAAGAACAACACAGAACAGTATAGTTAAACAGGATAGTGTACGTGCTTCAATATAGTTTTACCATTCTCTGATTTGTAGAGTTTATTTTACCAAAGATTTGTTTGGTTAAGTATAATACAGTATATCCCCATGCAGATATCTCCTCCAGGGAGGTCGAGTTCTCTCAGTGTGCTCAGACTTTCTAAACATGGCCGTCCCACTCTTTGGTAAGTTACTTCCTCTGCATGTTAATTGTCTAATGTCCTGTGTCTTCCAACTTGCTTCTTTGTATTTACAACTTATTAACTTCCTTATTTAATACTTGCACTAAAGACATATCTCCTACATACAGTATTCTCAGTTATAATAATTTTCTTTTCATCTTGATCCTTATGTCATGAGACAATTTCTATACTTAAAAGTTTCCACCATCTAAATTTAGCACTTATTGTATTGCAGTGCTAAGAAAAATTTCACCTTCAAAGACAGTATTTGTTTATAAGATTGTCCAGATAAATTTTTCATTTAAATTGCTGTTATTGAGATTTAATGGAAGGGCAGGTGGCATGATCTTGAATGGTTGTCATAACTGTTTTTGTGCTTTATCCATCCAGACTTGCATTGATGAAAGCTTTAGTGACAACTTCATGCTTGCAACTGCTGTCACATCATTATTTCTCCAGCCTTCATCAAGTTATTTAATGCATTATTTTAATATTTACATAAGTAATGGTTGACTTAAATTATGGTCAGACTTTTTAGATAATGACTAGAAGGCTTTTAACTTTATTATTCTGCGAGACATTATCTTTTGCTTCTCTCTTCGCCTCAGTTAACTTGGTTTACAGTTTTCATGTTCACCGGTAGTTTCAATAGTTTTTGAGTTAATGAAACAACTTCCAGCCATACAAGTAGTTTTTGTATTAAATTTAGAAGTTATATTTTGCACTTAGACTCATTTTAATAACTTGATGAGGTTTGGATGTATAATCTTATAATTATTTTAATTAGGTACATTACTAATGTGGTTCTGGGCTTATAATTTCATATTTGTATCCATATTTTTAAATTAGTAGTTTCTCTGTAGCGGATAAAATTAGTGAATATAGTGGAGTTATATTTTAGGTAGTGACCCAGACACCACAAATATTATGATTATTTAATATGGTAATAACGGAATCTTCTTCCCTTTCGGTGTTATGGGTTTTAGCTTTCGAGCTGCCCTGGACCTCTAGCCTTGTAGCCTCAGGTATTTCCTCCCACATATGTAACCGTCCTAACACTCACACCCGTGTAGGACCCCCACTTGTGTATGTACTTTGATAGCTTGGGGTTGCACTGTCACAACTGACATGTACTAAAGATGTCACACATTGTACTACAGTATTCAGAAACTAGCTTAGTGTGTAAGGGTTCACAAACATGAGAATTCCACCTGTAGGTCACAGACTGTGTACGCTGTACAGGTATTGTCACATATGACAGTATTGCTCCAAGCCATTATGTTTAGAAAGGCATTTGTGATGGGCTTTGTTTAGCCACCTTGCTTTGTGCATTTAGTAATGTGGGCACTGCATCCATTGCTTGTGTTTGATGGTGAATGGCTTTTTAGTGATTTCAGTATTGTATTTTTGTATTACCCGAGCATCCAGCACCTTATTTATTTAATTTTTTTGTATTAGATTGTGTAATACAGTAGATAGATTAATTAAGTGTTGTTTAGTGTACACACAGTATATACCGGTACTGTTAGTCAGTGGATGTATTGTTTGGATTTTTTTATTTACTGTATTATTACAGTTGGAGTAGCTACACTTCTCTGAAATAAACAAAGCTTTTAACCTTGGAATTACTATAATGGCATAATTTTACTATTAATAATAAATATGTATACTGTACTGTATATATAAATAAAAATTTTATACAGTATTATCATATAACATTGTAAATATTGTCACTACCAGCAGTGTAGACCTGATCAACAGGATTGATCTTATTCTTCACTATCACTCATTTCCAGCATGCTTTAAGTTAGTCTCTTAACAACCTCTAGACTCATGTCAGGTGGACTATAATTGAGTTTATTGACATGGAGAGCTGTGGTTGGTTACGTCCTCCTTCCAGATGTTTGGAGAAGATTTTGCAAATATTACCTTGCTTAGATATGAAATAATATGGACAAGATTATGGGCTTAATTAGATCATCATCCACTTTCTATTCCCATCAGTAGACCATTTATTACCTTGCACATTGGAGTAGAGACATTCATAAAGGTTCTTTAAATAACCACATCATTATTTTCTGTCTTATACCATAAGTTATCCCGGTCTATCAGAACATGCTGTGAAAATAACCCCCAAAAGTTAGTACAGTAGTAATATCTCCGTTAGCCGGAATCCCTCTTAACCGGAACTCTCCGATACCCAGAATTAAAATTTTCTCAAAAAATCGTTCCCAAAGCCTGAATTTTCAGGGAAATTCTGGCTTTGGGCAGGATATTCTGAGGGGCAAATTTTCCCGGTACCCAGAAAATTCCAGGAAAATTCTGTGGATGGGGGAGTTTTTTCTGGGTATGATAGATGAAAATCAGGCGCATTTTCCGGAAATTCCGAGAAAAATGGAGGATATTTTTCCGGTTTGATAGATGATGTAATGGGCAATTTCTGGAACTTCCGAAAAAAAAATTTTCATTACCCAGAAAATTCTGGGGATAGGGGATTTTTTCCAGCTTTGAGCGAGTTGTCTCATTAGTACCCGGAAATTTCTCATTCTTGGAAGTGCTCTGCACCAATTATTCCAACTGACGGAGATATCACTGTACACGTATTCAAATTAACTGCCATAAATACGTGTGTTATTGTTAAGTTTTTCCTCTCTTAACTATAAAGTTAGATACCCATTCACAGGTGAGTGGACTGGGGAGTGCTCGAGGCGAGCATTTTCCACTTGGCCATTGGGTTGTTCCTATTGCATTCAGTGATCATCCTAACCTATCTAAGCTTGTTTGCACACCCCTTGAAGAGTTTGTCTTTGAATATTAATTCAAGATCATAGGTAAACTTACATTATCTACTTATACAGGGTATTATATGTGGGTCTGTTCACTTCCACAAGAGATTGTCCCATGAGCCTCTCATGGTAGTAGGCAGCTACCAAACAAGGAGGTACTACTGCCTGGGAAGATATTGGAGGCATAATATTTTGTTAAATGGTAGACCCTGCTGTTATATGGCATCAAAAAAATTTTGACCAAGTCCCAGGTTGCTGATCTGACTTTCTACCTCATTTACACACAATTGCAGGGTCTCAATTATAACTCTTATTATTGACAACACAACATACATATATTGTTTCTCACTTTGTATTTATGGTTCTTTATTATTATTATTATTATTATTATTATTATTATTATTATTATTATTATTATTAGTATTTTATTTTTTTATTTTTTATTTACTGTACTATGAATTATTATTATTATTATTATTATTATTATTATTATTATTATTATTATTATTATTATTATTATTATTATTATTATTATTATTATTATTATTTTGACCCCCCCAGACCCTGATGTGGGTCAGTGACCTGTGCCTGGGTGGGCTAATCCCCGTAAAAAAAGAAAAAATAAGAACTGACTTTCTGAGCAGAAATTTCTTGACAACCTTTTTCAGATCACACCAAGAACAATCTGTGAGGGATTCAACCCTTGTTCCTAGTAAAGAAAACCACCTAGAAAGTGGACTGAAATTAGATTATCTGTTTGACACATTGATGTTGGCATCCCCACAACTAACACACCAACATAGACTGATGAAGGGTCATCATAATCTTTCATTATTTTCCACAATGGTTGCTGGGTTATACAGTATATTTCCCACAAAATCTCTCATGCCAATCATTCTCTACACTTGTACTTTAGTCATTCATGCTACATGTTCAACTTTTGCCATGGGTTACTGCATGTAGTAACTCACTTAAAATCCTGTGGATTGCCCACTATTCACTTACAATGAATGTGTTGTAATGTTCTTTCTGCAGAATGCCTTTAACTTTAGAAACTAGTACAGTAACACAATGAGAAAGTTTCTATGACAGTTAACATCTTTCTCTGTTTATATCTGAGTTCATATTTTCTCTAGGAACTTTCTTTGAGAAGTTAAACACATGTACAGTAATATCTTCCACAAACATGCAAGCTCCTGGTGCACAAATATGTGTAACATGTAACCCTTATGAAACCTATGATAAATCATTATGTAGTAAATCTTTTTATAGGAGATATATACTGTACTGTATTCAGTGGTCCCTCGGTTAACGAGCACAATCTGTTCCAGTAGGTTGCTTGTTAACTGAAAAATTCGTTAACCGAAACCATTGTTTCAATGGGTTTTTGGGTAATTGGTTCCAGCTCACCGAAAATTGCCTAAAATCAACAACAAAGGTAGTAAAGTACATTTACTTTGAGGTGTGTATGTAGAAGGCTCCTGGATGATGATGATGATGGGAATTAGAATGGGGGTGGAGGAGAAGGGAGAAGAGAAGGCATTGGTGTGGAAGAGAAGTCACCCCATGCTGCCATTTCACCCATAAAATTTTAGTTCACTTGGTGTGATTCAAGATTATTTTCTTTAAATCAACACTGCACTGCACTATATATTATCAATATGTAAAATATATTTCAAAATGACCAATAATTTGACTGGAAACACAGAAAAAAGGCATTTATGTTGAAGAGAGTCTGAAGCAAGATGTTCCCTCCACTGAAAAGACACAGAGACTGATGCCTGTATGGTGTGTTGACAGGCTGTTTGGCGCGCTAAAAACTAGTTTCCCTGTACTTAAATTATGTTAAATAATTGTTAAAATGACTAAATATTTTAATATAAGTCTTTTAAAATTATTGAATAGTACAAACTTCTTGATATTTACTCAAATAATAAGGAATTTAAGCCCTAGAACCGATTACTGTATTGGCGGACTAATATGACAGCTAGTGTGCAAGCGAAAACATGTTGAGGCGCGCTCGAAAGGAATTCGTAAATCGAGGGATTGCTCTTTAACCGAAGTTAAGAATCTTATGGAAGGTAATTTGTTAACCGAAATTTTGTTAACCGAGGCGCTTGTTAACCGAGGGATCACTGTATGTACAAATTACTAGAAATTAAATAAAAATACATATAAGGTTGAAAGCTATAGGTTTTTTTTGTATAATATTTGGGAAATGAATCATTGTTTGAATACAATATAAACTGATTTAATTTTTGGTGGTAAGGTTCTACATATTGTCTGTGCTGTAAAGCTCACTTAGTCTGTCTGACAGACCCAACCATTCTTATATATACAGTGTTGGTGCTTACTGAGGTAGCTGCATTTTCAACCTTGTCTGGATCCATCAGTCTTAGAGACTTTTAGAAGACAAATAAGGGTCTCCAAATAATATGGATGTTAATATTAAATGCACAAAGTTCGTTGAGCCTTGGGAACTACTGGTATTCCTCTGTATTTAACAACACAGTTTCTTCTTTGATCTTCCTCTCATAGAAAGTTGGGCTTTTAGGCTTAATCTCCATTTGCACCCTTTATTCCTTTTCCAATGGCCAGACTTGTTCATCTGACAGTCAACTAGTACTGTAGTTTATGAGACAGATAAGTGATATTAAGTCTTAGTTGTGCTATAGCAGCCACTTAGCTGCTTGTATTCTGTAGAGGCGATAGTCTTGATTCTCGTCAGTCAACATCTTCCTGCAGGACATTATATTTGCTCTCGTTGGTCTAACCCTAGACCTGAAAACGTTTTGACTTTAATCGCTCATAGGAGCGGTTTTGGCTTGTGCAGGACAATAAGACCCTTGCCATTGACGCGAATTATACTCATTTTGTCAACGACAAGGGTCTTATTGTCCTGCACAAGCCAAAATCGCTACGCACTGGTAACACTGATTCAGGTGACCTTTTAGGTTATTCCTTTGTGTGAGGGCAAATAAGCTCCATACACTGATTATAACTCAGAAATTGATTTGACCTGGTTTATCTTTAATCCTAGGTTTTGAAATTGTACTAGTGTATGTTGGGTCACCCTTTGACAATCTTCGAAAGAGTTTCCCGCTGTCAGCCAATCTTCTAGATAAGCAAAAGTTCTTATGCCTTCTTTTGCAGGGATATCTCTGGGGATGTTTGCCAGTTTTGTAAACACTTTTGGCGCAATTGTCAGGCTGAATGGTTTCACTGGGAATTGATAACTTACATCCCCCACTGCAAACACTAGAAACCTTCTGTACCTGGAAGCAACAGGCACTTTATGACAGGCATCTTGAAACTTGTTTTGGTAATGAACTTGTTCAGGACGGATAGATCTAAAATCCACCTCAATTTTTCGCTGCCTTTCTTGGGGACTGGGAACAGGCGGGACATAAAACATTTCGCTGACTGCAACAGTTCTATCACACCTCTGTTACAGTTGAATTACAAATTTTGTGAGTAAGGGGGTTGGTTTTTGACCCCTTATTGGTAACGCTAGGGGAGGGCGCCTCAACCAAGTCCATGTGAGGCCCCCTTTGATTGTCTTGTAAGCCCATATGGAAGATGTTAACGCTCATAGGAGCGTTATTGGTTTGCTGCTGGAGAAATAAACCCTCAACGTTGACGCGTACCATATAATTCGGTCAAAACCTGTCAAAGAACAATTCACATATAACAAATGCTGTTATCTCAGGACACATAGTATGAATAATACAATCAATATACAGTACATAGCCTGTTAACATCTTAAGTATAACTCACATGTTATAACTGTTGATACATCAGGAGACAAGTTGTATAATATGATCAAATTACAGTACATAAATATACTTATTAAAGTTATCTAAGAGTTTATATTTACGTTTTAGGGTCTTGGGTTTGACCAGCGTGTTGTTTCTTCTGCAAGAATTGGTAGACTACTGAGCAATCGCCACCCAATCGCAGCCCTAGGCGAGGGCCATCTGTTTTATATTAGACACGACCAACAAACACGTTGTCAGCACTGCCCCCCCTTCTCACCCTCTCTCTCTCTCTCTCTCTCTCTCTCTCTCTCTCTCTCTCATGTATATCTTGCTGTGGCAGTAACAGAAGTAGTCCACCTGTTTTCCCAACCCCCCTAGACGACCCAGCTGTCTGGCTTCATTGGAAGGGAGTGGTCGCTAATGTGGTGGAATAAGGTCTCCTTCCACTTCTGAACAATGGCCACCCCTACTGTCTTGAATTGTTTCCTCCTCTAAAGTTTCCTCTAGGTTGATAACTGAACCTAGCAGTTGGTCCTGTTCCCCTGTTAGACCTTCCTCTTTTAAATTTCTGAAAGGTCTTAGGACTCCTGGGAACAGTAATATTAATAGCTTGCTCAACAGCTGATTTATACTTAACTAATGTTTGTTCATCAAACAAAGCAGGAAAAAGAGGGGAAGAACGTAGCAATAAATAAGCTCTACCACTTGAAGCATTATTAGTGGCTTGCTTCCTTAGCTGGGCTTTTAGTTTTAGGGCTTTCAACATTTCCAAAAATGAGTTGTGCAGGGAATATGGAATCCCTTGTATGCAGCAGCAAAACATGTCTACTTCTGAACTGTCCTCATAGTCCAGCACAAACTTAGTCAATAACTGACACATCATAATTGCATACCAAATATCTGCTGCAAACTTCCTAAATTTGAACTCTTCCTGCAACAGTGCAGAAGCAACTGGTTTCGAATTTATTTCATAACTTATATCAGCATATTTTGGAAACGATAAATACTGGGAAAGTTCATATAAGGAACTCTTTTTGTCATTAAATTGGAACTTAAAAAAACTAAACTTGTGAGCATTCCTATCTGAGGGAATGAATGTTATGTCTTTTAATATATTCGCCCAGACTTCATCTATTTCAGAGATCATTTGGGGGCAAATATCAGGCCAAGAAATTGTAATATCACCTAAAAACAATGAATGATGACCCACAGTTGCTTGGCCTCCCTCCCTCCCTCCCTCCCTCCCTCCCTTTGTCTATACAGAGTACAACATTTAACCCTTCAATATATATGAACAGTAAATAAGTGTTGCTTTCATATTCTTATGTAGAGTAATGACGATATGTTTTAACATACGCGCAGTCTCACTTTTTTCTTTAACATTAATGGTTAGCTACTTATATTGTTCCATTTATTAACATTAAATAACATTACTTCAAACAACCATATTAATTTTTACATTAATTTTACTACAGCTACAACCAGGGTCTTATTTTCGTGTTTTATATGTAGAACCAATCAGTCACTGGTTTTGTAAACATTAACGAAAACAATGCCGGCAGCCTTCTCGTCTCCTCGTGTGTTTTAATATTCCACGAATTATTAATGAATTGTATTGTTCATTTTGCACACACAAACATAAATTAAGAAAAAAAAATCAGAAACATCAATTAAAATATATATGAACAGTAAATAAGTGTTGCTTTCATATTCTTATGTAGAGTAATGACGATATGTTTTCACATGTGCGCACTTACATACGTGCAGTCTCACTTTTTTTCTTTAACATAAATGGTTTGCTACTTTTATTGTTCTATTTATTAACATTAAATAACATTTCTTAAAACAACCATATTAATTTTTACATTAATTTTACTACAGCTACAACCAGGGTCTTATTTTCTTGTTTTATATGTAGACCCACTCAGTCACTGGTTTTGTAATCAACGAAAACAATGCTGGCTCATTTCCTTGTGTGTTTTAATATTCTACATATTATTAATGAATTGTATTGCTCATTTTGCACACATAAACATTAATTCAATAAAAAAGACATTCAGTAATAAACAATAATGAATCTTTTGTACATAAGAGAAATGACGCTGTTTACACGATTGTGCACGTCGTCTGAACGTTGGTGAGCCATTCAAACCCGTCGAAATTCGAGTTTCCGCCGTCAAAATTTTTAATTGTTTTTTTTTTTTGTTCCAATAAAAAACGTTGAATTAAAAACTCGCGAAATTTGAGAAGCTACTGTACGACATTTAACCCTTCAATATGTCTTCAAAGAGACCATGAAGCAGAGAAAGTGGTGCTAGTGCTTCCAAGAAGCACAAGTCACTATCTATCCAGGAAAAGGGTGAATTTCCATGGTCCGGAAATTTCCATGGTCCGGCACCGGTCAGGTTCCTTAGGTTGCCGGACTAGAGAGGTACAACCTGTACTATATATATTTTAGGGAGTGTTATTTTGTTGTACCCTGATTCAACCTTCTCCTTTGATTTCTTTGTCTCTTGTATATGCAATAGACCCTTGCCATTCGTGGGTTTGTGATTCGCGATTTCAACGATTCGTGGTAAGCAGATGGTGGCTAGCTTGTGAGCCTTTTCCCACAGAACAATGAGTCACCCCACACAGCATCTCGTGTTATACTCTCAAAACTTTAGTGTTTCTGTGTGAAATGGCCCCTAAATGACTGACTAATGATGCTAGTGTAGTGAAATGTAAAAGGCAGCAGTCACTGATGACCATGACCAAGAAAGTTTTATTATTAGATAAGTTAAAAGAGGGGTATGAGTGCTACCACAGCTGGTCTTTGTTTGGTATAGGTATACGGTAGTGCACTAAGGTAGTAGAAGTTGCTGTTCGCGGTTTTGCCTCTTCATGGTATTCCTTGGAACCTAACCCCTGTGAATAACAAGGGTTTACTGTACTGTATATGGTGAGCCACGTGTGGAACCTTGTACAGATTGTATGCAAAAACAGCAGCGAGCGAGAGAACAACCTTGTACAATCGAAGCAACCTATGAACTAAGCATGTCATGATCCTGGGGTTTGAGGAGATAGGCTGGGAGATGCATCAGCCAATCACAAGCAGTCACTTGACAGTAGTAGCCAACCACAAATCACATGCCTGGAATGGAGATATTTTCTCAGAATTTTCTTGAAATTTACATGATTCAAACTCTCATAAATTTGTTCGAATACCCGGAGCGGAAAGATTTTTCCCGAAATTTATAATCCCATAAAAGTAATTTATATTATTCATGAAATTACATTACTGTAATTAGAAGGTTTTATTTTCATAGAACAGTATTTGTGTAGTTAGGAGCAGCAGGGGAGCATGTAAAGGCCCGTCCACACGATCGAGCAGTGCCTGGCGGGCACGCGCCAAATGCCCGTTATCGGGCAAAATTGGCGGGCAAGCCAGCGGGGGGCCCGTACCCGTCGTTGAGCGAAATCATGGTCCGCCTGCCTGATGGTTTGCTGCCGGATATGGAGAGACGACTCTGCCAGACAAACGAAGTTGACCCTGGGACCCCTTCACAAATACTAATATGTTTTAATATTTTCCAGGCGTTGTGTCGATCTGGCTTCACAATATGGTGAGCCAGGGAGGACATTAATTCACACATCATATTTCATTATTAATGATCGATAAAAGCGGAAAACCGACATTCCTATAATATTGTCATTAATATTCAACATTACACAAGCCTGCAATACAAGACACGTGTTATTATTGGAACCTCACGTGACTGTCAAAAACAGATGATCACTACGCCATCGCTGACCTCGGGGATCAGGGCCCTCAATTCAGTGAAGTATGAACAGAAATACTGACAGAACGTATGCTAGCACTTTGTAAAGCCCGAGTTAAGTCCTGCAAATGTGATGCGTATATGTTTCCCGCTTGGTCTAGATGTCCAGTGTATAACCAAATAAGCTTATGCAATGTACATTATTGGCGTGACAATAAACGGGAGATTGTTTATGTATTATGTAATGAGGACATTCGTGTGTGTTCTTCGTTCCTGCCGCTCTCCTCACTCTAGTCCCATAGCTTCCTGTCTATGCATATCATAATTCTAACATTATTCAATGAATTTTTATGTACTGCAAATCTCACCTGCAAGTAATCTTCCTTGAGTACTTCATACATGGCTTGACAAGTTGCAGGTATTATGCTAGACAAACTTTGTTTTGATAACCTCGTTCTATACTGAAGTGACGTGTAGGAGCACCCAGTTGAAAGAGATATGAGCGTTGCCTCTAGACGAGCCTCTGCAGATATACTCTCCCTCATATTGGTATCCTGTTTTTTTATATATGGTTCCACTTTCGCGAGAAGTTTGTAAAAGTTGTTGGGGTCCATTCTCATGTAATTGGTGAAGTCTTGCTCATGTCCATCTTGCAGTTCACGTAAAATCGTGGCATGACTTCCCAATACTTTTCTTCGACCTAACCACTCTTTGCACCATTCCCTTTTCTGCATTTGGTTCTTCTTTTTGCACATAGCAGCAATTATTATAGTACACAACGCTATGCTCTTCGCTTTAACTGTCCGGCGATTATTCCTGCGACACACCATGGTGATCGTATCGCACCCGCCACTGCCGAACACCTACTAGCTACCGGCGCCCGACTATGACCGCCACCAACCACCCCTGTGTGTCCAATAACACACAGGCTTTGCCCGGTAAACGGGCAAAGCCCGCCGGGCACTGTTCGATCGTGTGGACGGGGCTTAAGGTGGTGGCAGCTGCTGTCCTCCCTCTTATATATTGTAACCTTACACTCTTATGTCACTCATTGTGGTGGGGATCACACTATAGTATTTTTAAGATTTATACAATTTAATTAAATAAAATCTAAGTATTTGCAGGGATGTATTGTACATATTTTGTACTGTATTTACATTGTGCTCAGCTGTTTAGATACACATTAACTACAGTTGAAGGCAGGGAATTTTGTATAATAAATCACCACAAGCATATCATTGTAACTGCTTAGTAATGATTTTCTTTGTACAGGTGAACTTCAACATTTGATGAATTGTCGTCTGTGGTTTTGACTATTCACAGTGACCTAAACCTAAACATGTTCAGGTAGTCCTCACTTTATGCACTCTTGCTGTATGTATTTTCACATACTACACAGTAGACCCTTCGATACAGCCTGGCACCCTAGATTACTCCCATTTTTCAAGTTCAGATATTGCATGGTATTAGGCCAGAAAAAAATTAAATTAGTACTGTAAATGAACCACCACAATCATCACTTTACAAGAAATGTTTACAGTGTACAGGACAGGATATTTTGTATTGTGACTGAATATTTTGTTATATTCTACAGCATAAAGAAAAACAAAAGTAAAATAGATAATGCTGCATTGGTAGTATAAAGAAGAAAAAGATACAGATACACTTACTTTTGATGTGAATATTTAAATAATCCCCTCTTAACCCCTCTTTGCCACTGTTTGACTCCTTAGCCAGTTTGATGGCCGGTCAGTTCTTTGTTATACACTGTTGGCAAGTGTTGGGCATATACAGACTCTAGAATGTATTAAAACATGTGTCAGTGTTGGTCAAGTTTGATGCTAAAGGAACTCACACTCATTATTGTCATGATTTTGTCTGGCAGGTTATTACAACAGTTCACAACTCTTACTGCTGTAATAGCTGTTTTGGTATCACACTAATTGTTTTAATTAAGTTCTGGAACTCTTAAGTAGCAGGGCTTGATGTAAACACTTCTTGGCATTTTCTGTTTTATTGCTGAAGCACATATATACACAGGTACAATCTGAGAGGATATATTGTGAATTCTCTCCAGAGAAGTGTTGTAAATAACACTTAGAGATAACACTTAAGTGCCCAGCTTCCCTGTCCAGTGGTAGTAGTGAACTGCCACTCCCTGGCCATGTGAGACCCAGCCGGTGTTTGCTAAATCAGCTGACTCTGGCTCAACCCTTGAGGAAGATTCAAGCCAAGTAATCTAGTCGTGAATAACATGAAAATACCTTGGTGTTATTCATTTAGGTGCATTTATATAAAGCAAAGGTGCTGTTACACTGCTACAACATCCTCTGGGAGGTTATTACAACAATTCACAACTCTTACTGTCACAACATTCTCTGACAAGTTATGACTACAATTCACAACTACAGTACTTCTGTCAAAACATTCTTTGGCAGGTTAATACAAAAGTTCATAAATTTATTGTTACAATACTCTGGTGGGTTATTACAACAGTTCATAACTCTTACGCAAAAAAAGTTAGCTGGCAAATTTCTGTACTTGTGGCTTCTTTAAATTGAGGCTGTGACCTTTATTGTAAGACAACCATTGAATATGTTTTTAATACAGTATTTCACTTCTTACAGGAGCATTAAATTCTTTTTTAATTAAATATGTTTTTAAGGTTTAATATCAAACAAAAACAAACAAACAAAGTGTTGGTGGTACATTAGTAATGCATATGTCTCTCACCACTATGCCATGGGTTCGAGTTGTAGCCCAGACACTCCTGGGAAGTGTTACCCAGTGTGACCCTAACAAACATATCTTCCACTTTTGTTGAACATAAGCTTGACTATAAAGCATAACCTAGAGTCAGTATTATATAGTACAATCATTTATCAGATAACCGAACACACTGCAATGAAGTTAAGCACTATAGTCACTGAATAATGTATGTACAGCACACTTAATCACTCCAAGTTTAGAGTAATGTTTTCTCTCACGAGTTACTGTCATTTTTGGTTCTTCTTTGTTCTTGTCTTGAAAGTTTTGTTTCCCTGTCTATATCATCTAAAACAGAGGGATTATTGAAATGGGTTAGTAGACCCCTGCACACACCAACATGTTTACCACAACCATCACCATCATCATTACATCCCATCATCACTAGTACGTTCAAGGGTTTTTTCCACCT
Organism: Homarus americanus; assembly: GCF_018991925.1. Classification (NCBI taxonomy): domain Eukaryota; kingdom Metazoa; phylum Arthropoda; class Malacostraca; order Decapoda; family Nephropidae; genus Homarus; species Homarus americanus. The sequence continues at coordinate 12,128,599 of NW_024735554.1, forward strand.
CCACTACTGTGTACAGTACAGTACAGTACATTTCCTACATTTTTAGTTTTAGCTTTGTATTCATATACAGTATACAGGATCTCGACTACCCTTTATTTTAGTTATAATTTCCCCAAACTTTGCCATTCGTGTAGTCCCTAATTCATGTTTTTCCATGAATATAAGTGTTAACATCCACTTTTCAACATTCACAGCACTTTGCAGGAATGTCACCCCTTCGAATGTTGAGGTCCACCTGTATTGTATTGAATGATGGAGGGTATGATACAGTGCTGGTATAGGAATATAAAACTTATTGTAAGGTAAACTTGAATGTTTAAGGACACATCTTCTCCATATTATTTGAGTATGAAAGATATATAAATTAGTATTTATTAAGCAAAAGCCATCTCGCAAGTTCACATAGGTTCAGCATGCACATACACAGTGAAGATATGCAAACACTGGTAAACATTAAGTTAATTTAACCAAGGAGAGCCAGATTATACGAGTTTATATTGTATACAGTGTTTGGAGGTGGAGTAGGTGCCAAAATTTTGTTTTGCTGGAATTTTGGTCATTTTGACCATCCAAGGTAATAATTAGTCCAGTAAAGTGACGTACTATTGTATTGCTCTTTTGTATAGTATGCACATGTTGCCATATATTATAATAATGAGTAAATTTTGATGAGCTTTGAAGTGATCTCACACGTAGATTGTTTGAAAAACTTTATTGAACATAGGGTTCAAAAGTTTTGTTGGTGATGTGTTGTATCTTTAGGAGGATAAATTTATTTGATAATTGCATGTGTTATTAATGAAGACTATAGCCTGAAAAGTATAAGCCATAGTTTCCTTTATGCAATATGACTGCATTACATGAGATCTACTGAACTAATTGTTTAATGATGTGTGATAATGACATGAGGCATTAACATGTGTAAATTGATATGATGCAAGAATAGTTGACATTGTACAGGTAATATCTTTTTGATATTGATAAGGGACTTCTCTATGTTTTATGAACATTATTTTATATTTTATTGGAGCTATTTTTTTTCTGCATAAAGGGGCAAAGTGAGTAACTTTGTGAATATTTTATTGCCAAATTTGGACTGAATATTTGTGAAAGTTGCTTCAAGGCAAGAAGTCTGGTTATGTTTTTGTGCATTGTATATTATATTGATTGTAAATAGACATCAATGCTGCAGCAGTGACCTTGTACTATAGTGTTTTTTTCTCAACTGAGAAAAGATGCCCTGCTCCCTCCTCAAGAATTACAGCTGATTGGCGGTTTCAAATCTGTCCAATTTTGTCTTGAAGTAATGATGCATTTCTAAATGAGTTTATTTATAATCGTTGGGGTAACTGTTTCTGACGAGAAATATATTTAGCTAAATTATATAAAGATACACACATTCTTTATTTCAAACATAAGTACGTAGGAAGTTTATCATAAGTATTATACATGAATTAACTGTTAAACTCTGGTAGCAAATTCACACTTCGGGAGCATGCATTTAATATACTGTACAGTATACAGTACTTATTTTTACCTACAATAAGGCATACTAAGACAAATTATGTATCAGTAATACTACATTATGCAAAAACTTACATTTTAAAAGATCAGAATCATATTAAAATATTTACACGGCTATCAGCAGAGGCAGGAATTATGAAGTTCACAGTCGTATTTCCCGCCTCTGCTGGTAACAATATAACTGAGAAGGGGCAGGGCATATCTTCTCAGCTGAGAAAAAATGCACTATAGAATGTCTCACTATTTCTTAATTTTGAGAGGCTTATTGCTGTTTGAAATTACCTTAGCTGAAGGCAAGCTGTACTGTTTTTTCCTTTCAAGATGACTTTGAAAAGCATTATATTAATTAAATGTTAATGGATTAATAGTTATTAATATGGAACTCACCTTCACTATTTTATTTTTAGAAATATTCTTATGATTGCACAATCCTCCACTGAGAAGGATAAATGACTTTAGATTATAACTGCAGGAACCGTAGAAGTTCAAGAGCAGGCAGTGGTGACCATCAGCTACCGTCGTTGGTCGAGTGTCCAGTTACTTCACCACCAGCACTGTTTTCATTCATCGCCTCAACATAAACGGTTCTCTCGAGAATTGGAAAATACTAAAGACACAGACATCAGGTAAGAAGTGTCAATTATAGGTCCTGCACAAAGAAGAAAGTATGATAGTAAGTGTTGATTTTAAGTATAAAGAAGAAAGTGTGGTAAGAAGTGTTGATTTTAGGAATGGACCACCAGACATTGGGATTTTCTTACCTTTATGTCTAAGTGTAGAGAATTTTAAGCACAGAAGGAACTGTGTCGTGCCATAACCTGAGTAAGCTTTATTAACTGAATGCCTTGCTCAATACCCAACAAAGTATACTGAACTTCAACCCTTTACCCAATTCCTTTCAGTACTTTGTGTGTACAGTATGCACCCGTTGCTTGGTCAGTGATGTGGCAAAAGTGGGGATATAGGTCCTTGCCACTGGATTGTGAATAAAAACTAAAATAATTTATTTGGAGAGTTTCTTGTCACAAGTCAATAGTGAACTTAATAATTGGTTCACAGTTAGACAGGGAGTAAGACAAGGCTGTGTTCTACCCAACATTTTATAATATATATTCAGAATTCTTAATGAGAGAAGTTATGAGTGATAATGAAGGACTATAAGTTAATGGTAAAGTAATATCAAATACGTATATGCTATAGATGCTACTGCTATTATCACAGATAGTGTAGAGGCATTACAAAAACTAGTTAACAGATTAGTGGAAAACAGTGAAAAATATGGTTTAACCCTTAAACCTGGGTGATGTTCCGCTGCTGTGCAAGTGTCATCTTAACCTAACATAATATAAGCAGGGGAAGTGGTGTCCCAAATCTATTAGAGGTATGCCATCCTAAGCAAATAAGGGACGGAGTTAGGAGTGATCCCAGGTGATGTTTCTGAACGTTCTTAATTTTTGCGGCATATTTTGAAAGTCCAGGCGAGAAGAAATACTTTGTATGGGATATTTATGTACAGTAATTGGCAATTCAACTCACGTGCATTTGTCTCAAGACTTGTGCTCCATGGTCAGTTACCTGCCAGATGTTGTGAGGGATGCATGTCCTTAGACTTATCTTTTGACCAACCTCACTCCTCCACACCCAAGCACAAGCAAAGGCATTTGCTTGACAGTAGTGCTGTTTGTCAACAGTTGCTTGATTTGAGTGGCATTAATATAATATCAGGTGATGAAGACAATGATGGGGAGGAAACAGAACTCAGATGATGTTGAGCTTGTTGAGGCAATGAGGACAGTGATAGGCTGGTGCTCCTTCCCCTCCCCACCCCACCAGCCACAGTGAACCACAGTGCAGAGATATGGCAACTTGGTGCAAAGAGTGTGGAGTTGCTGTGTGCATTCCTTATTACAAATACTTCCACACAATCAAGTAATTCTAAATTCAGTAGAAGTGCAGCAAATAGTTTATTTGAAATTAGTGAAAAGTTTTGTGCTCCCAGAATATTCCTACTGTTTAGTATTTTATTGTTATTCTGAGTAAAATAGAGATATTTTGTGTTTTATGGTAGCTATTGGATAAATATATGATATAAAAGTGACTTCAAGTAAGAATTGTATGTTGCAAGTGTGTCTCAAAATCACTTCCTGCTTGCTGTGGGTGCACAGGGGTAGCTTCATACTAGATATATTTCATCACTCTACACTGTTCATCAACACTCCAGACAACTCTCAAACTATGCTACAATGAAAGTTGGATGTACGTACATTCTTCTACTATTTTTATTATATCTATTAACCCATTTATAAGGTGACAATGGATTTTATTTAATGTTTATTTTTTTTTACTGAAATATGCCTGTGTGGGGGTTCAGTGGGTCTTAAGATGCCTGGGAATCTAAGGGTTAAGAGTTAATGTTGAAAAGACGAAAGTAATGGATGTTTTAAAATTAGAAATACTGTAAATCCTCAAATAAACATTATCGTAGGCAACAGGGAACTTAAAGTGGAAAATTGTGTGTATTTGGGAAGTAACATCAATTGTGGTGGTGGATGTATAGAAGAAATAAAAACAAGAATTAGGCAAGCACAAACAGCATTAGATAATCTAAAAGACTTTAACGAAGAGAGACATTGACTTTAATTTGAGAAAAAAGGCTGCTGAAAGGCTTTATATGGCAAGGACTATTGTATGGGTCAGATGTGTGGACACTTTCAGCAGACACCAGAAAGAGGTTGGAGGCCTAAAACATGTGGTGTTATAGGCGAATGCTAAGAATAAGCTACACTGACTGGAAAACAAATGAAGTATACTGAGCAAAAACTTCAAGAGAAATACAGTACGGTGGTCCCTCGGTTAACGAACACAATTCGTTCCAGAAGGTCGTTTATTAACCGAAACCATTGTTTCAATGGGATTTTGGGTAATTGGTTCCAGCTCACCAAAAATTACATACAAAGTAAAAATAAATGCAGTAAAGTACACTTACTTTGAGGTGTGTATGTAAAAGGCCTAATTCAAGATTATTTTCTTTAAATCAACACTGCACTGCACTATATATTGTCATTATGTAAAATAAGTTTCAGAATGACCAATAATTGTACTAAAAACGTAAAAATAGTTTATGTTCAAGAGAGCCACAAGCAAGATGTTACTTCTACTGACCAGAGATACAGAGTGATGCCTGTTTGGTGAGTAGAGTGGCTGTTTGGCGCACTAAAAACTCGTTTCCTGTACTTCAATTATGTTAAATAATTGTTAAAATGACTAAAAATTTTAATATAAAACTTGGAAAATTATTGAATAGTACAACCTTCTTGATATTTACTCAAATGGGAACGAATTTAAGCCTAGAACCGATTACTGTATTGGCTGACTAATATTCCAGCTGGTGAGCAAGTGAAAACATGTTGACATGATTTCGTAAAAATTTCGTTAACTGAATTTTTGTTCGTTAACCGAATTGAAGATTCTTATGGAAGGTAATTTGTTAACCGAAATTTCGTTAACCGAGGGATCACTGTACGTGAAATGTACATAAAAAGAAAAAATGAGATACTTAAATCTGATACAAGTAATTAGTGATTAAGGGATAAAAACAAATACTAATTGGCAAAGTTGAGGGTAGGAGGGCCAAGGGAAGGCAGAGACTGGGTCCTCAGAGAGATGCAAAACCTTGGAGGATTGGTAAAAACAGCCCGAGAACATTTAGAGTGGAGGACTGTGGTCGCCAACCCTCAGATATTAGGATGGCACTCTGGTTGATTGATTGATCGATGTCACAAATAAAAAAAATCAGGGTTAAAAGGTTTTCTGATAGAAGGTAGAGGGGTAGACTTCAGAAGCTGACGGATAACATATTTAATTGAACTGATAAGTTGCTTAGGTCTAGATTTGTAACTGTAGATGGTGTCAGAGGATTAAGGGAAGACTGTATGCAATGAAAGACTTCGTGTCACCTTGGCTCTGTGGATCAGTTGGTAGAGCAAATGCATATTGAGTGAAGGATCACAGGTTGATCAACGTAGGAGTGAAAAATTTACTCCCTCTTCTTGTGCAGTCACTGATCTTTGTACACTTAGTGATGAGTGGTGTACACTTACTGATAGTGGAACAACCTTTTTATGGACTAGCATCTTGTGGTATCCCACTATCTGCATCATTCTAAACTTTAGGAACTCAAGAACATGTCCAGCCACCTTGCACCATAGCAGGAAGAGGCTTGGATGGAGGGAAAATCTTTGTTTTGTAATTAATTTTGTATCTTAAATATATTTCATCTTTTTTGTTCATTTATAAGAATGAGGAAGAGAAACACTTCAGTAATTCATACTATTTTGTAAAGATACTTTATAATTGGTTGTAACAGTATTTTTATTTTCGATCAGCTAGAAATCAGTTGGTGTCTTATTTGATTCATGATATCCAGTGTGAGATTTTATCAGTAGTATAAATATTCATCTATCATTTTGTTGTAAAAATGAAAGACTCGCAGGTATCCAGTTTTAAGGAAGGCAACTCTCTCCTGTCTCACTTGGTCAATGTTAGATAACTTCAGGGACATTTTGTTGATGTACTAATCCATTTCATGAGTGCAGTCTGAAGGGAAGAAATCACACTTTTCTGAATGACTAGTAAACAAGTGCTTGAAGAATGGATTACAGTACAGTAATATCATTTATAAAGGTAAAGTGCCAGCCCACTTTGGGCAACTCTGGCAGCCACAAAATCCCACAGAAACAAAAATGACAAACTAAATTTTCTAATATCTTTTATGCATTTTGTACAGGTCAGCTGTGAGTGTAGAGCCAACTCATGTAGAAATTGTTGATGAGTATGGAGGTCGGCATCGTTTAGACCTGAAGATACTCGCAACAGATGACACATGGGGAGCGCCATCCTTGCTCTCTGCTCGAGTTCACCAGGGCAAGGGCTCAGCAGTCTTTTCACAGGTGATGGATGATTCACTGTTAATTTGTAATAAATTTTTCTTTGTCTAACCATAACTTTCTAGCTTTATTCCCTGTGCTGTGTGTCTCTTGTTATTGCACTTTCCCATTAGGTTGTTTGGCCATACTACCACACTCCCATTTGATGTGTTAGGGGATGATTTTATGATCAATCGTCTTGCCCCCATTGCAATCATCTTCAAAATCAGGAGATTAGAAGCAAATGTAGCTTTCTGGAGGCAGGAGGTCAAATGGAAACTGAACCACAGGTAACTTTTGTTTATTGCAAATTCACATATTTGCAGTTTTTATTTTAAACAATCTAGTTTGTATTCCCAAAAATATTCTGCAACGTACTTAATACAGAAAAAAATACAATATATATAACCAGTAATTTGAATTAAATTAAACGACAAGCTGAATAATAAGGTAAAGATAAGTATTGTACTGTATATGATGGGTAGTTGGTATTAATAAGCTCAAATTATTACAGTAACAATCAGTTACTAATTCATAAATAACAAATAAACAATAGTACAGTACTGTATTGTGTCGAGTTAAAGTAGGAATGTCTGAAGCAAGAGTGGGACTGTGAGAGACATCATTTTTGGGGGGTGAACGGTCTTCATCCCTCCTCCATCAGCACCAGTCTTCTCACTCCATCACGCATTTAAGAAAAAGTTACCCTCATTGTACAGAACTAAACAAAGAATTTATTTGAAATACGCTGTAACATTCAATGCCATAACATGCTGACCACTGGTGCTAGTTATGCAGACTTTTCCCAATTGAAAAGCCATAATTTTGAGCAACATATTACTCTACTTTAGTGTACTCAAATGTATTAAGCTAAATGACTAAAATTTTTATCTCTTTTGCAAACTATGATATGTTTATACTCAAATTAATCACCATCTTGCAAGGACTCCAACAATGCAAGTTATATTCTGCTACGTCAGTGGAGGGGGAGGGGTCAAGGACTTGGAATTATACAAGACGGAATCCAAGTTTTTTACTAACAAAATGTCACTGACTTGACTTAGCAGAATATAACTTGTATTGCTGGAATTCTTGCAAGATAGAAATTAATATAAGTATAAACATTCCATAATTTGCACTAGACAGGACAAAAAATTTATTAATTAACTTAGTACATTTGAGTACAATTTGTAGATTAAAGTATAGTCATGTTTTGCCCTAAATTATGGCTTTTTAATGGGGAAAACAAGAGGTTTTTGCTTATCAGATTGTCCAATACAGGTTGTACCTCTCTAGTCCGGCAACCTCGGGACCTGACCAGTGCCAGACCATGGAAATTCACCCTTTTCCTGGATAGATAGTGACTTGTGCTTATGCTTGGAAGCACTCGCACCACTTTCTCTGCATCATGGTCTCTTTGAAGACATATTGAAGGGTTAAATGCCGTATAGTAGGTTCTCAAATTTCGCGAGTTTTTAATTCTTAAAGTATTTTATTGGAACACACAAAAAAATAAATAAATAAAAATTTTGACGGCGGAAACTTGAATTTCGACGGGTTTGAACGGCCCGCCAACGTGCAGACGACGTGCATAATCGTGTAAACAGCGTCATTTCTCTTTTGTACAAAAGATTCATTATTGTTTATTACTGAATGTCTTTTTTATTGAATTAATGTTTATGTGTGCAAAATGAGCAATACAATTCATTAATAATACGTAGAATATTAAAACACACGAGGAAATGACACAGCATTGTTTTCGTTGATTACAAAACCAGTGACTGACTGGTTCTACATATAAAACTGAAGAAAATAAGACCTTGGTTGTAGCTGTAGTAAAATTAATATGGTTGTTTTAGCTAATGTTATTTAATGTTAATAAATGGAACAATAGAAGTAGCTAACGATAATGGTAAAGAAAAAAGAGAGATCGCGTATGTAAGTGCGCATGCCTACACGTGAAAACATATCGTCATTACTTTACATAAGAATATGAAAGCAACACTTATTTACTGTTCATATATATTTCAATTAATGTTTCTGAATTTGCTTTTATTGAATTAATGTTTGTGTGTGCAAAATTAACAATACAATTTTTATTAATAATACGTGGAATATTAGAGGAGACGAGACGGCTGCCGGCATTGTTTATGTTAAAGCTTACAAAACCAGTAACTGATTGGTTCTACATATAAAACTGAAGAAAATAAGACCCCGATTTTAGCTGTAGTAAAATTAATATAAAAAAAATAATATGGTTGTTTGAAGTACCTGTAATGTTATTTAATGTTAATAAATGGAACAATATAAGTAGCTAACCATTAATGGTAAAAAAAAAGTGAGACTGCGCGTATGTAAGTGCGCACCTGTGAAAACATATTGTCATTACTCTACATAAGAATATGAAAGCAACACTTATTTACTGCTCATATATATTGAAGGATTAAGTGTTGTACTCTGTATAGACAAGCAGAGAGAGAGAGAGAGAGAGCAGCCGAACTGCCGGATGTAAACAAACCTTAATTTCCCGCGGCTTTGTTTTTTTTTTTTACGGGGATTAGCCCACCTGGGCATAGGTCACCGACCCACATTGGGGCCTGAGGGGCAAAAATTTAAAACTCCTGTAATAATAATAATAATAATTCAGATAAGTAAAAAAAAAAAAAAAAAAAAGCTGCCTATCTACCTATTGGACAAACTAAAATCGTTCCGGACCACGGGAGTTTCCGAACCACAGAATGCCGGACTAGAGAGGTACAACCTGTACTACTACTTTTTTACACTCCATGTGTGAAAAGGGTCACAAATGGTCACCTGTAGCAAGCTGTTCAAGGTTTATCACGTAAAGATCTAAAAACATTGTTCACTGTAACTATTGTTGTAGCATAGTGTACATAAAGGCAACAGTGGTTGGAGGGCCCCACTGCCCAATGAATTTCTCAGCTTTCAACCCTCGTTTGTGATTGTTTCACAACCACGACAACCGCGTGGGTTCGTGTAATTATTTTGGTATTGGTGGTTGTGATAAGTTATATGGCTGCTCAGCAGTTGTGGTTGCAGTTGCAAAGCTTCGTGACATCACTAGTGTATAATGCGTCTCCATATGTCCTGGTTTATTCACTGATCAGTTGTTTAAGTGCAAGAGTAGCCAAATCGAGCCATCATGTATCAATTAATTTTAAAATAGAAATTATAAAATAAAATGTAATAAGACAATGGATTAGTAGTGCTGTTAATGTGTGTGCTGTGTAGGTGTCTTGGCAGTTCATAGCTTAGCATGAGGGTGAAATACCTACTCCTCGCCCTCCTCCCATTCCTACGAGCCACACTAACTCACAGGGACATAAAAATTTGTTATTCTGTGTATGCTTTTGACCATATTATATATATATTTTTTGCACATTCTGTTGAAAGATTGTGTGTGCATGTAACAAAGTTAAAAAAAAAATATGCATGTCTACCCAAAATGGCTTGTAGTGACAGCCGGGAGATTGCAACTTATCATGCAAGATAAATGAAATTACAGTAGAATCCCAGTTATCTGGTATCTGGGTAACTGTTGGATTTAACTACTCTAACTGGCACCAAAATGAAATAATAATAATAAAAGAAAAAATAATTCCCCTAAAATTAGCTTGTATCGTAAGTTTGAATACTGCGTGCAGTGGGGATGAGCTACCATATTTATTGCTATGAAAAACAATAAAATCGATGCATAGCATTACATAAAATACAATAGCACATATTTTATGTACAAAAAAAGCTACTTCCACACTCAAACCATCCTCTGCAACGCGACCCATTTCGGCCCAGCAGTCAAACAGCCGACTCATAGATATGTGGGTGCTGCTCTGCACTGTATGTATGCCATGAGGTCACATCAGGAGTGAGTGCAGCAACACAGTTATAGCCCACCGCCTCCCCACACATTCACACCCACACTCTTCATTTTTCTTATTTTATAGTTTTATATTAGTATATTTTCTTTATTCCCAAGCCACAGTATTGTACTGATTTTTCCACAACTCTTACAGATTCATTGCAAGTAACAATATACAAGGCTGGCGATTCGGCAATATAACTAGCTATTAGCCAAGGCCTTGGCTGCAGATGCCTCCACACACATTCACTTCTCACACATACACATCCATGCTTTTCATTTTTATTGATTTACAGGTAGTTCTGCTATAACGCGATAGTTGTGTTCTTGTAAAACATCGTGTTATAGAAATTCGTGTAATAGAAATAACAGGGCTTATGGAGAAAATAGGGTTAGGTGCAGATTACTCCAAATCGAAAAAAAAATTTCGTAGTTAGCCTAACACAAAGGATAGCACAGTCTAAATAAATGTTACATTCACATCTAATAATGAAATCATACAGTAAATGTTACGCTTTACCTTGAAAAAATATGAATATAACTTGATGGGGGAGAAGGGTGATGTTGAGGCTGAGGAGTCATGAAACATCAAGGTTTTCTTCAAATGTTATAGCCTTTCTTTTACGATCACCACCGGAAATGCGATCACCAGAGTGCTTCCCAGAGATATTCTTCTTTTCCATAGTCACAAAATTGGAGAAACATTAATCAGAATTCACTGAGGACACTTAAAAACTTCACACGTGTTTCAAACAAAGTGTGGAGTAAACAGAGCGCGCGGGTCTAAAACGCTATGTATTTTGTTTTTCTCTTATTTAGAATTTTACATTTTACATATACTGTACAGGTATACTGTATACAGTAGTACCCCGCTTAACGCGCTTTCACTTAACGCGTTTTCGCATATACACGGTGCCTTGCCAAAGCTGAACTTTCACTTAACGCGGCATTTTTCATCATATACGCGGTGAGTGTCCGGCTCAGAGCTATTTTTAGATTCGCCCCACCCGCCACCCTGCCTGACTGCCTGTTTTAGCTCATAAAATTCATACAAATTACCCAGCCAGAATATAATTTACATTGCTGGAATTCTTATAATTTGGTGATCATTTTGAATATAAACAACATATATTTTGCATTAAACATACAATTTTTAGATAAAAATTGTTCTCTAGGTAATTATGTTATCTTTTGTCCAAAATATATGACATTTATATTCAAAATATTCCTGGTCTTACAAGGAATCCAGCAATGTCAATTATATTATCCTAACTTTAGTTTGAGGTATTATTTATTAAAATTTAGTGGTTATCCCACACATCTCCTTGGGACGGTTGGTGGGGGGTGGGGGGGAGGGAGGGACCGACCGACCGACCATCTGTTACCCTGTGAAGAATTATTTTTTTTTTTATTAACTGAAGATATTTGTTTTAGCTCATAAAATTCATACAAATTACCCGGTCAGAATATAATTTACATTGCTGGAATTCTTATAATTTGGTGATCATTTTGAATATAAACAACATATATTTTGCATTAAACATACAATTTTTAGATAAAAATTGTTCTCTAGGTAATTATGTTATCTTTTGTCCAAAATATATGACATTTATATTCAAAATATTCCTGGTCTTACAAGGAATCCAGCAATGTCAATTATATTATCCTAACTTTAATCTGAGGTATTATTTAATACTAAATGTTAAAAACTCTTGAATGGAGGATTGGTGGGGGGTGGGGGGAGGGTTGGGACTGACCACGCGGTTGGAAGAGGGGGGGAAGGCAAGGTGGGGTACTTTGATTGACAGATAGTGTCGAAGAATATTTTTTTTTTTTTATTAACTGAAGATATTTGTTTTAGCTCATAAAATTCATACAAATTATCCGGCCAGAATATAATTTACATTGCTGGAATTCTTATAATTTGGTGATCATTTTGAATATAAACAACATATATTTTGCATTAAACATACAATTTTTAGATAAAAATTGTTCTCTAGGTAATTATGTTATCTTTTGTGAAAAATATATGACATTTATATTCAAAATATTCCTGGTCTTACAAGGAATCCAGCAATGTCAATTATATTATCCTAACTTTAGTTTGAGGAATTATTTATTACTATACCTGGTTTTCCCCCAAAAATTTCTCAGAGGGAAGAGCCAGTGAGTGTAGTGTGAGAAGAGGGGGAGGGAGTTGAGTCCATTATTTGAATGGACATTAACTTGGCGACTGTATTTCTCTATTTCTCTTAAGTATTAATTGTGTGCATGTACCATCATAAAATTAAGATGTTATTTTTACTACAACATAGTTATTTGTCGTCAAAAAGTGGAGTTTGGGGGTCGGGCTGGGTTCTATTGGAATTAATCCCATATGTTCTGTTATTCACTTAACGCGGTTTTCACTTAACGCGGGACCCTCTGGGTTCAATTGACCGCGTTAAGTGGGGTACCACTGTACATAAATATTACATAAATTATTTCTGCAATTATTCACAAACAAAACTCATAAATCAATTGAACATGTGATGTCGAACGTGAACTGTAAACACTGCATAACCCCGCGCCAAGCCACAATGTACAGTACACTTTAAACGCTACTTATTTTGTTTTTCTCTCATTTAAAATTTTACAATTTACGTATACTGTACAGGTATTTCTTCACAAACAAAACACATACCTGTAAATCAATTGAACAAGTGATGTTGAACGTGAACTGTAAACATTGAGCCAAGCCACAACACTGTACAGTACACTTTAACACTTTAAACGCTACGTATTTAGTTTTCTCTTTTATTTAAATTTTTACAATTTACATATATATACAAGTAAATTGTAATTTACATATTATTCATATTATGCTTCAGCGCCCACAAAACATGTCCTAGTCGTCCGTTTTCTTTTTGTGTACTCGCTCAGGGACTCAAGTATTTCTGTATATAACACAGGATGATAAGGGAATTTTTATTTATTTGTTTATTTATTTATTTATAATATACTGTAATATATTAAATATACTGCAAGTATTTTCTTTAATTTATATACATTTATGTACATTTATGGTGATCGTTAAGGACCAAACTCCTAATCCATGACGTGACTTTTGTTCATCATTTATATCCTAAATTTACCACTGTCGGTAGTTTCAAGAATTAACGCAGTCATTTACTGAATATTCTTTGCAAAAAATAAATTTCAAATTAATTATTTATAGGAGATAAGTATTATGATCAGTAAATATACAGATATGCATTACTGACCACCTCCGAACACAAGGACGGCTAAAAATAGCCACAGGCGGTCACAGTCAAGGTCACTTTCCCTTTCTTGTCACTGTAGGACCTTGTGAGTGGTTTACTGTATACATAAATATTACATAAATTATTTCTGCAATTCTTCACAAACAAAACACATAACTCAATTGAACATGTGATGTCGAACGTGAACTGAAGCCATAACAACCGTTCGAGTGGAATCGTGTTAGAGCAAACGAGTTCGCGTTTTACAAATATCGTTCCTCAATTCATAAATCGCGTTAGAGCAAATTCGCGTTGTCAAAACACACGTTATAGCAGAACTCACTGTATATTATATTTTCTTTATTTCTAAGCCATATTAGAATATTGTAATGATTTTTCAACAACTTTTATAGTTTCATATAAAAACTTGTTCGGGCTCTTCAGGAGCTCAGAAACAGAACATATTTTTCCCCATAAGTTATTAATATCAATATAAGATCGATCACTTTTCAATGGGTTTTTGAGTCCCCGAACCGCATTGCACAATGGTCATTACCTGTACAGTATTAAATACATCAGGTGTTATGTACAGTACAATAATTGTGATTTAAGATGGAAGAATTTTTTGCTGTACATACATCAATATTCATTAACCATTCAGTACTTTTTATGCTGTTATTATCCATTAGAAATAAGAAGCATTAGTAGTGAATTATATACCGATTTATGACACAGTAACCTGGCCTGTATGCCACGCCCCTCTTCTATACTCATAGCTGAGATTGGTTCATAGAAAATTCAAACTAAATGTGTTCACAATTGGTAAGCAGACCTGTTATTATAAGAACATAAGAATGGAGGAAACTGCAGCAGGCCAATTGGTCCATACTGGGCAGTCCCATTTACACCCAACCCCTATTGCTCATATATCCATCCAACCTATGTTTGAAGCTATCTGTACTATCAAAATGCAAATCATTTCAAGGCATGAGCACCTCAGAGAGGATGTTAGAAAATTTGAAATATTAATTTTAAATGGTCAATATAAGTACGAGCTTATATACACACAGTCCGAGGGGAGGTAAAACGTTCAGAACAACCAATCAGCTATTTGTAGCTGTAGACGAGGGGCGTGGCTTACGGGCCAGGTTAGCAAGGAAATACTGTAATTCATTCACTTCATCTCTCATTGCCATACCCTTACTTGTGAAATCTTAACATAAAGCTGATGGATGTTAGCCTACACCCTACCCATTTTATAACTAGAATTCTAAATCTGTAAGTGAGTAAAAACTTTCGTCTTTGTCACAGGTACACTTGGAACGGGATCCAAGAGAGTGTTTCACAATGGCTGGAATTACAAGTAAACTCTCCATTAGCAATGAAGCCCGACTAGAGATACTGAGGGATCTGTTGTCCACAGAACTATGTCTCGATACTAATATGTCCACTTCAGCTACTAGCTACAGTCCAGCATATTTCTTAGGGAGGCACGAGGTTAGTATCAGTAAACGACTTTCGTACTTATTCATTGCTCTTACCACCTTACAGAAACTTGTAACATGTAATGCATTTGTGTTAGACTTGTCCTTTTGTCCTGAAACTACATATCTTGAGTCTGCACCTTAGCCATTACTGTAACTTCAGACTGATATGATTAACCCTGCTGCTGAATAAAATTGTCTAGAGTTAGCAAAATAAAATATTAGAAGTGGCAACCTGTAGTGAAGAGGTTAAAACATTTTTTCTCGACTCTTTCAATCTTATTCATTGTGATTCATTCAGTCCTACTACAGTACTGTAAAATATGTTGTACTCCTCTTTCACAACAACTCCCCATGTATTATATGACATGAAGAACTGGAGAAGATGAAATATGGGTATATGGTACAGTACTGTAAACATAAATTAATAATGTTCTCGAATGAGAATACTTTCATATTCCATATATTATGTATGTTTGTACTGTACTGTATTATTCTGCACTGTTCAAGTTTAGCAGTCTTCTAATTGAATAAATTTGAGTAAGAAATACTTTTATTTCTATTACAGCTTAAGCAAACACTCATCAATAAACTGAGGCCACATATGGAGAAGCAGGAGTTGAGGAGATCGCAGCTGACCATCCAATTTGTGACCTCTGGTATGACTGCCAGACAACCAGATGATGATGTATTGCCACTCTTAATGAGTGCTTGCCCTTTGACTTTCTCCACTGTTAAGTACTTTGAGGTGTGTTACCATAGAGATGGATTGGATTGGACTTAGAGAGTGATATATATATATATGTGTGCGTGCATGTGTGTGTGTGTCATAAGTCTGAATGGTCATAAGTCCTCACTTTACGCGGTCCCACATTCCGCGTTTCCACGTTTACAGGGTGCCCTGCCAGAACCCAGGATGCTCACATTCCGCGGTGGGTGTACCCCTTTACACGGGTGAAGTATAATTTTTTTATTTAGCTCATAAAATTCATACAAATTATCTGGCCAGAATATAATTTACATTGCTGGAATTCTTACAATTTGATGATCATTTTGAATATAAACATCATAGATTTTGCATTAGACATGCAAATTTTAGATATAATGTTTACTCTGAGTAAATATGTTATCTCTTGTGCAAAATATATGACATTTATATTCAAAATATTCCTGGTCTTACAAGGAATCAAGCAATGTCAATTATATTATCCTAACTTTAGTCTGATTTATTATTTATTACTAAAAAGGTAAACAGTCTGGTATTCCCACACATTCATCTGGTAGGGAGGGAGGGACCGGCGACTGACCACCTGGCATCAGGGTGTGAAGAATATTTATTTATTTTTTTATTAACTGAAGATATTTGTTTTAGCTCATAAAATTCATACAAATTACCCGGCCAGAATATAATTTACATTGCTGGAATTCTTACAATTTGATGATCATTTTGAATATAAACATCATATATTTTGCATTAGACATACAAATTTTAGATATAATGTTTACTCTGAGTAAATATGTTATCTCTTGTGCAAAATATATGACATTTATATTCAAAATATTCCTGGTTTTACAAGGAATCCAGCAATGTCAATTATATTATCCTAACTTTAATCTGAGGTATTATTTAATACTAAATGTTAAAATCTAATTTTTTCACCCAACCTTTCTCTTGAAGGGAGGATTGGTGGGGGGGGAGGGTTGGGACGGACCGACCATCTGGCCCCATCTGGCCCGGTTGGCAGAGGGGGGGAGGTAAGGTGGGGTACTTTGATTGACAGATAGTGTCGTGAAGAATATTTTTTTTTTTATTAACTGAAGATATTTGTTTTAGCTCATAAAATTCATACAAATTACCCAGCCAGAATATAATTTACATTGCTGGAATTCTTACAATTTGATGATCATTTTGAATATAAACATCATAGATTTTGCATTAGACATACAAATTTTAGATATACGTAATGTTTACTCTGAGTAAATATGTTATCTTTTGTGCAAAATATATGACATTTATATTCAAAATATTCCTGGTCTTACAAGGAATCAAGCAATGTCAATTATATTATCCTAACTTTAGTCTGATTTATTATTTATTACTAAAAAGGTAAACAGTCTGGTATTCCCACACATTCATCTGGTAGGGAGGGATGGTGGGGGGTGGGAGGGAGGGAGGGACCGGCAACCGACCACCTGGCACCACAGTGTGAAGAATATTTTTTTTTTTTTATTAACTGAAGATATTTGTTTTAGCTCATAAAATTCATACAAATTACCCGGCCAGAATATAATTTACATTGCTGGAATTCTTACAATATGATGATCATTTTGAATATAAACATCATAGATTTTGCATTAGACATACAAATTTTAGATCTAAAGTAATAATTTGGTTTACACAAAGCAAATATTTTATCTTTTGTGCAAAATATATGAAGTTTACATTCAAAATATTCCCTGACCTGCAAGGAATCCAGAAATGTCAATTATATTATCCTAACTTTAGTCTGAGGTATTATTTATTACTAAACGTTAAAATCTAGAGTTTTCACCCAAACACTAATCAGAGAGGTAGGAACTAGTGAGCTGGGAAGAGGGGGGAAGGGGGATTTGAGTCCATTATTTGAATGGACATTAACCTGGCGACTGTATTTCTCTTAAATATTAATTGTGTGAGCATACCATCAAAAAATTTAGATGTTATTTTTACTACAACATAGGTATTGTGTCGGAAAAAGTGGAGTTTGGGGGTCGGCCCAGTCTCTATTGGAATTAATCCCATATGTTCTGTTGTTCACTTTACGCGGTTTTCACTTTCCGCGGTACCCTGTGGGTTTAATTGACCGTGTAAATCGGGGTACTACTGTATATATATTAATAACCCTATGTTGCTAAAAAAGAATTCATATGGCATATATAACCCTGAGAGTGTTAAGTCTATGCTAAAAATTACAATAGGTTCAGTGTTCTTACGTAGGTAGCTTGAGTCAGAAATTCCCCATCCTCTTGAATTTTTCACTTTGCAAAATAGACAATACTGACTCCTGCCGAACCTGGATTTTTGATCAAACTGGACAGTCCTCAGGCATTGGGGCAAAAGTCAGTCTCAGCTACAGGAAGCCATGCTTTTTAGATTTTGATTCTGAACTCTGTAAAGGCTTTGACTTTGAAGCCAGAAACATAGCACCACCTTCGGCTTCGAAGCCACAGGCCTGGTTTTGGATTTTCATCTTCATGCATATTAAATTAATGGTGGATTCAAGGTAGTGCAATTTTGACCTGACCTGACAAATGACATGGGTTGTCGTGTCGGTACCGAAATTACTGAACATCATGTTAGTGACCAGTACCGACATGAGAACATACAGTACAAGGTATTATTATAGGTCACTTAGATCAGAATTTCCACCCCAGGTAGTGTCAGGGAGGGTAAACTTTAGGTGAGGCAGATCAAATGTGAGTTGGCCATGTGACCTTGATCTGACCTTTCATGAATTGAGATCCACACTGACATGACAAGTTATCCCTGCTGATCCACTCTCACAAATACCTGACCTAAACATCGGAAGAGATCAAAGATACCAAACAGTTATTTCTCTGTGATTGTGACTGTAAATTAATATGTTTATGTATTATGGATAAAATATATTTTGCAAAGATAAATTGTTTCTGAAAGTAACCATTTTCAGGCAATTGGTGAGAGTAAAAAATTAACCCAAGAACAATCCACTTAAAATAAAGTCAGCTAACTCAAAGTCTTGCTGCAACTTAGAGTATGATATGTATTCCCATCAACATGTAAGGTAGTACAGTATTCTGTATTATATAAATAATGGTGTTAAGCTTTCATGAAGCCTTGAATTGCCTTGGCTTTGGTTTAACCTTCATTATATTCCAATGGCTTTTCGTCCCTATGTGTGACAGCCTTCCACCCCAATTAGTCCGGATAAGAAGAAGTTTACTGAAAATTAATGAAACTGTAATTTGCAATTTGATAATTCACGATGTCCTCTGGTACCTAACCTGCGAATTATTGCAATGCCACTGTACCTGTATTTTATAAAACAGGTAGTTGTTTGATTGTGCAATTTTGGCATCCCTGGTATACATGTGCACACTTTGAGGTTAGGAATTTTGTTAAATATCTAAATTAGACAAATTGCAAATTATAGCATTAGAAATTATGGAAGTTTTGACATAAATAGATAGATAGCTGTGTAGAGCACCAGAGCCATTCATTTACTTAATATCAAGATACCATTTGAAAGCTAACTCCATACCATGAGTCAGTTATTGAATTTATGTGAAATACCGTAATCTGATTCTTTATGTAAGGGATGCACCTCTTCACTAAGTAGAGAGGTCTGGGCAGAAATTCCAAGGATCATATTCTCTCTACATTATATACAGTACTCTTCCGTATTTTGCAGATGTTTGTTTATACAGTAGAACGTCGATTTAAAGCATTTCATTTTAAAATTATTGATTTAAAGCGACACCAGCAATTAAGGACAATGTATTAATTTAAAGAATCTTTCCTATTTTACGCAAGTCATTCTGGTGCATCATATGGAAATTCACACTATTTAAAATTTTGCACCTAATGTTTACCGCCAGACGCATCTCTGGGCATGCTACACAGCTGCCTGCCACCCTCCCACACCCTCATGCATCCTCAAGTCTCGCGCTGACTCTCTAGTGAACGGACATACTGTGTGACTCTATTTCCTTCTACCAAATGCATCAACCATCGACACTATGTCCAAGAGGCCAGTCACATGATCATTAACTACCCTAGATACCAAGAAATCAAGGCAAGCAATTACACTGGAGCAGAAAATCAAGGTGCTGGAAGCAATGCAGCTAGGAAATGGTGCTTCAAGTGTGGGGCGCCAATTTGGACAGTGATGTGGATAATGAGCTGGTCAAGTTGGGCTCAGCATCTTCAATTGCCTAATTAAAGTTGAGTGAAAATCTATTTTAGATAGCATAAAGTAATGAAAAACTAAGTTGAGAGGAAAGTGAGAGTGCTTGGTGAGTCAGACGAGAGGCGGGCGGTGTGCGGCACCAGCGTGGCCACCCTCTCACATCAGCTGATTGCTAATATACAGACCATTTTGCTTCCATTAATTTTAGCTGTGTTGATTTATGAGTTTGTTTTAACATAATACTACAAAAAACAATGTTTGGTTTATTCTAGGAGATGGTCTGAGGTGCAGCTGGGTAGACTCTCAGTCTTTTTAGTATTTTGTGTTTGTCTCAAGTACCAAACTAATTTATTCCATTGAAACAACGCTTCGATTTTGTGTGAATTCGGTTTAAAGCGACCTCTCTTGGAACGTATCTCGTGTTATATCGACGTTCTACTGTACCAGTACTATATACATTACTGTTATTTTTTCTTATTTATTCTTAGTTATTATTTGAGTAGGAAACCTAGCTAACTTAAATTTTCAAAACAAATTCTTGTGGTTTTGTATCAGGCTCTGAAGACATCAGCTATTGGCCGCCTTGTGATCTACTGTGATGTGATGACCTCCAGCATGAAAGTGACTGCAGGCCATCCACCTCTTGTTCATGGCATTGTTGTGCTGCCAACACAACAAACCCAGGGCAAAGGTAAGAAACATGTTACCTTGTAGATTAAGGTATGTTTCTACCATTGTTTTCTTTGAATGTTTCCAAAGAAACAAGTTAGTCAGAGAAGTTACTTCTTATAGGAAGAAGTTCATCATGCCTAAAAACCTTTTCTTTTTAGTAAGAATTAAAATTGCTGAGGTATTCAGGAAATATAATATGATGTTGATGAAGGTTTTGAATAGTACATTATATCTGATCTCTTCTGATCAGACTAATTGTATGGTTTACTTTATATTTGTGCCCATTGAGGATGTTATCAAATACTGTATGAGAGGTTTGTTTCTGCTATTTGTCCTAGCTCAAGCCTTTTGTTTTCTATTCTAGTCTTGCACTCTGGATGAAAGATGAAGAAGCAAATTAAAAGTGTAAGAAATTATGTTTGTGAGAGCACAATGTGAGGTGAAGTTGGTATAGATAATAAGATATGTAGAAATTATATGGGAACATGTAAATGAAATATATGAAATATGTGTTGGACAAAGAACTGATCAAGGTTTGCAAAGTTGGTAGGAACAATTGAGAGAATGGGAAATGAGAAATTGGCAGAAAGAGTGTATGATTCAGAAGTAGACAGTGGCAGGGAGAGAGGAAGACAAAGGAGATTGAAGGATGGGTTGAAGTACTTATAAGTGAAGGATGTGGTCATACAGAAAGCAGAGGGCATAGTGTTGATTGGTTATTGGGGATTTCTATTTTTGCCCTTGAGTTTGACCTGCTGGCAACATAGCAAGAAAAGGCTTACAAGATTAAAAATTGGAGCAATATTCTAGATAGTTTTCTCCCATTTTTACTACAGGTCGTAGTGGGAATTCCTGGTTGTCTCCACTAGGCTGTGCCATGTTCACTACGCAGCTCCACATTGCTCTGTCGTCCAACCTGGGTCAACACCTCACCTTCCTGCAACACCTCATAGCTATAGCAGTGGTGCAGGCGGTCAGAGAGCACCCCGGCTATGCTGACATCCCTATCCACCTCAAGTGGCCCAACGATATCTATGTTGGTACTAACATCAAGATTGGAGGAGTGATTGTTGAGGCAACAACAATTGGCAGTGAAATTATAGCAAATGTTGGTAAGTGTTCAAAAAATTTATTTCTTTGCTCTTATTTTAGTTTATCTTAAAAGCATTTTTATTCACAACCTGTGTTGTATCTTTATCCTTGTTTTGAAAAATAAATATTTTCAAGTTTTCTTTGTCTCTTGTGTTCTTTGTCATTTGCTTCTCTGTACAACATTTTTGCTCATGTTGCTTAGCTTTGAATCTAATATTTACAGTACGTATATCTTATACTAATCATGTTCTTACACAGAAATTTACTTAATAATTTAATGTTAGGCTTAAGCGGCCCCTATGCGATCAATATTATTCATACAATATATTGACTCCTTATTATTAGGCAATATGCATACCCCCTACACGGCTCAATATTATTGCCCCAAAACTTGTCAGTACGACACCAACGCTCATAGAGGTAACATGGCTGACGCAGATATAGCATGTTTAGCCGTTGCAGTAGCTTATTGTGTTCAGAAAATAAAGAATAAGTGTCGGTGGATGAAATAATGGTGCATGAAAAGACATTAGTATAGTCATGGAAATTTGTTAAAGGATATAAGAGTCAGTGAACCACATGATTTCTTTGAACTGGTAATTTTCCTCAATTCCTTTCTAAAGTTGGTTCTCAATGAATTAATTTATTTTTCACATCTTCTCGTGTGGCCTCTGGGTATTTCTCTTCATATTTGTTCATCAAAATATCATATGCATTGAGTCCCCATCATTATATCCTGCTGAAGTAGTTTGTTTAAGGATCTTTTATTGGAGAAGCCTTGTAGAGAATTTATTCAGGAGCATTATGGTACCAAATTCATCTATCTAACACTTAGAAGAGATGCTGTACATAAAAGTTTATGCACTTTTTCACTAGCCGTAAATATATTCACTCATGCCCATGGTGTAAATATAATGGGAGAGTGTTTGTCCATGCGAGATGAGATGATGCGATGTGTAGTATACAGTAGAGTCGAGATGAGATACCTAGTTTATACTCTCTTAGACTCAGAATACTTTCCCCAGCACCCAGAAACATTCCAGGGATGTGCAATAGTGTTTGTCTGCGTGAGGTGCGCAGTTTAGACTCTTTGAAACATTTCCCAGTACCCAGAAAAATTCTGGGGATATGGGATTTTTCCTGGTTTGAGAGAGTCGTCTCGTTACCCGAAAATCTCTCATCCCCAGAGGAGCTGTTCTCCATTTGTTCCGGCTACCGGGGATACAGTATCACTGCAGTAATATCACATGCACTGTCAGCACACATGTGCTAATGCTATGACATTTTATACATACTTACAGTTAATTGTATTTTGTAGTAATTGCATGAAATTTTTAAGAGATATCGTTTCAGGATGTGGAGTGAACTTGTCAAACAGTAACCCCACTTACTGCATAAATGATGCTGTCCGGCAACATAACAAGGAGTACAAATCGTCTCTCTGTGAACTTGACCGAGAAACGTTTTTGGCCAGGGTGTTTAATTCTATTGAAGAGCTTATTGAAACTTTCCAAGCTAAGGGTCCTGGAGCTGTTCAACACATCTATTACAAGTACTGGCTGCACAGGTGAGAAATGCTCGCTTAAGATCCCTAATTTATAAAAAGGTTACATTCCTAAAAAGGTAAATTGATTTTTCCTTACGCGAAGTAAGTTATATACATACAGTATAGAACATTGTCCCAGACAACGTTGTTTCACTGTAACGTTGCTTCTTTGTAGATGTCCATGATTGCAAAAGCGTTGTTTCGTGGCTTGCCCGATTTGTTATAACTTTGGCCTAATATTGTCACCCAGCCAGTAGTGCCGCCCCATCACAGCTATAGCTACATCAAGGGGTTACACTGAGAAGCTCTCTTGATAAAATTATTAGGCATGCTGTGTACTGCATGTATCAGTCATTTATATTTTCAGTTAGTCTTTAATTTATTGCTCAGTAGCAGCTGATGATGTTCATATGTATTTCCTGGATATTCTAAGGAGAATTTGTGCTGTTGCCATATATATATAAATTACCCTGCTTTACGCGTTTTTTTACACGTTTCCATGTTTAAGCGGTACCCTGCCGAACGCGGAATGCTCACTTTATGCGGTGCGTGTACTCTTTTACGCGGAGAGCGGCTGGCAGTCATCTCGCTCCACACCATTTTTGGATTCAAACCTCCCGCCATCTCTCCCGCCCTCTCCTGCCTGCCCTCTCCCGCCATGTTGGGTAAGCGGCGCGAGTAGGTTGCGCAGTGTATGTCTTTGTTGCGTTATCTGTGACGTCATATGACGTATCAGACTGTAATTGGGCCAGGCGTCCTAACCTCCCTCCTCCGCTAGCTGTGATTGGTTTAATGTAATATGACGTGCCCTGCTGTGGGAGCGTTCAAGCCCCTTGACCTACCCACGCCGGTTACACCCCTTCAGGCTACACCGTATATATCGTATATATCGGTATCTATTGTTCCATAAGAATGGCTTCCACCGGCCCACCATCACCACAAAGAAACCTTGCATTACCTGGACCCAGCCACCCTAAGCCAAAGAAGATACGACGTTCCCTAAGCTACGAAATTAAATACAAGATCATCCAAGAGTTGGAAAAAGGAACAAGACAGGTTAACGAATCTACGATCCGGACGATCAAGAAGGATGCAGCCAAGATAAAGGAGCACATGAACATCACAAAGTCTACAGGTGCTACTATGATCAAGTATTGCCACAACCAGGTGCTTCTCAAGACGGAGAATTTACTTGTGAGCTACTTGATTCATCAGGCGCGACGGAACATGGCGGTGGACACACGCTCAGTTAAGGAGTACGCACGTGATCTGTATGCTGCAGTGTCACGTAAGATGGGAATTGCAGAGCCCAAACCCTTTAATGCTTCCTCTGGGTGGTTACAGAGGTTTAAGAAGATGAACAAGATCACCAACATTAATATTGGTGGTGAAGAAGCTAGTGCTGACTGTGTTGCGGCTAGGGATTTTCCTCCGTTTTTACGTGAGATTATGGAGGAAGGACAGTACACCGACGACCAGGTGTTTAACATGGACGAATCTGGTCTTTTTTGGAAAAAGCTACCTTCCAAGACCTTCGTTGTGAAGAATGCCAGCAAGTGTCGGGGCCGGAAGTTGCAGAAGGAGCGCATCACCGTCCTGTTTACCACCAATGCCTCCGCTACCTGTAAGCTCAAGTTATCGGTGATCCACACAGCACGCAAGCCGCACGCCTACAAGAGCATGGACAAGCTAAATGTCCACTGGCTGACCGCACGTAAGGCGTGGATGTTCTCTACTCTGTCCCTCTCCTGGTTTGATGACCGTTTCGTTCCCGACGTGAAGAAATTCTGTGAGCAACAGAATGTTCCATCCAAGATTTTGTTGCTGCTTGACAACGCACCAGGACACTCGCCCCTGCTGTTGGAGCTTCACCCCAACGTAAAAGTGGTCTTCCTTCCTCCCAACACTACGTCATTAATACAGCCCATGGACCAAGAATTGATCTGTAATGTGAATGCAACATTCTCTGCAAAGAAGTTTAAGCTCCTGAACGACCATACCAACACCAAGGATGAGTTGCGTAACCTGGGTGACACCAATAGCAAGAGCGAAGACAACGAGGAACAACAGTTGGCAGAGCAAGAAGTACTTGTGAAACATTTTTGGAGAAAATTCAACGTCAAGAAAGCTGTGGACTTCTTGGTGGAGGCATGGGATCAGCTGTCTGTAGCAACGGTTCGTCATGCATGGAGACATGTGTTGCACGGTATTCCAGGTGGGAGGCAGAGTCAATCTGTGACTGGTGATGTTCAGACTGTTGCAGTAGCAGTGGACCTTGCCAGAGAAGCTGCGCAGAGTGTTACAGCTGCAGGCTTCTCCGAGACCACCAACGACGACATTATGGAGGTGATAAGGGATGCTGATGTGACTGCCGACGAGATGTTAGATGATGATGACGTCAGTGAAGAGGCAGGTGGTGCGTCATCCCAAGAAGAACGCAAGTTATCGCATAGCAATGTAAGGGGTGCCATCGAGTGTGTTGAGAAACTCAAGCTCCTCCTTTCCGACGACCCTGACGATAGCTGGTATGAAGTCTTCACTACCCAGCTGTTGCAGACTATGGCACCCTACATCAAGATGTATCACGACAACATCAACACCAGCCGTCAATAAAGCATTACCGAGTTCTTCGCGTGAACCCACAGCCAGCCCAAGCCAGTGATAGTGACAGAGACAGAGACAGTGATGGTGACTTTGAGGGATTTGTCAGGGAGGCACTGATAAGTGTGGATGACAGTGATGATGACTCACCTGAGGGCCAGTAGCCTGCCCTCTGCCTCGGAACCAGCCTCCATTCCCGTACGCCGACTCATCTCTTGTACTAACGTAAGTGTTAAACCTAACCTTGTTTTTTCTAACCTAACCTACAGTATATTATTCTTTTATTGATTGTTCTCTTCTATATTATGTGTGTGTGTGCATACCATCATAAAGTTAAGATGTTATTTTTACTAAAACGTACGTATTGTGTGGGGAAAGAGTGGAGTTTGGGGGTCGGCCGGTCTCTATTTCAATTAATCCCATATGTTATGTTGTTCACTTTACGCGTTTCTCGCTTTACACGTAGACATACAAATTTTAGATCTAATGTAAGAATTTTGTTTACACAGAACAAATATGTTATCTTTTGTACAAAATATATGACGTGTATATTCAAAATATTCCTGGTCTTGCAAGGAATCCAGCAATGTCAATTATATTATCCTAACTTTAGTCTGAGGTATTATTTATTACTAAAAATGTAAATATACTGTTTTAACCCAAACATTTCTCTGGTAGGGAGGGAAGGTGGGGGTAGGGGGGAGGGAGGGAGGGAGGGACCCAGCGAGCGTGGGAAGAGGTGGGGGGAGCCGAAGGTGGGGTATTTTGATTGACAGATAGTGTCTGGGTGAAGTATATTTTTTTTATTTACTGAAGATATTTGTTTTAGCTCATAAAATTCATACAAATTACCCGGCCAGAATATAATTTACATTGCTGGAATTCTTGCAATATGATAATCATTTTGAATATAAACATCATGGATTTTGCATTAGACATACAAATTTTAGATCTAATGTAAGAATTTTGTTTACACAGAGCAAATATGTTATCTTTTGTGCTAAATATATGACGTGTATATTCAAAATATTCCTGGTCTTGCAAGGAATCCAGCAATGTCATTTATATTATCCTAACTTTAGTCTGAGGTATTATTTATTACGATACCTTAAAATCTAGTGTTTTCACCCAAACATTTCTCAGAGAGGGAGGAGCCAGCGATCGTGGGAAGAGAGGGGGGGGGGAGGGGAGTTGAGTCCGTTATTTTAATGGACATTATGCTGGTGACTGTATTTCTCTTAAATATTAATTGTGTGTGCATACCATCATAAAATTAAGATGTAGTGTCGAATAAAGTTGAGATTGGGAGTTGGCCCAGTCTCTATTTTAATTAATCCCATATGTTCTGTTATTCCATTTACGCGTTTCACGTTTTACGCGGACCTCCGCGGGCTCAAGTGACCGCGTAAATCGAGGTATTACTGTATATTGTAAGCAAATGCATGGCTTATTGATTGAAATTTATTAAAATAAATTTATAATGTTATCTAATTCTAATGCATAATTATTTTTAATTTTCAAATTAGGCTTTGTGTTGACAGATGTGTTGCGTATTCCATAAAATTGTATTATAGATAGTTCATTTTGTTTCATGTTTTATTCATCCATTAAGTTTTTAACATTGAGGGATAACCATGTCAAAAATGAAAAACTTGTTTTTGTAAAGCTAACCATTTGGCTGCTCTATCCAGTGTTGGTACAGGAGGAAACCAGGGACCAGGAAACATGTGGTGTTTGGTAGTGAGGGTCATACTGGATAACACCCTTCTCACGTGTGTCCGGGCCGAGGCTTGAATCCTTGACATATTGGTGAGAATTTCGTGCGTTACTGCTGTACCATCAACACCTCTTGCTGTACAGTTGCAGAAATGTGTTACTACACCCCCCTGTGGTAACCCGTGTCTCCAAACAGCCAACCTATATGACCTATAGCATCCCTATCCACCAATTACGTCCATTGTTAGAAGACCAATACCCATTCATTAAAAAATAGGGATACTACTACTGCGACAGTGCCATTTGGAGATGACTCCTTGTAGCAGAGCATGCCCTTCTCCACCACTGCCCTCACAGATGTACTCCTGTTGATGTTGGATTAATTCTCAGCAAGGAGCTTCATGGCAGTGCTCAACACCTTCAGAGTCAGCGTCATGGGTGCAGGGTTTTCCTCCTTATCTGTTGACTCCTCCATTCTCTGCTCCTGTTCCAGGAGCAGCAGGTTCTCTGTGCTGAGCTCTTCAGAGTAGCTCTCCAAGACCTCAGCCACATTCTCTTCGTTGACCTCCTGGGAGATGCTGGCGATGTCACGGTGTATGGCTACAATATCTGTGAAGCCGCTTAAGTCGTGCACACACTCAGGTCACCCTTTCCTCCACACAGCATTCATGTAGCTTTGCGTGACCTTCCAAATTGCTGCTTCATCAACCTCAATTAGTAGGCTTTGAAGGTTACGATAATGCCCTGATCCATCGGCTGGATGAGTGAGGTGGTGTTGGGGAGCAGAAACATCACACTGACATTGCCAATCCACTTATTCATCATAGGTGGGTATGATGACGCATTGTAGAGGATCAGGAGAAACTTGTTAAAATGACTACCGTAATAATTTTAATATAAAAAATGCAAAAATATTAAAGAGCACAACTTTCTTGATATTTACTCCACTGGAAACGAATGTAAACTTAGAACAGTTTACTGAATTGGCAGACTAGCCCATCAGCTGATCAGCTGATGCTCACAACAAAACGTGTTTGTCGTAAGGATTTCGTTAATCGAAGTTTTGTTCGTTAACCGAATTGAAGATCCTTATAGGAGGTAATTCGTTAACGTAAATTTTGTTAATCGAACCATTCGTTAACCGAGGGACCACTGTACATACATACATACATACATACATACATACATACATGCATACATACATACATCTCAGAGTCAGCTGGTTGACTGCCTGGCTGAACTGTGTCACATCACCAAGAGTATGGTTTGAGTGTCGAAGGAGCTATTTTTTTTACATAAAATATGTGCTATTGAATTTTATGATATATTATGTATAAATTTTATTGTTTATCATAGCAATCTTTTTTTTTTTTACAAAGTGGTTATAGCGCTACTGGTGGCAGACATGCAAATGAATGAATTCAATTGCATTCAGCTTGTTGGACTAAATTAGAATTTTTACTGAACAGGACCAAAGGGGACAAAGTTTGGATACTGAAAGATTCAGACAGTTGAAATTTGGTTAATAGAAAATGCACTTTAGATTAAATAAAGTCTATGATGTTGGATTTACCATAAAAGTAAAGACGCTCTGCCTACAGTGGCCTGACATGAATGGGGGAGGTTGTTGGGTGTTACTGAGTCAGTACCACAGGAGCCAACTTTTACCAAGGAGTGCTCGATATTAATTTTGGTGCCCTAGATACTCTGTGGTGCAATGTATAGCACTTTATACCCAAAACATTGGGGTGCTACAGCACCCTTCCTTCTCACATCCATGTACTAGGGTGGAATGAGAGGGGGAAGATGGTGCAGCACTTGCGAGAAAACTGACTAACCATGGAGTATGTGCAGGAGATGCACATCTGCCGATGGCCGGTCAAAAAAATTCCAACAGCCTAACATAGCTGAATTTCAATCATGAAAAATGAATAAAGGGTCACTATTTATTTTTTGTGAATAAGTGAATTCATAAATATGGAGTTTGCAAATATGGGGGGATAAGTATAAGTATGAAACAATAAATATTTATGTTGCACAATTGGATTTAGCTTTTTAGTTTATTTTCCTTTTATTTTTAATGCATATGAAGCAGTAAAGATTTATGTTGCACATAAGTTTTTTTTATATCTTTGATGCTTATTCTGCTAATCCGTGACTTTCGGAAATTTGGTCATGGTGGGATACCAATTAGCACGAATTTGTGAGGTGAGGGTGTATGATGTGAGGGTTGGAGAAAGATTCCTCAAGTCCCCACTGAATAACATATAGTGCAGTACTGTAGGGTATTATAGGCCTTCCAATCCACCATTTCCTTTCCTGTTGTGTCCTCATACATTCTGGTGTGTCTTCGTAGATGACAAATTTCTTTCTATAGCTCACTAGCAATGATGTCA
This sequence comes from Homarus americanus, assembly GCF_018991925.1. Lineage (NCBI taxonomy): Eukaryota > Metazoa > Arthropoda > Malacostraca > Decapoda > Nephropidae > Homarus > Homarus americanus. Next base: position 12,158,605 of record NW_024735554.1, read on the forward strand.
GATGAAGAATTTTCATGCCAGTAACACCGTTGTTTGACTGGTTCATGTTCATGTCAGTCATCTGGTTGCTGCCAAGGGTTATTTCCTTATGTAGCCAATCCAATATTTCACAATGCTCACATTTAATCTCTTCCTGTGGATTCTTCTCCAGGCATTTTTTATTCCATATTTGCCTGTCTGTGGAGGTTCCCATTTGTTTGCAGAAGTTGGTGGCCTTGGTCTTTGCCTTTGCTTCCTTTACTATGTTGTCCCTTTCATTTTATAAAAATAAAAGAAGGGATGCTAACTGATAATAGTGGCATCTAGTCCAAGTCCAGCTGTCTGGAGCACTTTCTGATTGTCATTAATTTCTGGTAGAACTGGCTTCCAGAAGAATAGGTATGCAGCAAAATTGTAGGTCATCATGTTGTTCAACATAATACAGTAGCTGGATTTGATCATATGTCCCGTGTCTCTCTATTATCATCACGTAGCTTCTCGAAAGCTTCAAATATTTCATTTAGATAGGACCAAACAGCATCAATGGCATCATGCTTGGAGCTTCATCTTGTTTCACAAACTTGCTTTACAATCCTCCCCTGGGCAAACTGCTGGAAGATGCTTCATCTGGAAGTTGAAATGGAGAAAAACATATACATTGCTTGACGGTCCAGAAGAAAGTCATGGCATTCACTGTAGTGGCAGCAGCGTAAACTCCAGCCAAATTCAGTGAATGATTGGTACAGGGAATGAAATTTGCCTTCAGAATTATATCGTGATTCATCTTTGTACTGCACTGTGAATCCCAACCATAGTTGCAGCCTTGTGATGCCCCTGACCCCGAGGATTCATGACATCAAGGTCATCTTCTTGCAGTACCAGTTGTCTTGCCTTCCAACTCAATGAAATCAAGAAACAATTCTGATCAGTGTGTAATTGATCTGGTGTACTGTCCAAGATGAGGGCATAGAATTTTGCTGTTTGGATCTTCTTGATGAGGTCTGACTTCACTCGGCTGCCCAGGAGTTGTAGGAATTCATTTTGATTTATGGGTGAGTAGTTTGGAAGGTGGTAAAATGTTCCCTCATTACCTGATTGTACAGTATATCCCAAGTACAGGTAGTTGTATCAGTACCAGGAAATTACTAGGGTTATTAGTGGCTTTGGGTAAGACTTTCTTTATGTCCTCGAAGAGCAAGATTTTGCCACTAGGTAGCTACATGATTCCAGCAATAATATGTCTGAGAATGGCCTGCCACTTTAAAGCTGATGTTGCATGTTGTGGTCTATTGTTGCTCCTCTTTGCAAGCAAATATGCATCTCTTCCCACTACATGGATGCCTCCTTGTGACCTAGACTCTTTTCATGCTCAGAGATTTGAGGGTTTAACTTTCTCCACTTGTTAAATCCTTTCTTCTTGGAAAAAACCCTACTGTCTGAGTTGAAAAGGCAACAGCAAAAACAGTACAGGCTATCCTGTGAAGGAAAATAAAGCAACCAGTTTCATAGTAGTTTCTTGCCATTTTCCAATTTTCTGAAAAACACTCACTAGATATGCTACAGTTCTCTTCAATATTTGGAAAAGACCCATGTCTGTTTTGAACAATTAGAGGCCTTTCATCACCAGATTGTTTCTGATAAGTCGAAGCATAAGGTGTGGACAAGTTCCCACATCATGGAAGATATCAACTGTATAGGACTGTACATCAGATGCTTGATTGTATAGCTGCAACAAAGGAATGTAAAAATTATTGATTTTATTCAGGCAATGGTTGAGTCGGTAATCTGTTATGATACATCACGTCTTTCTGGTTCTTTAGTGTGGGATGAGACCTCCCCAGTTTCTGGTTCTTGATGTGAACACTTCACAAACTTTTGCAATGCAGCTTTGCCTTTCTGTTTTTCTTGTTCATGAGACTTGTGAAGGTGCTTATAAGCAACCCCGCTTAGTCATGGTGTAAGGCGTTTGCTCATGATATTAACAGTATGGCATCACCTGAAAAACAACGAAATATCTGTGCAGTAGGTGTACTGTCCCTTTATTTTGTGAACATTATGCTTATCAAACAACATTCATTTATCTGTTGATTAATTTGCAAGAATATTATGAAACATTATCTCTTGCATGTAGATCATGATGGGCATTATGCATACAACTTACTTAACTATAACAAAACACAAACACCGAGATCATGAGTGGTGAGCACAGAGCACTTACCTGTATGGACACGTGGCAAAACAACCAACCAAGAAATGAACGTGTACTGCACCGCTCACCTTTCTTTGCCACCTGGCAACTAACAGCCCCCGTATTTCTTATGAGGGTAGGGGATATCTGGGCATAGAATTACTGATTAATTTATTATTAATATTATTATTTTTTGCCTTAAAGAAATTTCTGAATTAGATTCATACAAAAATTATTTTAATCAGCTTTATAAATGAGTATGCTCTCCATTATACTGGTTTTTTTTCTGCACTTGTTAACTTTATTCCATGTAGAGCTTGATAATCTTTAAACTTGTCAAGCCAACCCTTATTTGTTAATAGAAGTCGAACAGTTAAAGATTCACTTTGTTCCTGTCTTAGATGGTTGTACAGCTATAGCACTTTTCTTAAACAGTGGCAAAGCCTACACATACCATGAAATTATGATCTTAATCCAATTAAATTTTTTTCCAAATTTTCTAGCACAGGGTTCTTCAGTCTTGTCTGAAACAGTAGTAGACTATTTAACAGCACTTCAAGTTTTGTGTGCAATCCTCTTGATAGCACATACCCGGTATGCTTGACTCATTCACTTGGTGTGCCCTGCCAAGCCCTGTAGCTGTTTAACCATTTTCAAGACTTTTCAGTACAGGTTGTACCTCTCTAGTCCAGCATTCTGTGGTCCGGAAACTCCCGTGGTCCGGAACTATTTTAGTTTGTCCAATAGGTAGATTGGCAGCTTTTTTTTTACTTATCTGAATTATATTATTATTACAGGAGTATTAAATTTTTGCCCCTCAGGCCCCAATGTGGGTCAGTGACCTATGCCCGGGTGGGCTACTCCCCTTAAAAAAAAAAAAAAACAAAGCCGCAGGAAATTAAGGGTTGTTTACAGACGGCAGTTCGGCTGCTCTCTCTCTCTCTCTGCTTGTCTATACAGAGTACAACATTTAACCCTTCAATATATATGAGCAGTAAATAAGTGTTGTTTTCATATTCTTATGTAGAGTAATGACGATATGTTTTCACATGTGCGCACTTACATACGCGCACTCACTTTTTTTTTTTTACCTTAATGGTTAGCTTCTTATATTGTTCCATTTATTAACATTAAATAACATTACAGGTACTTCAAACAACCATATTAATTTTTTTACATTACTACAGCTACAATCAGGGTCTTATTTTCTTCAGTTTTATATGTAGAACCAATCAGTTACTGGTTTTGTAAGCTTTAACATAAACAATGCCGGCAGCCGTCTCGTCTCCTCTAATATTCCACGTATTATTAATAAATTGTATTGTTTATTTTGCACACACAAACATTAATTCAATAAAAACAAATTCAGAAACATTAATTAAAATATATATGAACAGTAAATAAGTGTTGCTTTCATATTCTTATGTAAAGTAATGACGATATGTTTTCACGTGTGCGCACTTACATACGCGATCTCTCTTTTTCTTTACCATTATCGTTAGCTACTTCTATTGTTCCATTTATTAACATTAAATAACATTACTTAAAACAACCATATTAATTTTACTACAGCTACAACCAAGGTCTTATTTTCTTCAGTTTTATATGTAGAACCAGTCAGTCACTGGTTTTGTAATCAACGAAAACAATGCTGTGTCATTTCCTCGTGTGTTTTAATATTCTACGTATTATTAATGAATTGTATTGCTCATTTTGCACACATAAACATTAATTCAATAAAAAAGACATTCAGTAATAAACGATAATGAATCTTTTGTACATAAGAGAAATGACGCTGTTTACACGATTATGCACGTCGTCTGCACGTTGGCGGGCCGTTCAAACCCGTCGAAATTCAATTTTCCGCCGTCAAAATTTTTATTTATTTATTTATTTATTTTTTGTGTGTTCCAATAAAATACGTTAAAAATTAAAAACTCGCGAAATTTGAGAAGCTACTATACGACATTTAACCCTTCAATATATCTTCAAAGAGACCATGATGCAGAGAAAGTGGTGCTAGTGCTTCTAAGCATAAGCACAAGTCACTATCTATCCAGGAAAAGGGTGAATTTCCATGGTCCGGCACCGGTCAGGCCCCGAGGTTGCCGGACTAGAGAGGTACAACCTGTATCTCTAATTTTGTTTTTAGTGTTGACATTGTCTTTTGCTTCCTCAGGAGTTTTATACTTGAACTGGAAGGAAATTTTGAAAAGATAAAAGTCAGTGAGTAATATAAATGTTTATATACAAGAAACCCAAGTCCCAACAGAAATGCAAGATGTTTTCTCTTGATGCAATATATATGTGGGAAAGATGAATAGCCTGATGTGCTGCAGTGTTCATGCATAATTAGCTTGTCATAAACAAATTTTGGGTAGTGAAGAGTTAATCTGAATGTTGTAAAAACTAGGGTGACCTGCACCAAGTACAATAATGTTTATTTAATACAAAATTATTTAATTGTACAACCACAATATTCTTCAGCTAGAAGCCACTACCCTGTATTAAATTTAAATTTGTATATACTGTACTGTCAATAATTAGACTTTAAATTCCAGTAATGCAACAGTAACTGTTCAGAATGAACATCGACGGACAGAATCTGCCGTGATCATTGGAGTGGACAACTATGGATTCTTAGAAGCACAGCTGGTATCAGGTACAATCATTACCCTCCAGCCCGATGGCAACTCATTCAATATGATGGATGGACTCATCTATTCCAAGCTACATTAAGCTACTTTTTGAGCCTGAGAAGAGGATTATTTGGCAACAGTTTGTCATAAATTGTTTTGGATATCACTGAATGCTAGTGTATGTGATATCAGCAGTCCGAATATTAAGCAGTGTAAAACAGGCAGTAGCACCAGGTAAGTAAATGTCTAAATAGAAAATGAGTTTTGAGTTGTGCACTAACAGTTAATAGACTGATAATATAGATAGAGTTTACAGTTTAAAAATCATTATTAAGATTTGTTGTAAAATATTGATATTGGTGCAGATAACCTCAAACACACAATGTAATGTTTGAAAATGTAAAAAAAAAAAAAATAATTTTCTTTTTCAGTGCTTGAAAGAAATGTGTAGCTGCAGGTTACACCAAATTTTGTAGAGAAAAAAAAGGTACTATTTTGAAGTTTGTACTTATAAACAAGCAACTGGTGATGGCCTCAGGCTCTGCTGGCTTTAGCACGTATTTTTTATTTACAAGTAACAGTATGTTGAGAAATATAGGATCAAAACCCCTTGAATAAACTTGAGGAAGACTACAGGAGGGTACAGCTACACCAAGCCTCATGTTTATGTAGCAGCCAGTTTTTAGGAAGTTCAATGTTGGCAGACAATAGGTGAGAAATTGGTTCTGCCAGTTGAGCAAAAATGTAAAAAAAAAAAAATCACAGATGATTCCAAATGATTTAGATTTATAGGTCAACTGAATCACAGTACATTCATATGGGTTTTGATCATTGACCTTGATGATTGTACAAGTTGCAAGATGACGTTAGGACCATAAGTTGTTGGAAGTATTTTGGCAGTTACAGAGTTTATCATGGTTTGTGCATATATTTTTGAGATAAGATGAAGATTGTATTATGTTGTAAATAAGTTGACTAAGGATCCTGTCTATAATCAAAAATAGGGAAAGATAAAAGAGAGCTGTTTGTCTTCTAAAAGTTTAACAAAATAATCGCAAGTGTTTCTGAAATGAGATTAAGCATTGTATAAATCACTCCATTGTCAGCTCATCATACAACCATCTCATTATTATGTTGCCTAGTTAAGTGTGTATTATCATTCTCTTACCAACATATGATATTCTCTCACTATATCTGTTTTTCTGTTCATAATGTCTGCATGGCCATGATTCCATAGAACCCTCTACTAAAAAGAGTCAGATTTCCACATCCATTAAAATTTCCAAGGCATCCATTGAATTGTGCATTTTAAACCTTCAATTTTCTCATTGCAAGTGTTCATTCCAGGATTTTGCAGAGTAGTTTTTTTTTTAATATTCCTGCTTGCCAAATGATTTTGTAATTATGTACTGCATTAAGTCCATTGACTTCTCATAATCCTTCAGTATGTACCGAGGTATATATTCTTCAGTGCCTTGAATTTGTTGTGGCAACTACCCAATACTTGTTATCTTCCACAAACCTCAAGTGTTATAGTTTTCCTTCGTGTCTGATTTTCTCCCACATCTAATTGTGGGAGACAATGTTTTCTTAAATGTTGGGATGAATATGTTTGTTTCTTCCCTGTTGTCAAAATCGGTGAAGCCAATTTTTGTATGTACTGTATTCATTTTAACTGGTGTTAGGTGGCAGTGCTGTTTGAAAAATAATGTGGTGATAAACCTTTAACTACAGTAAAGAGTGGGAGTGGGAACAGTTATTTGGGATTAAAAAATAGGTGGAAGGAAAAATGTTGCCGTTACTGTACTGTACTGTATATGTCTTTGTAGAGCAATAATGAAATGATTTTTAAAAACTGCCATGACTTAAGGGTACATTACTGAATAGCGGTACCTTACTGAACAGTGGAAATAGCTTCTTTGGTAATGGTGCATAGTGTTTGTTTAGATCCTTAAGAATATGTTCTATAAAAGTAAATTAACAACATAACTAACCATCTGTATTGATTTAATATTAATGCCAACTTTCTATTTTGAAATGTCACAAGTGAAAATCTTGCAAAAAGCCTTTATTTTTGCTCGTAAACATACATTACCTACAATTCCTGGCTTGTACTCGCATCTTTCTTTCTTCTTTAAATTTTTTCTCGGACAATTATTCATCTTCACACACATACTGAAATTGATTATGTTTGTCTTACTTGATGATTTCACCAGTAAGGTGGATGTTGTTTTGAGCAAAAATATATATTGGATAGAAAATTTAAAATGACTTTATTCATTGTGCGCATTACAGTTGATATCCTTGTAAAAGAGGTTCAGGGGTATTATGTCTTAGATCTCTCAGTGTTACTGTGTACTAGGCATTATTTTGAAAAGTTTCAGCATACAGTACTTTGATACACTTCCATGCAATCTCAGCATGTAAAATAGTCCTGAAGGGTTAAACATCTTCGTCAAAGGGTTAAATCATCGTCACCAAAGGGTTAAATCATCGTCGTCAAAGGGTTAAATCATCGTCGTTAAAGGGTTTAAATCATCGTTCCCAAAGGATTACATTGCATACAGTATTTCCCAGAGTTTGGGAGAAAGAACCCCCATCTCATATATTATGCTATAAGGTAAGAAAGTTCCCTTCTTGCGAAATGCTTTTCTTCCTTTCATTGTAACTACCATTTGTTATTAGAAAATTGTACTCTTAATGCCAAAATAGTGTATACAATATTTTAACATCAAGGAGCAATACTGTAGTATTAGTGACATGTTGTGAGGTCTTTCTTGAAAGCAACAAAAGTAGACTTTAAACACTTTAATATTCCTAAAATGTTGTGTATATTTTTCATGCAAATGAAAAAGGTTAAATCAAATTTCCTTAGTGCTGTCTCCTATACCATATGGATCTATTGGGAGGCAACCCAAGGTGAGATGGGTTAGCTCAATGGAGAATTACACATGGTACAGTGATTAGTATGTGCTCATCTTAAGCAGCAATGCTCCTTCATCTGTGCCTGGCTTTCAGATCAAACTGTTTTCTCATAAGTTGGAAATCCAAAGAGTTAAATTTGCTACATGTCACTTGGGACAAATTAATCTCTAGATATTGATTTTTTACTTTCTGGCAGTACTAAGGTGGCCGTAAACAGGTAAGCCCCCCCCCCCTTTTTTTTAATTACAGCCAGTACAGTAATAAAAATATGATGCAACCAAATGATTTTGAATTAAAATTTGCTTTGTGTGATTCTCTCCTAAGACAAGAACATGTATCTTATCTACAGTACTTTGTTATTTTTTAGTTTTCCATGCTTGGATTTAACATAAGACAAACCCTTTACCATTCAGCATTCCTAGTTTCCATGATCTCAAAAAATATCATACAGTAAGTGTGTGTTATGTATGTTAAATTTCATAAAAAAAAATCTTTAGTAATGAGTTGTGAAACGGATCATCTGTGATGAATCAGAAATGAACACAAAGGGCAGTGTAAAGGTGTGTCATCTACATCTTCAACACTGAAGTGTAATTGTTAGGGGTAATACAGCATACACACTTTCACTGTATATCTCCTCATTATATTATCATTGCCCACTTGATTTGTAACGAAATAACACCTCCAGTTAAAGTATGCACTACGTATTGTGAAATTTAGTGGTGACATTACAAAATAGTGAACACTCCTATTACTAATACATTTAGCACCTGTTGTAAGTGACTTATGGATGTAGACAATTGACAAAAATGCACTTAATACAAACAAGCTATCAAGAACATAAGTTCCGGAAGATGATGTTTCTAACTTTCTTAGGATTACTGCTGCGGTTTGTTGTTAGTACATTCTTTTTAAAAGTTCCTTTCTTCTCTTTTAAGTTGTTCCTGCCTAACATATGTACTGTATGGGTGTAATCAGTGGACTAACTTGATAACATTTGGAAAAAATTATATTAATCTCTGACCAAATCAGATTTCAGATGGTTTCCATATCAAGATATAAATAATCAAATGACACTCGTGACCAACTTTGGAATACAGTATTGGCTTATGTCTCAGATTAAACCCAATAGGTCAAAAATGGTTTGAATTTGGCAAATACTACATGGCTAAATTACTGGTACAGTATTCCTAAAATATCAAATGTTGACTTACTGGGATTTTGTTATACATACAAATTGATTTGAGCTTGTGAATCATCCTCTGGTATTACAATCGATGATTATTGTTTCCTCTCTGTTGACAGTTACTTCAAAACTATTTCATATATAATAGTTGGAAAATGTACATCCAGGTTGAAAAGACATGAGTAAAAGTTCAAAGGGGTTCCAAAGATTAGTGTACCTGGAGGAGGAGAAACTGACTGAAGACACTGTAAAAGCTTAGGTGGTGGCAAGACAGCAGAGTGACAAACAAATTTCTTTGACTGTAGAGTAATGGTTGGTAACTTCAGCCTAAGACTTAGGTTGTTGCGGATTCAAATCTATTTTACAAGGAAAGATCATTCGGAAAAGAAATGCTGTATAAAGATCCTCATAATAGCATAACTAGTACAGTACTGTACAGTATTTGTTATTACAGGTTGTGATTTGATTTAAGGGCAAGCTTGAGACCAGACCCTTGCTGTTAAATCAAATTTACTGTTAAATTGAAGCATAAATCACAGACATGCCATTAAACCAGTATATGTACATATATTTTGGTAATTAATTAATCAATCCAAATGAATATATGCACTCATGTTGCAAATTAAGTTCCTTGTGGAACTTCTTGGCATGCTGAATAACAATTTAGCCTGAAAGTTTAACACCGTCGTTCCTACGATGACAAAGCCACTGCATCAGACATTTTTCAAGATCTTCACTCATTCCCTGTTTCACATGCTTATGCATTGTTATTCCTTTCTGAGTGTCACTCTGCATAATACTTCATAAATTTTTCCTTTTGCTTTTTAATGCCATACACAATTGAGCTCTCAACACTGTATAGTTCACACAATTTCTGAAGAAGTTACACTTTTTGTGATACAGGGATATAGTCAATGATTTTCTTTTCTTCTTCCCCTTAACACTAACTGGCAAGCTTGAAGGCCGCATAGGAGCCATGGTTCATATGATACTTGGCTTCAAAACAAGCGGCAGCAGTGGCAGTCTGCTGGGATAAACATAAACATGACCGCAGGGCCAGTGAAAGTGAAGCGTTGCGCAGAAGCTCACAGTCTTGGCCGCCAATTTCAGTTTTGTGGCATATGCCGGTAAATGCCATTAAATATATATATACAGTGTATATATATATATATATATATATATATATATATATATATATATATATATATATATATATATATATATATATATATATATATATATATATATATATATATATATATATATATATATATATATATATATATATATATATATATATATATATATATATAATTTTTTTTTTTTTTTTCAAATTTTACTGTGAAATGTGAGCTTCCATTAAATGGGTTGCCATTAAATCAAAGCACAACCTGTATTTTGAACAGTGCCTCATGGAAGTGCATATTCTGTATGATGTCCCAATGGTGATAGTGTTAAAAGTAATATAAAGTTATGCTATCCTTGTTTCTCCCAATTAACCAGAAAATTTTTTAACAAAATTAAAAAAAAAATCAACTCGTGCCATGATGTGAATTTTGTAGCAACCAAGTACTGTATTGATATTTTACTAAGGTTTTGGGTGTGACAATATGTCAATATCCTTTAATAGTTGGTTGAAAACCTGATAACTTTACAGTATTCAAGGAACTTGTGTCCCTGAGAAACTCATTGCAATGTAAATTATAAGGTAATACTGTACAGTACAGTATAGTGAAAATTTCTGTACATATAAAAAAAAATACACTTCCACTGCAATGGTCTGTCTTGAAGAGGAATTATTTTTTCCACAGGTAATATATACTGTGGTATACAGTATACAGTATACTGTATATATATTTGCTGCCTAAGGTAATGAAGCCTTTGATTGTTTACTATCAGCTGCACCTATTGTTAAACAGGTTTTTCTTCCATTTACCCGTATATCAAAAAGGTGGACGGTTATTTTTTGAATCAGAAGTGATATACAGTATGTAGTTCCTAGTTAGAATGCTGGAGATACCCAGAGAAATTAGCAATAGGCAAATTGTATTCCACCCCTTAGTTTTGTGTGTGAATGTGGAAAGGTTATGGCCTCACTGTTGCAGGGCGTCAATGTCCCATTCAAAGTAAGATTACAAAGGCATACAATATTTGAAATATAATAGGTAAAAGTTTCGTCCAGAGGAGTCCAGACAGTGTTAAAGCTGAATGATTTTTGACTGAGAACAAAAATGTCCCTGGTTAATTAACAGGAAAATTTGTAGTCATGTTGTGCAAACTATTTTCATAAAATGATATACAAAATTAAATTAAATATTTCAGAATGGACATTTTTGTTTGGGTCCAATTTGTCCAGGAACTTGTTTTAAGAATTGCATATCCAACTTGACACTTGCCATGGCTGGTTCACTGGTGAGTGCTAGGGGCAGTATATTTTCATGGTACGAGAAGGTTTGGGAGTTCAGTAATATTATTGTAAGGTTTTTGGCATTTCCATATGATTACTGTACAGTATAGTTTTTTCATGGCAACAAGGTTATATAAATTATAAAAACCACTGAATCATGTGCATGAAAAGTCCTTGGAGCTTAGAAAAGTATTACCAAGGCAACTCTTGTCATGAACCATATTTATATGCTAAAATGTGTATAGTACCTTTGAGCTAGTGTACAGTATACAACTACTGTAGTAATTTGTAGTTTATTCCATTTGCCAGAAAACATAAATTCAATATTCAGTCTTCTACGTGTTCCTGTATGGTAGCATTGGTAAAATATGTTGAATATTTGCCTGTATATCAAAGTACATTGTATACTTATATTTCCAAAGAAAACCTGCTTGAAAACATGAAAGCTTTATGGGGCAAATATTATTAATGATGCAGTACTGTGTTTGTTAATAGCCCGCCTTTTTTTTTATTGCTGCAGTTATTTATATCTTGTGACACCATTATCCAACTTTCTCTTGTGCAGTATTAAATTTACTGATATAAATTGAGGAATTTAATATGAAGAAAAAATCACAGCTTTTAGCTATAAACTCCCAAGATATGTCTAAACGTCTTCTCTCTCTCTGTGTTTTTTGGAGCATTATTTTTGACAATTATAAATGGAATGTTGGTCAGTTCCAAGTCTAAATCTTTGAATATACATCTTGATGTAATAATTCTCTGTTGTCGTTGTTGAATTGTTTAATAAATGAATATATTTTCATATACATTAAGTACAGTATCTCAAAATAAGAGCATTTAATATTTAAACTAAGTGCTTCATTAGGGTTTTAAACTCAATCTAGTCATATTCATTGTAAAACAATGTTAGGTCTCATTTATATCAATATCAAGGATATGAGGGCATCTTTAAAAAAAATCTGTAATAGGTTTGTACAGTTACAGTGTTTTCCAGATTATTACAGTACAGTAACTTTAAAAAAGAACAGCTTATTGTTGCAGAATGAAAACATTATACACTATAATCCAAGTCATGACTGTTATTCAAATGCTGCTGTGTTGTAAAGTGGTGCATGAGCTTCGAGTGGTAAGACTTTAAAGAATGCAAATTCAGGTCAAATTCACCCACACTGTCAGATACTGAGCAAATTAAAAAAAAATTTAGTTATGTAATACATATACTGTATCTTACAAATGAAAATTTTACATTGTATATCTATCGGATAAAATTGAATTGTTGACCAGACATCAATAGTCTATTGAATGAGATTTTATCTTGAATATACAATAGGTTTACTGAATATCCCCCCCCCCCCATTACTCCAAACATAGGGTAGATGAAGATGGTAGACTTTGAACTTCATCATATATCCAGCCCTGATCGAACTAATCTTGCTCGTGAAAAAATAAACCTGGTAATCAGATCACAAAGTTATTAGTTGCAGCTGCAAACCGCCACCTGTCAATAACTGCAAGAGAAAACAGCTTTGTTTTATATGGTCACATGTCAGGAGTAGCAGTGAACCACTCTTAAGAATGGCTGACAAACTGCAATTATTTACTTAAATTAATTTAACAGTTCCAATTCTGGAATTGATCTATAACTATTTTACTTGCCTTATATCCATTGCTGTATTTGTTGATGTACTTGATTGGTAAGTACAGATGTCCCTCACTATATCAATGAGTTGGGTTTCTTGAAACCCATTCGTTAAATGAATATTTGTAAATCGAATAACCTAACATGTGGGAAAAATAGGGTACGGATCCCAATGACAAGAAAACTTCAATATTATGCCTAAAAAATTAAATTGGTTCACAAACAACAAAATACTGTAAATTAGTACCTAACTACTATGGTACAAGAAAACTCCAATACCTACTTGTATTATACCTAAAAAAAAAAGAAAGAAAAGAATTGTACAAACAACAAAAATCTTAAGGGGTCATATTTGTATTAACAAGAATAACTTTTGTATAGTGAGAAAGAGGTTTAAGAGTAGAATATTGGTATAGTGAGGGATACCTGTATAATCTTTATATTTTCTAATAAAAATGAAATCTTGTGATTAGTTAATGGGCTGATTTCAAGAATTTGTTCAAGTATACAATCAGCAAGATTGAGTGGCACAGCTCCTCCTGACAAAACAGAATATGTACATACTGTTGACTATTATTAAGTGGTTTAGAGGCAATAAGGCACAAGCATGTACCGTGTGTTCTGAACTTTATATGAGCAAGGTTATCAATAAACTTACAAGTAGTTTAGTTTGTTATAATTTGAGGCAGAATGGAAATAACCATGTTCAAAAGTTTTGTGCTTGTGTAACAATGTCCTGTATGATGTAAACTGTGAATACATTCCATTAATGAATAAATATATATATGAAGATGCATTGGTATTATTCTCAGAACTACAAGGAGCATTAATTGGCATAATTTATGAATTAAGTTTCTTCACCAGTCCAACACAAAAATACAACCACAAGAGATCTGTGACCACTGTACCCTTTATTTATTTATTTACTAATTTAATTTTGTACAAACCCTTGATAACTCGGAATTTATTATAAAATAACTCTGGAAATGACAGGTTACAGTAAATAAAATTATCTTGAAGAATCTTGGCATATATAGCCACGTAGGGAACAGTGACGCTGTGACACCGCGCCGCTCTCCACGCTTGGTCAGTCTGGTGCTTGTTATTGAAGCAGTCGGGTGTGCACTGCCTGTCTCTCCCTCATCAAACATCACATATGGTGTCTGCACCTTCAAGGAGCTATAGGTAGGGCATGAAGCTCAAGTCCTCGAGTCTTCAGGAGAAGAAAGTGTTAGACCGAGTTGATGCTGGGGCATCCATGCATAAGGTGTGTGAGGAGTTTGGGATCAAGTCCAGCACATTTTACAACAAAAAAGAATCGGGACAAGATTCGGAAGCACTATAAGTTTAGAGGACTCTGGCAGCTCAAAAAAGTGGAGAAAAGAAATATGCCCGCAAAGTTTAGTGACTTAGATCAAGTTGTGTACAAGTGGTACAAGCATGAACGTACGTCTGACATCATCTTACCCTGCACCAGCTACAATGCCTCTGTGTCACCTACCATGCCTCAATCACGTATCACCTACGATGCCTCTGTCTCCTACTAAGATGCTTCATTCTTCACCTACAGTATTGATAAGTACAGTATATTCTGGATTTACGCGGTCAATTGAACCTGTGGAGGTCCGCGTAAAACGAGAAAAGCGGAAACGAAATATCAACATATGGGATTAATTGAAATAGAGAGTGGGCTGACTCCCAAACTTCACTTTTTCCGACACACTACATACCTTGTAGTAAAAATAACATCATAATTTTATGATGGTATTGATACACACATAATATCTAAATAAAAAACTACAAATCTAATGGTGTTCAACACTTACGTTAGTAGAAGAGATGGGTCGGCACACAAACTGGAGGATTTGACAACTTCACTGACGTGTGGTTTCCAATTTAGTTTGTTGTCTATAGTGACGCCGAGGAGCTTCGTGGAATCTACAACCTGGAGTGTGTTCGGACCTAGAGTAATGGAAGGAGGTGGGACAATGTCGGAGGAGAGGTTGATGTGCATAACCATGGTCTTGGTATGGTTGATGGTGACATGGTTGTTGGTGGCCCAGTTTTGGAGACTGTTCAATAAATCCTGAAGGGCGGTATAGTTGGGAGCAGAATTGTTGGCTGATCCCAATGGTGGAGTCGTCGACATATTTCCAGCGAGCAGGGGTTTCTCTTAGGGCATCATTGATGAGCATAAGGAAGCAGAGTGGTCCCATCTTGGTGCCTTGGGGGACGCCACAGGTGAGTGACTGAAAGGTGGAGACAGCCCCTCGGAAGCGTACAGCTTGGCGTCGGTCACTGAGGAAGTCTGTAAGCCATGGTATAAGACTTCTCCGAAGCCCGAGGTCAATAGCTTTGTTGATGATTATATTGTGGTCGACTAGGTCGAACGCTTTAGTGAAATCAATGAAGGCGACAGCTACAGACGTTTTTCGTTTCTCGAGATGGCGGTATATGTAATCAAGAAAGCTGACAAGACAGTGAGTGGTGGAGGAAGTTTTCATGTTGCCAAATTGCTGAGGGTCTACGACTCCTGCAATGTCAGCATAAGCCCAGTCGAACACAAAACTTTCACAGATTAGGCTGGGTATTGGGGTGATTGCAATAGGTCGTAGCTGATTTAAGGATTGTGGGCCGGTTGACTTGGGCACTGGTGATACATAAGAGGTCTTCCAGTCAGCTGGGCATCTGGCTTGACTGAGAGAAGCATTGATGATGGAGCATAGGGGTTTAGCAAGCTCTGGGGAGAACTCCTTGAAGAGTTTCATTGGTAAGTCAATGGGGGTGGTAGAGCGTTTTAATTTTAGTTTGTCCAGGCGTTTTGCTACGTCAAATTCTTCTACTAAGTCAGTGGGAAGGGGGGCTGGTAGGTAAGCAGGGAGAGTGGTTGTGTCAAGCCGTGGGAGCGTCTGGCATATAGTAGCGAAATGGTTATTTGTTTGCTCAGCTGCGTCAACATTAGTGAGATGGCTAAGGAAGGGGAGGGGGTGTGTCTTATTGTTTAGTCCACAGAGTTCTTTAAGCTTACCATACCATTGACTGATGTTGGTCTGCTTCAGGTGTTGTAATTTGGTTGGGTAGTGGGACTTCTTTGCAGTGCGTATTTCGCGGATGACTCGGTTGCGAAGGGACCTGTAGCGGATGTGGTCATTGAGATGAAAGGCTCTGTCTCTCTGTTGCATAAGTCTTTTGATCCGAGGTGTGATCCAGGGCAAGTCAGCTGGGTGAGATCTGACGGACTTCTCGGGGAAGAAGTGGTGGTGAGCTTCCGTGGTGGTGTTGGTATAATTTATCCATTTGGTTTCCACGTCATCCACGCTAAGTACTTCAGTCCAGGTATGATGAACTATCCACTGCCCGAAGAGGCGCACTGCAGAGTCAGTAATCGGCCTGTAGGTCTTGATGTAGGGTCTCTGTACTTGAGCGGGAGTGGCAGCTGGGGACCAGAGCACTGATAAGTGTGTGCTACACCCGATAGGAGGCATTGGTTGAGGTGGTAGGTACTGGTCCGCTAAGTCAGTTAAGATAAGGTCAAGGGTATTTTGACCATGTGTGGGGAAGGTCACAACTTGTGATAGTGATAGCTGGTCCTGGATATCAGTGGTGTCAATTTCATTAAAATCCCCACATAATACTAACTTGGCACATGGGTACCTAACTCTGAGGTGGTCTGAGGTGGTGATGAGATGATTGATAAGAGTGTCTCTGGTGGGTGATCGAGGCGGATGGTATGCCACACAGATTATGACGGAAACAGTGTTGCGCGGGTGGGCCCGTAGCACGACACGTACCCATAATACAGGTAAAGGAAATTACTGTCTCTAGAATGAATGACTCTCTGTCCTGGCTGTGAAAATCCCATGCAACTTTAACACTAACCGCAGACACTCTTGGGTACATCCATGGTGTCATCAACGAATAACAGAGGACCGCGAAATAAAAATCCGCGAATTATCAGGGCATACTGTACTGGCATTTGTCCTCTTGTCTTCCCAGTGAACTCGAAAGATGGAATGTAGACTACGTTGGTGAGGTACATTGAGGTACCTCCTGTATGTAACCCATGTCTCGCTGCCATACAGCAGGATGGGGAGGACCACTGATTGGTATACGTGCATCATTATAAGTAATATCAAAGACATGGGTATGGAGTCTGCCAAAGGTTTGAGATGCACATCTGAACCGATGTTGAATCTGTTCATCGATATCTGCAGTGGTGGACAGGTGGAAGCCAAGATACTGAAAGTGGGTAACATTAGAAAGGGTAGTGCCATTAACCTGGTATAACTAGCTTCGTAGAGCACTCTCTCGTGCATGATGACACAATTCATGTCATATTCATGATAAGATCAACTTCACAGTGACGCAAATTGATTCACCAACCTTTAAGAAATTCTCCAAAAATTATTTTCAACACATTTGTGAAAAATTTTGATGCATCATAGTAGCAAGTAAGTTCTATCAAATAAACAAACTGGCAGCTCTCAAGGCCCATAGGAAGGGAAGAATGCAACAACAAATGTGCAATATTATCTCGGCAGTCAGACCGAGAGTGTGAGCTGCGTCCATTTAAATTTCCATAACTCCGTGCGGGCTGCCTCAACTCCTGGATTACAGTGCCTACCCTACTCCCTAAAAAAATTTAATTTTAGTGTTAGAAAAGTGAAGTGATGGTTGCGTAATGTAATATTTTTGTTATATTTATGGGGAAAATGCTTAGTTTTCAAAAGCTGTTATTGTATCAGGCAATACAACCTCATTATAGTGAAAATGTCTCGAAAAAAGTCTCTGAAAGACAATGATTTTCTAAAACTCCTGTTTAGGGACAGTACTGATCAAGTGGAGTGATAATAAAGAGCCTGGTAGTGAAAATGATCATAACAACAAAGAAAGTCATGAATCTGAAGGCGTAATTGTAACGGTTGCATCCACGTATCTTACACCTCACCACCAGAGACTCCCTTTACCACCCTCACACTCTTCTTCACAACAACCTTCCACATCCCCAGCATCTCCTGCATTATGTAAGCCTCATACCACCCGCTACCTCCCTTCCTCACCACCACATGCCTCCCACGGTCACCGTGCAAGTTCCACCTCCCACACCCGACTTATCAGCTATGCTACATTGGAATCCCTCTAGTTCTCTACTCCACACTCACACACCCTCATCCACTCTCCCACACACTCATCCACATCCCCACACTCTCATCCACATCCCCACACTCTCCTATACTCACTCCACACTCCCCTACATTCACTCTCACTCTTACATTTTACTTGAGCTCATTCATTCACTTCCTCCCCCAAAGTCCATCTACAAGATCCGGAAGTGTTCCACCTCGCTGAAGGATGCGAGTACAGAATGATCTTATTTTATATCAGTACAGAATTTACTTTTTTTTTTAATATTTTCTGTTATTTTATACAGTCAACCCTCGCTTTACGCGGTCCCACTTTACGCGTTTCCACGTTTACGCGGTACCCTGCCGAAACCGGAATGCTCACTTTCCGCGGTGTGTGTACCCTTTTACGCGGAGAGCGGCGCGAGCAGGGTGCGCATAAGGTCGCCCAGTCATCAAACATTACCGAGTTCTTCACCCGCCACCCACCACAACCAGCCCAAGTCAGTGATAGTGATAATGATAGTGAGGATATGGACTTATATGGACTTTGAGGGGTTTGACAAAGAGGCCCTGCAAGCCTCTGTGGTGGATAGTGATACAATTGATACAAGTGATACAGGTGAAGGCCAATAATCTGCCCTCTGCCTTGGAACCAACCCCCCATCCCCGTGTGCCCAGCCATCTTTTCTACTAATTTAAGTGTTAAAAAACCTAATATTATTGATATTTCTCTTAATTATTAATTGTGTGTGCATACCATCATAAAATTAAGAAGTTATTTTTACTACAACGTAGGTATTGTGTCTGAAAAAGTGGAGTTTGGAGGTCGGCCCGGTCTCTATTTCAATTAATCCCATATGTTATGTTGTTCACTTTATGCGGGCCGCCGTGTGTTGAATTAACCGCGTAAAGTGAGGGTTCACTGTATTACATTTTATTATCAGATATTGTGTTACACTTGTACTTTCTTTTACTATATTGACAATCATGCAATGCGGTTGAACACCCATCCACCTTTATATATATGATTGTATTTTATATTATATCTGTACTATAGGGTGTCTCAAAAGTCCCCATACTCAAAGTTTGTCAATTTATAGTAGTTTAATGGCTAACGATAGCCATCCATGGTATCACGTGGCATATGCTGGCAACATAGCAGAATATTGCTGAGTAATGTACCGGTCACGTGACTTCGTGCATGAGCGGGTAGAGGGACGTAAGTGTGAGTCAGTCGACAATGAGTCTCAAGCGAGCACATAGGGTCGCTATGTTGGAGGCGTACTTTGAGAAAAAATCTTGTCAACGGTGTGTTGAAATCTTTAAGAGATTCCCTGATAGCCCGACACCATGTATGAACTGGTGATACATTTTTGTGACACAGGAAGTGTGAAAGACAGACCAAGAACTGGGCGGCAGTCAATAGTGACACCAGAGTTTGTTGTAATCTCCCCGTAAGTCATTGTGGAGTTTGTCACAGTAAGTGGGAGCATCTTGTTCAGCCGTTCACAGGGCTGTCAAACATTTAAAGTTACGTTCATACAGAGTCAGGGTAGTGCAAGAGCTGTTCCCGTTGGACACAGACAAGCGTATTCACTACTGCCGTTGGTTCAACAGGTTCACACACAACAATGTCACAGTGCCGGATACGACATTTTTCACGGACGAGGCCTGGTTTCATTTAAACTGGTACGTAATTTCTCAAAATACGCTGCATACCGTACATGTGTGAGTGAGTGAGAGAGTTTTCAAAGGAGGATAAGAAAATGAAATAAAAATTGGTTTAATATTTACAGTAAAGTTGTATACAAATCTCACTAAAAATATATTCTATTGTACAATTGTCATATTATCATGGTGCAGATAAATCAAATAATTAACACTGCACATTTTAAATATTAGACTGATGTTCTGATTCATATTAATTTTTTATTTACTTTTTTATTTTTTTCAGGGTAGCTGTAAATAAAAGCAAATCCACACAATTATTTTTCTTATACTATACTCTACTGTATTCTTATCATTCACTCATTTTTAATTTATTATTAATAATTAATATTTACTTCATTTGTAAGATAAGTGTTATACTAAGGTACAGGGTATGTCTTTTCATATAAATGTCTTAAATCTATTTTACCTCTCACTTCATGTAAGTGATCACCACACATCAGTAGCACAGCCTTATCTAAAAGTCACTTGAACCCATTACGTCTCTTATTCATGCATAATGTTACTCCATGGATGTCCAACTGCATCTCCTCATCCCTCTATCAAAAATTTTCCATTCTCTATATCTATTCATACCATCTGCAAAGACATTGATCCTCTCTGTAACACCTCTATCATTTCCACATCTGCCTCTTACTGTTCTCACCATCATATAAAAGAAATCAGTAAATGCGTGTAATTACGAAAAAAGTTATACATCAAACAAATACCTTGTGCAGAACCTTTTAATGGGGGTTTATAATACATCAAGTGAATACACCATCAGCGATTGCTGTCATGCCGAGTCCTTCAAGTGTGTAGAGAAGACACTCCTTATTGGCTTCATCACCATCATTTTCCACCCAAAGCTTCAGCATAAATGCCACCTGATTTTCCACACTACCCTCCTTTTCTGCCTTATCTTTTTCAATGAATTCAATCTGTAAGCCAGAAAAATACTTTTTACAGTATGAACAAAATCAATTATACAAAGACACAAGGGAAATTAGTTTTTCAAGAGAAGTTCTCCATTGTCTTTATAGACACCTGTAGCATAAATTTAAGATACTCATCCTTTTTTGAAGTGCCAACATGAAGGAAAATTAAGAAAATCCTATCTTATTGTTTGATGTGGTTTGAGCAACTCATGCATAATCAGTGATAGGGACTGATTCAGCAATTACTTTATAACTTCCAAGCATATACAGGACTCAAAAGAGGGGCTCAATAAAGACAAGGGTTACCTCTAGGGCTGAAAGCTTCATTTATTCCGAGTATATTGCATAAATATGTTTGAGTGCTTTAATTTGATTTTTTTTAGAGAACCACAATACAGAATTAATTTTATCTTACTAATTTTGTTCAAAATCTTATTACATGTACTCCTGAACATGCAAATTAAGGATCTGTTGTCTGCAATTGGATATCTGTATAATTAGTAGACCAAATGACCTCTCAATAATTTTTAATACTTTTCTAATTCTAGTTTATTTAATGCTAATTATTAGCTGCCTATGGTTTTTCGAGGTCCCTTTTTTGGTGTTTAGTGTTATTCTGGATGTACAGTACCTAAGTAGTTAAACACAATAAATTTAAATTCTATGAAAGTGTTTTTCCTATAAGGCTTACCGTTTCAGGATTAATCTTATCTCACCAATTTTGTTCAAAATCTCAATATACAGTATGTACCCCTGAATTGAATAAACATATCAGATGGTACTACTCAGTCCAGTGTATATAACTGGAGCTGGCGGACGCCCACCCCACAAAGGGTCACAGCTCAAAGTTGAAGAAGCCACAAGTTCATAAAACTGTGAGGGCAAATGTTTTTGGAGTGAGAATTGTGACCCATCTGCCAGAGTATTGTGATGGCACCAAGTAGGAGCTCTTTCAAGACCAGACTTGACCAACACTGGAGCAAGTTCAGATACATTCAGGAGCCGGTGCATGCCCAGTTCTTGCCAACAGTGCGTAACAGAGACGTGACCGACCGCCCAAGCGGCTAACGAGCTGATCAGTGGCAGAGGATAAAAGTGAAAAGCATGACTAGACATACGCTCACAAGCAGCAGATGCTGGTAGTGGGGTGTTAAGCTTGAGAGTTATGTCACATAATGTCGGGAAAGACCTCAGTTTCATAACCCGGGCATGTCAAGTACCTATCAAGCTCCTTAGTTGAGAAATTTGTGGATGGTTGTTGCCTCTGTAGCAGCGAATAAGGAAATGGTGGCATGGGAGCTTAAACTCCGTGTTCGTCGCTTGGGTACATTGATGAAATGATATAAAAGAACGCGTGTGATTGGGCCAGACATGAAGAGACGCTTGTGATTGGATATTTAAAACTCTATTGTTTGGGGCATGTAACAAATAATGATATTTGCTTTTTAATTGTATTGGAGTAAAAGTATTAGAAAACCATACTTAAGTAAAAGAACTGAAAAATTTGAGTACTTTTAAAAAGTAAATACCCAAAATTGATACTTGAGTACAGTACTCAAGTAAATTCACCTAGTTACTTTACAACTCTGCTATTTACATTAATTCTTATGTGGAAAATTGCCCTGATATTTGCAAATTCATTACAGTACAGTATTTGCAATGATTTTTAGGAACGCTTCACTTGCGATAACCGAGGTATTCCTGTTTATGTAATATTTACAAAGCAGAATTACAGCACAGTGAACCCTCGAAGATCTGGACTAAAAGGGGGGATCACCTGTCCGAAAAAGCCGATTGTCTGAATCTTCCGGCGAATGTACAAAATTAATAAAGACGATAAATAATAATATAAAAAACACCAAAAATACAGTACTGTACATATTATCCTGACCACTGGGGTTAGTTAAACAGACTTTTTCCTGTGAAAAAGCCATAATTTTAAGCAACATATTACTGTACTCACTTTGTGCTGAAATGTTTTACACTGAAAGACTAAAATTTTTATCTCTTGTGCAAACTATGTGACGTTTATACTCAAATTATTCGCTGTCTTGCAAGAATTCCAGCAACGTAAGCTATATTCTGCTAATTTTAGTCTGTGACATTTTAGAAGAGAAAAACTTTAAGCTTAAAACTACCTTCACCCTGTTTTGGGGATGCTTCTTAGGGAGGCTTCTAAGCCCAGAACCCCCAAATTTTTTGTCTGAATTTTCTGAAATCCGGATTTACTAGGTCCGGATCTTCGAGGGTTTACTGTACAGTACTGTACACCAGACCATCGCTTTATGTGCATTCACTATATGGGAATTCGCATTTATGAAGCGACCCTTTTTCTACCCATAATCCATTTAATGCGGAAAATATTCCCTATTATGTGTTCTGTAGAAGATATGGCGTACTAGTTTTATATTATTTTATATTATATTACATTTATTTCTAAGCCACATTAGAGTATTTTAATTATTTTACTACAACTTTCATAGCATTAATGATCTAGAAATGGTTGTGAAACGTGGCACAGTGAGTGTGTGTGTGTTTACTGCACCCATGTTCTTCGTATGTCTTAGTTTATAGTTTTATATTATATTATCTTTATTTCTAACCCACATCAGAGTTTTGCAATGATTTTTCCACAGCTTTTATAGCATTACTGTTCACTTTTAGTAGTTGTGGAACATATCCTAATTTTCCCCATAAGATTAAGTATTCACTACATGCAGATTCCCATTATGCTGTGTTGTCACAGTACACAACCCTAGCATAAAGCAAGGGACAGGTGTACATTAAAAATAAATTATACCCTCTCACTACCAGGCCAGGGAGGGAAATTTCCAAGCATCCCCTCCTGCAAAATATTCGTCATCCAATGAGCATTATGATATGTTAATTTTTCAACTTGCAAATTCGGGTAAATATACTGTATGTAATTTTCTTAATTTTTTTTTATTCAGTTACATGCACAGACCATGCTACATACATGCATATTAGGTGACGACGTCTGTTTGGAAGTGACTCAAATTGGCCCAGAAAAACTAGTAAGATTGGTAAGATTTTAGCCAGTGAGTAACACAAGACGGGATTTCTCTATTTAAATTTTGGAGAATCGAATTTTATGTTTGACTGTACTTCAATACATTATCCTGATAAATAGTATTATTAAATCCCTGAAAGAGACATCAGTTATTACCATGCAATGGGCTTACCTCATCATTTGCAAAACCAAGCTTCTTAGCAAGGAGCTTCCACTTATCTTGCCCCAGTTGATCCAAATTCTTGGATAGGGCTTTTTGCTCTTCCTCAGTTATGGCCTTGATCTCTGGTCGTTCCTCATCCCCTCCTTCTTCTTCCATATCCTCCTCATCCTCCTTTACCCCATCATTTTGCTCCAGCACAGGAATAACCTTTTCTTCTTCTTTATCATCATCTTCTTCTACTTTAATATCGGCTGTTAGTTGTGACTGAAAGAATGTGATGATACAATGAATGGAAATAAAAGATGTAAGACAAACACAGTACAGGTAGGTATCCCTCGCTTAACATTAAGCCAAATTTCTTATCTAGAATAACATAACAAATGGGAAAAATAGGATTCGGTTCACGAACAAAAAAACTCCCAAACCAATGAAATAGAACACAACTACAGTAATTTACTTCCAAACACATTAATAAAATTTATAAAATTCAATACTGTACAATAAAAAACCCAAGTACTGGAGCACCTGAGTAACGACACGTCCAAGTAATGATACAAATTTTGTTTTAATTAAAAATAATATCTCATTGTTATTGTTATGGAGCAACATTATGTGGACCACATGGCCCCACCTGCACCAACACAGCCGTGCTGTACTCTACACGTGACTGTTACTTAGTGCAGACTTGCCTGTTCTCTGATGACATACTATAAATAACATACACTGTGAGAACCACTTTCATTATAAAATTTAAAATTAGGGATATTAAATTCATAATAGTGTTTTAATATACTCTGAGTAAGGAAGATTTAGAGAGAGGTTCAATAATATTTTGTCCTGTGCTAGTAATGAACTAATAGGAAAATATACATTAATAAAATGTGCAAAAAACTAGCTGCACATATTTACCTGTCACTGAACAAAAGCAGTTTCTTCAGAGCTATCTGAAATGGCTGGCATCTGTCGCGTTTAAATCACATACATGTTCTCGTTTTCTACCTGGTATAATGGTCCCAGCCAGCCCACTGATAAATATTGCATTAACCTCCTAGAATAATATAAGTAGTGCAAGGTAAGATGGATAATTTGTATACAAATGTTATTAACACAGGTAGCACATCCAGAGATGTATATATGATTCATAAACGAAATTAGATACATAAAATAAGAGGTTAAACTCACGCCAAATATCAAAAGAAAATATAAGTGTTACCCCTTAAAAAAAACGAACAACCTCTTCTCATTTTAACAATGGCTAGTGTAGATTGACGATTATTATTCAATTCATGATGGCCGAGCAAGGTCTGGTCTCTGAAACAGGTACTCAGCCCATCAGATGGCAACTCTCACCAGAAGAGATTTAACCCTTAGGCCCCAGGTGACGTTCCAGAACGTCCGCCTATTCTCGCTACTTATTTTATTATTAAATATTTTTTAATTATTTTTAGAAAACTTTATTTTTTCTCAATTTATCCCCCCGAGGGGGGGGGGGGGTTAGTGCCTAACCCGGGGCTTAAGGGTTGATAGAAAAATACCTTGCAAAGAAAAATAACTATACAATGTAAGTATACACCTAAACCCCGACTTACGACGGGGTTAGGGACCCAAATCCAGGTCGTAAGTCCGATATGGTCGTAAGTCCGATATAGATAAAAAAAAATTTTTTTTTAATAAAAAATCTACAATGAAATACAGTACAGTAAAAGTAATAAATAATGATGAATGGATACAGTACAGTGAAAGTAATAAATAATAAGGAATGGATACAGTGTGACTGAGCACTTAACCTTTAATGTAGTCAGCTGAATGCACATGGGGCCCCCATAATTTTCTAATTATACATGGAGACTACATTAACTGGAAACTTTTCGGTATAGAAAATGCGTGTGTCATTTAAAAAAAATTTTTTTTTTTTTATCTATATCTGAGGCGGTCGTAAGTCCCGACGGTCGTAAGTCCACGTAGTCGTAAGTCGGGGTCTAGGTGTATATTAATACAGGACAGTAGAACGTCAATTTAATTCAAATCTATTTAAAATTATTGATTTAAAGCGACACCCACAATTAAGGACATTGTATCAATTTAATGTAAATCTTTCCTAATTTACTCGAACCAAATCTGGCGCATCATATGGAAACACAATATTTTAAGTTTCGCGCCTTATGTTTCCCGCCAGACACCTCTCTGGGCATGCTACACGGCTGCCAGCCACCCTCCCGAATCCTCAGTTCTCGCGCTGACGCTCTAGTGAATGGACATTCTGTGTGACACTATCTCCTTCCACCACGTGCATCAACCATTGCCACTATGTCCAAGAGGCCAGCCACTACATCATTAACTGGCCTATCTACATCTGGGCAGACACGGCCGTCATCCAGTGCTTCCCGCGTGTCAGGTGCCTCCACAACCACACCACCAGACAGTGATGTGGATGATGAGCTGGTTGAGTTGGGCTCTACATCTTCAGAGGATGACTTGCCTAACTAAAGGTGGGTGAAAATCTATTTTTGATAGCATAAAGTAATGAAAAACTAAGTTGAGAGGAAAGTAAAAGCACTTGGGGAGGGCCAGTGATGCGAGGCAGGAGACAGTACAGTGCAGTACCACCAGAGCTGGATTACGGGGTTGGGGGGCCCTGGGCGACACCAAGCAGTGGGGGGCCCCCTGCTGACAACTGAAAATCAATATAGGTAATATCCAAGGTCAATAGAAACAATAAAATCTAGTAATAATGACACATTTACAAATTATTTGTTCCAATCAAAGAAAGTGTATACATTCATTCACAAATGCACTTTTCGTGATTTTTTTCTAGCAAATAAACGTATCACATTGTCAAATGGAAGTTCTCTTGAAATGTCTGACTCGGTGCTTAATAGCATCAGATTGTTGAGTCTCTCCTGGCGCATCGTGGTCCGCAGCCTGTTTTTGATCAGTTTCATTTTTGAGAAGGAACGCTCCCCGGTAGAATTGGAGACCATTAACACCAGATATATCCTCAAAACCGTTTCTACGTTTAGAAATGCTGATTGTAAGCCATCGTTTTCCTTTATAATTCTGTAATAAAACGACTCATTGGGCTCATCCGCGGCTTTTGCATACAACTTTACCAGAGATGAGAAGTGAATCATTTCATTGTAGATGTTTTCATCAATCTCTTTTCCATAATTTTGCAGAAGATTTTCTGAAGCAGAATGAATGGCATCGGCTGACATGGTTTCCAGATTGCTTAAAAAGCCAAAGCGATCCTTCACCAACGTGTATGGAGAAATCCTTTCTTTTAGGGATACCACTAGGTGATCAATGTCTGTGAGGAAGCATTTAGTTCGATAATTGTCTCTTGGATCCACTTCATTTGAACGTTCATAATCCAGTGGAGCAAGCTGTACGCTTGATCGCCTCTGACGACCTGAATGGACAAACTCAGTGCTTCCTGCCAGATCTTTTGCTTTTTCCTCATAGGCATCAAAACTGTCTCGCTTTCGTTCAAAGAAACATTTCAAGGAAACCAGAGAATTTACTGCTGATTGAAGAATTAGTTTTGGATCTTGAAGAAGTTTGTGTGTAGTGTTCACTTATTTATACAGCCTTATTATTATTTTATTATAATCTCTGTTAAATAAGTTAAATCAGTTTACCAAACATGAGTTTTAGTAGGAAATATTTGTGGCGGCCTGGTGGAGTTAAGGAAAGTGGTGCACAGCGAGTGTTAGGCAATCTGTTCCACTTGTTTATTGCTCTGTGGTAAAGGTTTTTAAAACTTTTATTTTACAATGTTGTGGGCGGGCCCTGGGCGTGCGCCCGGTATGCCCTCCCCATAATCCGGGCCTGAGTACCACGCAGTAACAGTACCATCCAGCTCTCAACTCGACTGCAGGGAGTGCTTGCTGCATATACAGTCAACCCTCGCTTTACGCGGTCCCACATTCCGCGTTTCCACGTTTACGTGGTACCCTGCCGAAACCCGGAATGCTCACATTCCACAGTGCGTGTACCCCTTTACGCGGGTGAATTATAATTTTTTATTTAGCTCATAAAATTCATACAAATTATCCGGCCAGAATATAATTTACATTGCTGGAATTTTTACAATTTGATGATCATTTTGAATATAAACATCATAGATTTTGCATTAGACATACAAATTCTAGATCTAATGTTTACTCTGAGTAAATATGTTATCTTTTGTGCAAAATATATGACATTTATATTCAAAATATTCCTGGTCTTACAAGGAATCCAGCAATGTCAATTATATTATCCTAGCTTTAGTTTGAGGTATTATTTATTACTATACCTTAAAATCTAGTGGTTTTCCCCAAAAAATTTCTCAGAGATGGAAGAGCCAGCGAGTGTAGTGTGAGAAGAGGGGGAGGGAGTTGAGTCCATTATTTGAATGGACATTAACTTGGCAATTGTATTTCTCTATTTCTCTTAAGTATTAATTGTGTGCATGTACCATCATAAAATTAAGATGTTATTTTTACTAGAACATAGGTATTGTGTCGGAAAAAGTGGAGTTTGGGGGTCAGCCAGTCTCTATTTCATTTAATCCCATATGTTATGCTGTTCACTTTACGCGTTTCTCACTTTCCGCGGTACCCTGTGGGTTGAATTAACCGCGTAAAGTGAGGGTTCACTGTATATCATTACGCCATATATTTTTCTCATTTATTAGATAATAAAAGTTTTTTAGTGTTTTGTGTCTTTCTCAAGTACCAAACTAAATTATTCCATTGAAACAACACTTCGATTAGGTGCGAATTCGATTTAAAGTGACCTCTCCCGGAACATATCTCGATTTATATCGACGTTCTACTGTACTAGGTAAATATACTACAACTACAACTAATGAAAAACTGTACCAATGCATACACCCATTTTAATTATCAAGTCTTAAAATATACACTTTATTAAAGTATTTGTAATATTGGTCTAACACTTTGAGCAGTGCAAGGGGATGAAACATGGGTTTCGGGTACCTAGGTTTTTTGGTCATGAAATCGCTGGTTGAGAGTTTCTGCTTTTGAGGGCTAACAGTCTCCTTGGTTTTCATTATACTCCTGGCATATGCATAAAAGAACTAGAGATTTTTCTTTTGCTGTTTGGCTGGTCTAATTTCCTGATTAGCCAAATTTAGGACTCATCTGCATGACGCCCTGAGCTACGGTATTTCTTCCACATCTATTATTTTCTCCTGCAGGCTTTCCTAGAGCTGTGATTCATGCACTTGGTCTTATTCCTTCTTCTTTATGTTTTAGTGGTATACATATCTCTACTGTCAACTAAAGGAATTCCACGAAGTTTAGCAATGACTTGACTAGGTCTGACTTCTCTCTCACGATTTCCTCCTAATTAATT
This sequence comes from Homarus americanus, assembly GCF_018991925.1. NCBI lineage: Eukaryota > Metazoa > Arthropoda > Malacostraca > Decapoda > Nephropidae > Homarus > Homarus americanus. The sequence continues at coordinate 12,187,897 of NW_024735554.1, forward strand.
CTCTGTAGTTTGTCTCTCATCAGACTGCAGATGGAGTATATGACTCATAATATTGAAAATGTGTCTATCATTTATGACAGCTTGCTTATTTTCACATGCATATAACAGTCAGATTTATGTGCATTAAAGTTTGGCGAGCCTAAGTGTTCGGCCAACCTACTAATTCCACTGACTACACATTCTGAAATGATTTTGCACAGTAGTGATGATCCTTCATGCCTTGAGGAGCCTAGAGCAGTACAAGAATGTTCTTTTGCTGCCCAATATTTTTCCTATACAGCACTCAGACTGTACAATCAGTTGCCTGCATCCATGAAACAGCTGACTTCTGTGGAGGCCTTAAGAAACAACATTAGACCTTTTCTTAAGTTCATGAACTTGAACAGGGTACAGTGATGGAGAAATACAGGGTTTAGGAAGAATTAAAACTTAAGGGTATATGAATGATAGAAGTCGAACTGTCACTTTATGAGATCTTTTATTGTAGTGCAGTATTTCTTTTTATTCTGAAGTCTTTGACTTTGTAGTGTTTTGAGTGCTAGTGAATTCTTTAGAAGAACTGATGTTTTTGAGAGACAAAAGACCAGCTATTATTATTATTATCATCATCACAATCACTGAAGATGGCAGCGAGCCCATACAGCTAGGGGGGGGGTAAGAGGGAAGCCCCTCTTCATAACAGAATGCAAATTGTTCTTCATGAAACCCATTGAGCTGAAATTACTCTCAGATTCAGCTGATGAAGTTGGCAATGTACAGTAAATGTTAGTTACAATGTAATCCAGCTCAAAAAGGGCATTCTTTAGCTTTGTCAAATAAGCATGAAGTTTAAGAAGACTATATTACTGATTCCAAATCTCTTTCCAGGTCGGTAGAAACTTTATCTATAACATTATACCCTTGGGATAATAGACTAATTGGGGGGATACCATGGTTGTTAAGCTAAAAGTCTGTTAACCAATGTCTGATAATGTCCGATAATCCTGATAAACATTCTGTTAACCAGAGTCTGAGAGGGTATGCTGCTGTATCAGTTTGAACACATGGTCCATACAGTAAACATCACCTCAGTTGTGCTCCACTGTGTGTTCACAAACTGATACAATATATATAAGACGGTTTATTAAGATAACATGGCAGCCCAAAGGCTGAAATGCGAGCACGGGCCTGACGGTGGGGTAAGTTGCAACATTCATACAGTGACGTGAGGACATCAGTGCTTGCTTATAGGCTATAAGCTTATGTATGCAAACTCTGAATACATTAAGTGATGCTTTCCTCTCGTACTACAAAACAAGTGTCAATAAAATCACTAATCATGGATAAGTGGATCATTAAAAAATACAAAGCTAATTTGGATGGAGAAAGGCCGACGTCAGGTTCATGTTCGGTTTCCACAAAAGAGAGACATGAACATAGCAAACAAATTGATGCAAACATTGCAAAGCCAACCTGTGATTCCACTGAGTCTTTACTTGATTGCGAGTTGAATGGTAACCCAAAGTGTTGGTCTTCTGATCAATATAAAAAGACATTAGGGGAATATGAGTGGCTTTACACAAGACAAGGTAAACTTGGTTGTTGTTTAAGAATATTTCAACTTTAGGTTCTGACAAAACACAAGGCTTAGCTTTATGCCATGAATGGCAACAAAGCAGTGTGGAAGCTACAGGCGAAACAACAAAGAAACAAAAACAACAATAACAATTAAGAAACAAAATATTCAAAGACAAAAATAGCACTGCACATAAAAAAGCATAAGAAATAACATCTGCAGCTTCAAATAAAACTTGAGAAAACATCGCAACAAAACAAAATTTTTCATGTTTAGAATCTCCTTGTTGTGTAATTCAAACTGTTTACAGTATACAGTACTGTATTTGCAAGACTGGATATCCATTTGCTGACTTGCTCCATCTCGTTTCAGGTGCTTAATGGAGTTGATATGGGACGTGTTTTACACAGTGGTCATTCTTGTGCAGACATTAGTGTTCACATTGCTAATGCTATGAGACAGAAATTAGTGACTGAAACAGAAAGCAGAAAAACTCAATAATGGTTTAATGATTAATGATTCAACATCAATAAGTAAAAAGACAGAATTAGTTATTTGTATCGGAGTCCAATATCCAGAAACAGATGCAGCCACAAGTGTGTTTTTTAAACTTGTTAAGCTTACTATAACCACTGCTGCGGAAATTGTATCTGTTCTACTTGTGAGACTAAATGATCTTGGCTTTACCACAGAGTTTTTGTCATCATGTTGGTTGTCTTTTGCTATTGATGGTGCAGTTAATATATTATGCAGGAATGCTGGTGTTGCAGCCAAACTGATTGCAATGTTTATGTAACTGATTGCGTGGTACTATGCAAATTACTGCTTAGAACTTGCAGTATCTGATGTTGTTAAAGAACTCTCAGGAGTGTGCCACATGAAAATTTTCTTTGAGAAGCTATACAGCTTTTACAACGTATCACCAAAAAACTGCAGTGAACTAAAAGACTGTGCAGCCTCGTTGAACAAGCAGTTGTTTAAAGTTTGGTGCCTTTGGGGTAAGATGGGTTGCATCTAGTGCTCGCTCTATCGGGGCTGTATGGCAGGATTATCCTGCATTGTTCAAGTACTTTAAAGCTGCTAAGAATGACAACACATGAAGTACATCAGACAGAACTGAGTACTGGGGCCTGAAAGAATGTAGGACTGATGTTTCATTTGTAACTAATACACCTATGGGCTTGATGTTGGATGCACTCATTGAGTTAGAAGATTTGTCGCTGGGGCTACAAGAACGATGAGTGACGTTGTCAAAAGCACACAAACTAATTGAGAGAAAACATAGGCTATACCAGTCCTTAATCAACAACCCAGGAGTATATCTGACAATGGCACAGGATGTGGCAAATACAGTACTCTGAATATTAGTGGAGCAACACTTCACCCTCCACAGAGTGCGAAGGTCAATGATCCTCATGAATTTTACACATCTCTTGCAGATAACCTTGCAGTGAGGATGTTTGCATCAGTAGCTTCCCATTCAACTAAACAGTCATGTTAAAGCAGCAGTTATGTTAAATACATGTACAATATATGGAAATGATGAAGCACTTAGAAATACTAGATCCAACAAACTGGCCCACTGATCCTGATACTTGTCTTCGTGACAAAGCCATTAGCTACCTGAGTGAACAGTTCCAAGTACCAATGAATGAATCAGTAGAGGAACTTCGTGAGCACATATATGAGAAAGGAAAATAATTCCATTAAAATTTAAATCATTGCTATCTGCCATCAACTCAGTAATCATATCATGCTGTGAATGTGAGCGCTCATTTACCAGCATGAACACTATCATCAGTGCTACAAGAAACTGCCTTGGCATTACTCCTGTTCTTCATTAAACTGGCTGGGACACCTCCTCTGATTTTCAATCTTGAAGAATATGAAAAAAAGTGGATCCAAAAGGGACGGCAGATGAGACTGCAAGCCCAAAACGGAAAATAATGGATGAAATACCGCCGGGTTATGAATCGCTTTATGGACTATTTCATAGGTAAGATATAGTATTTGGGGCCTTTAAAATATTCTCTCTCCACTTTTTGTGGTTATTTACCCCAATTTATTATCACTGTCATCTATTACACATCTAAAAGGCTAGCAGGAAGTTCACTTGCTAATGTAAAGATTTTTTTTTTTGTTCCAACAACAATGGTCTTTCTTTGTTTGTCATGATGGGCGATTCTCATCATCCACTCTCACCAGCATTTTTATGAGTGGTTTGTGACAGTTTACTTAATGCCTAACCACTCAGTACTGAGGATGATGTATGAATATTTTGAAGAATACAAAATATTATGCAAAGTAACCATTATAAGTAATTATAGAATTCCCATAACACATGTCGTCAGTCAGCAGTGACCAGCGAGATGACTACGCGCATTGCCAGTGTTACATATAAAGAAACTATAAAAGTTGTAGAAAAATCAATTAAATTCTCTAATGAGACTTAAAAATATAGAAAATATAACATAAAACTATTAAATAAGAAAAATGAGGAGCATAGGTGTTTGTGTGTGGAAGGTGAACATATGTATAGAGACAGTAGGCAGTTTGTCAACAGTACATCTGACAACTTTGCTTGTTAGGTCTACATGTATTTCAGTTTAAACACGTGCACCTCTGCTGTAAGTTTATTTTATCCTCTTCACCTCTGATTGTCAAGTTAAATTTGGTTAAATTTAAGCTAAGCTTAAAAAAATTACTGTATTTTCTTGTTTCTGCCTTGCATCGGCAGCAATGTGATGTTATGGCATGCATGCACTGCAGTAGCCACATGTCTCTGAGTCAGCTGGATGGCTGGCTTGGCTTCGGTGTGCCCCCAGAGGATGTTTGAAGGCAGAACTAACTAATTTTTTTTACTTAAAATATGAGCTATTGTATTTTATGATGTTCTATGTATCATTTTCATATTCATTTTTTTACAGAACTTGTTATTAATTTTTGGTGTATGCAAAATACAGAATAAGATTTTGAATCTATTTACTCCACATTAAATCTACCAGATAACAAAGTTTCCAAGAATGAAATAGATTTTTTGAACATATTCACTTCTATGCCTGTACGAAGCATAGGACCAGAAATCTGCCAAATCCTGGAAACCTGTTCACCTCAGATCCCAAGCTTGGCAGTTGACTAAAATAGACTAAATTGAGAAGAGAAACCCTTAGATAAAGACTGGTGGAGTGGTACTAAGTTGGTCTTCGAGTTACAGCAATGCCTCTGTAGTAGGAACTCGGGACACTATGGTTGGATGTGATGATTAACAGAAACTTAATTGATCAAAGGCTTCTCATTTCTTAAAACTGTTAAATGAAGAGAAAATGCCTACAATATAAATGGAATACTTACAGGTAGCTCCTTTGCTAATTTCTTGATCATGGTGGTGAGATATTCAGGCAATGTGGCAATAGGACTAGCAGAATGAGTAAAAAAATGGGGTGAGCGACAGGCCAACAGTCGCAAACCTCTCCAACCAAAGTTGCTGTCATTAACCAACCTGAAAAATGATTATAATTTTTACAAAATATTAAATGAAACAAGATGGAATATTCTTAAAATTTTCACACAGTTTAATTTCTATAATACTACAGTTATTCTTATTTTTAAGTATCAGAGCTGGGTATTCTGTACAGGATAGTGCTCAAATTTCATGTTAAAAGTGAATATAAAATTGAAAATCACAATCAGAGGCATAGCTAGAGGTGGAACACATTCCCCCCAACCTTTTTAAAAAGAAAAAGGTCACAAGGCGTGTCAAAATATTAGGGGTGGGGGGGGGGTATGTTTCACTACAATGTAATTGCCTATATGTCAATGGCTTCACATCTATTTGTCCTTTAGCTTTTCATTTTATGTCTGTTTATTGTTGGCCCCCCTAATCCACCATCAAACAGTTGGGGTACCTTGATGGTCACTGCCTGAGTGTTGCCACATGTATCGGGTCACCTGTGAGTCGAGGAACATAACATATGCAGGCAACTGTACATCCTACAGGCAGACCCCATCTAGAGTTACCCCTATTAGCGCTGATTCGTTATAGTGATATTCGTCCTGGAGTCTATTTTTTTTTTTTGTGCAGGGTACATATCATTATCTGATTAATTTTCTGAACCTGCAGGTGTATGTAGTTTATGAACAGAACAGCAAGCTAGTTCTTAAGTTGATACCTGATATAGTTACAGTAATTTGATTTTATGTACACCAGTGAAGATAAAGCCCCTTCACAAATGTAATTGTTCCTAACTGTACAAACACTCTAACAGCACTATTCTTAACCACTTTGTTTCTTCAGTAGGATGATCTAAAACTTGGCAAGGTCATTACAGATGTCAAAATTCATCCTCATTTCCTTGTCAGCCTAAAAATTGGCAATTTTAATGCCTTCACTATGGGGATACAACAAAAATATTTTATTTAGCTAATGGTAGATAAATTTATTCAGCTCAGATGGGACCCCATACACATGGAGTTAGGTGCAAAGGAGCCACACTTTGTTGCTCAATCAATCTTGAATGGGAACTGCACAAAATCAAAAGATTCAGAGAAAAGCTGCTGGAATCTATCATGAAAGTGTACTAAAAGGTTATGTAAACATTCCAGTGAATCCTGCTTATGTTCCATAAGGTTCATTGTGTCATCATAGTCGTGAATTCTAAGTAACGAGGGAAATGAGAGAAACTGCCAGCTTCAGCTTGGTCTCCAAGTATTTGCAGCATGCTGAAAAAAGCCTTTTTAACACCCATTTGCCTTTTCCTTGAAGTTCAGTGCAAGTTTGTTAAGGTGTTCAAACACAAGTCAGAAGGGCAAGTTGAGTAAGGGAATGGGGGCCACAGAAATAACAAATGTTCCTATAACCCTGATCTTGTAGGAAATTGGCTAATTCATTGCAAAGAAGGAAGCCCATTCTCAGGCCTTTCCACAGGAAAGCTATCTGACAGTACTGTACATCAGCAGTGCCCGGTGTTGACTATTTTTTAGAAATGCACAGGTCCCTCCCTAACCGTGAAGTAGTTGACAGAAGTAACTACAGTCTGCAACATGTCACTGAAAATTGGAGACAAATCTTTTGATGACAAACTTTGTTGATGGGTGAAAACAATGGTTAATTTTGATGAGAGTATGTTTTCTCAAGATAATTAAACATAATTCTATTTTCTTCTCCATTCCACACATTTGGTCATGGTTTTGACTGAAATGCAAGCAAGCAGTTGCTCAACTGCAGAGAATTCCTTGAATAAAATTCCAAAGACCAGAAGCTAAGACTACAATGTGATATCTGGTTACTTGCCCAATGCCAGTGCGATCCATGAGGAATTTTTAAAATTTGCAACCCTGGGTTTGGGAACCCCTGGCCGGGGGAAGTTTGATACAATGTGCATTTTTTTTGTCCTATGTTATGCATAATATGATATCTGGTGACAGCAACATGCCATGTATATGCTTCTAATCTGCTGTGCTGCTTTGCATTTTTGCATTATATGTATATCAAGTAATTAAAAAACTGCTATGAATTCAACTTGTACCTAAAGGTGAGAGAACATTCAGTAAGTGATAATTAACCCCTTGTGTCTGGGGGTCTCTCTTCTGTGTTGAATAGTGTCTGGGCAAATAAAATGTTAAATTGGCACCTGTAGTGAAGGGGTTACTATTAATACTATAGTGAGCACATTATCAATATAAAGGGGTCCCTTAGGAAAGTCATGCTAAACTAGCATCTAGTCACCAGTTCATTATTTTATAGGAGAATGTTTATTGTTTGAATTTTTTACCCCAGAATTAGAATTAAACACACTCCAGTCCTTCTAATTGCTATATTATTTAGAATGAAAAATAGTTTAGAAAGCACAGAAGTACTTTTATGTGACTGTGTGCATGTTTACAACAGGACTAGGTAGATGTGTTGTTATTGCCCACTCAGAAAGGCCACACAAACACAGCTCCATAACCGGACTAAGCAAGCATGCAAACACTTTGGAAAGCTTTATATACAAGTATGAGTGTCTCTGTGTGTACCCAGTCCCTTGAAAAAAAAAAAAATATATATATATATATATATATATATATATATATATATATATATATATATATATATATATATATATATATATATATATATATATATATATATATATATATATATATATATATATATATATATATATATATATATATATATATATATATATATATATATATATATTATATAACACTTTAATGCTTAATATGCATAAATATGGCTTAGTTGAACTTATTTTTTTATTTAATAAGGAATTAGAGATTAAAGAAGGTTAGAGGGTTTTACATTTTGTAAAAATGTGGAAAGTTGAAGAGTATACTTTACTGGCCACCAGAATTAAACAGATTCCTATGGGGGTTAAGTCAACTACACCACAGTAAAATAAACATTAAGATATTTTTTGATAAGGCACTGTGGTAAAAAATGTCAGCCTTATATTTTAATGAAGTAATATGGCTATTTATACTATGTGCTCTCCTTGCCTGGGGTTTTAAAAATCATCCTGAATACAACCAAACATAAATTTTACAGCCTAATCAATGTGGTTATTAAATACTGTAATCAACCATCATCATCTAGAAGTGGTACACAAAACTTTTACTTACTTATCCTGTTCTCTCAACTCAGATTTAGGGCTAAGCTGTTCAATGGCAGGAGTGAAGTATGTCTCAAGTGCAGGTACAAAGTCTCGTTCTGGCATCTTGCACGCCTCAAGATTATTTGGTTTCAGATTCCAAAGTCGAGTCATTTCAGCACTGTAGGTAAAAGGAAATAGAGAATAAAAAGAGAAATTAATTTGTTGTCAAATTTTCATCTCTAAAGATACAAATATTCTACACTCTTTCTATCCTCTCACAAAGATAGTCATATGAGACCTAAAGTACAGATTTATACAATAGTGAATACTGTACTTTTATGTAAGTCTTAAAAACATTACAATATTCCATGGCCATATATCTTATATGCAGGTATTGTACAACATTATTATTTAATTGCAGTCTTCATAGAGGCTCAACCACTCACTTAACCGTACAATTATAATTATCTGTGTCTCTCTATGCTTATTTACTGTACAGTTGCTAACCAGTGCTAAAAGGAAATACAACATGTAGGAACAAAACATATCTTGTTACTTATTTTTATGAAATTAGAGAAAGAGTAAAAAACTCTGACTGTCAATCACTTACTTGCCCATGGAGAATTTAGTCTTTGAATCAGCATCTCGGATAATTTCTCCCACTTTCCGTTTGTGTCGTAATTTTTTAGGTGACTTATCTGCATCCTCTTTCAGCTGTAAAATTGCAAAGTTGACATCATCTACAATTATTACCCAAAATTACTGACACAATGAAATTGAGTATTGTACAGTAACTATTATGTATTAAGTGAAAATGCATCTTGTTCTTATGAGTAACACAAAGGGATGAAGTATGAAATCCTATTTTATGGTTGAAGAGAACAGTTTCAAAACTTACTTTGTCCAGGGAGTCATCTGTTTTCTGAGACAGAGACACTAAGTTATTCAGATCATAGTAGATGGTGCAAACAACCTTTCACACATTCAGACTTGGGTTAAGGAACAAGTTCAAGAGTTTAATCAAGTGGTTGCTTTGAAAGTTAGGGAGTCAACAGATACAATAAGCTGAATCCTAAAACAATTTTCTAGACTTGAATCCTACCATCATAAGCTTGGATTACATACTGTACATATATTAATCCACGAAAGTTTCTTGCTACTCAAGAAGAAACCCACCAAAGGAGAAGTAAAAGATTTCAGGTCACTTTACTGGAGATAAAAACAATGATTTTACAATATGGAAATGCAAAATCTACAAAAGGAAACAGTCTTGTGAGTCCACTTTAAAAAAGGACCAAACCTGAATGGTGCACCTAGACACAGCATTCATATCAACTCCCTCTCCTAACAAGGAAACCATCCCAGCACATATATATGTCCAAATTACATTCTATGACAGGGAAACAAGACATCTAAGTACAAGTTCATCTAGAATTTAAAAAATAAATAATATGCTGTAGTTTAATATGTTGAGCCATAACTATTATTCATCTGAAGGAAGTGATTTAACAGTCTTTACAAGTTAAATGATGTTTCTTTTTCTAATCCAATACAAATATTATTTCACTATAATCTTGGTTTTTCCTCCATACCTAATCATGCCCTCTCCCCTTCCCCAAGCATAACCCCAGTTCTTAAAACCCATTTGCATTACTGGCTAAGACTCAAAGAAATGATTATTTATCAATCAAAACAGGATATTAATGGTGTGAAGTACCTATTAACATACAGACTTTATCTTGCTTAGCTTGTCTGGAATAAGTATAAAGTAATATCTGCCAATATATATCCATAATCATGTGCTCAGGCAAAGGAAGAAATATACAGATTTCTTAATATATAGGTAATTTTGCAAGAATGCAGAGGTAAACAACTTGTTATAATGCAGTGAGAGATATTACAGTAAATGGGAACTGCCCCAATGATCTTCCAGTTGGTCAGCCAGCCAGGAGTTGACAATATGTTTAACTTATTGTAAGGATGGTGTAGATCATCGCCTAATTTATTTACAATACTACTAAAACACCAAGCTGATATAAAATGCTGACATTACTGAATGCCACTGGTTGGAAGCATCTACTGGGGTCATCACAAAAGCTTTTACAATTGCACAGGGAACAAAAATGTGTGAATTAATATCAAACACTATGCACCTTACAGTAAAAATGTAATCCAGATCAAGAACTGTGTCAAAGTATATACAGGTTGTCCCCGACTTACGACAGCTTGGACTTACGACCGTCGGGACTTACGGCCGCCGCAGTTGTGACCATTTTTTTTTTTAAATGACGTGCGCATTTTCTATACCGAAACGTTTCCAGTTAATGTAGTCTCCATGTATAATTAGAAAATTATGGGGGCCCCATGTGCATTCAGCTGACAACATTAAAGGTAAGTGCTCAGTCACACTGTATCCATTCCTCATTATTTATTACTTTTACTGTACTGTATTTCATTGTAGATTTTTTATTTAATTTATTTTTATTTTTTAATCTATGTCGGACTTACGACCTGGATTTGGGTCCCTAACCCCGTCGTAAGTCGGGGAGCACCTGTACTGTCCAAGTTAAAAAGTCAAATATATGGAAGCCCTGTTATTTGAAGGGCCTAGGTACTACAGGTATCCCTCATGATACAAATTTTCTAGATAAGAAAATTTTTTAATATGAATTTCATAAACTGACACCACTCTTTCGAGATACGGAAGCTTCCCCCGCTTACACGAATTTTGGTCCGAGCAAAAATTCAAATCGCACACTGGGAGTCAGCAGGTGTGGCCATCTTGGGGAAAGATGGGCTGAGTAAGGCCCTTACTCAGCCCACCCCTGCTCACCCCCTTGTGATGGTGAGCCCAGATTGCCCTCTCATAAGGTAATGTACCAAAGTTACAGTATTTTCTTAATTTTTTCTTGTGTAAGGTAGTCATTTCATGTTTGAGGTAGTAAGTGTACAGACTGTGGGAGAGACAGAGAGAGCGGGTGGTGAGGTGTTGGGCCATACTGTGAATTAGTCCACATGACTTGTGGTCAAATCTTTATGTAAACAATTGCTGTCTAGTGTTGGTCAGTGATAACTACTATTGTTATAATAATCCAAACAGTATTATTAGTAAAAAATATAAGTGTAATTTTTAAGTAAACTACAGAATGTATAAACTTTTACCCATATGAGTGCATTTATCCCATCTTCTACCAAAACTTTCACTTTACAATCATGGTTTCATCGCTCCTGCTCTCTTGCATGCAGGGAGAGAGATAGGGCATATCAAGTTTTGAAACTATCTCCTTCTCCTTTTACCCACACCTCTTTCATTACTTCTAGGAATCGTTGTAAGGCTATTCTTCGTAGGGCAAAGTGGAATTTTATGAAAAGAAAAACCACTGACCAGACTAACTCTTCCTTTAGTAAATTCTTCTGGTCCTTAACCAAAAACATCTGTAATAACTTCTGCACTCCCTCTTTTCCTCCTCTCTTCCGACCTGATAACTCTATAGCCAACTCCCCCACTGATAAAGCCAATCTCTTTGGCACCTTATTCTCCTCTAACTCCACCTTAGACAATTCCAACTCTACCCCTCCTACTCCTGCTCCTCCTACTGAACCTATGCACTTTCCTCAAAGGGTTGCTGGTGTGTTATCCAGGTTGGATGTGAGTAAGGCGCATGGACCAGGCGGAATACCCCCTCGTGTTCTGAGGGAGTGTGCTGAACTTGTAGCCCCTGTGCTTGCTCGCCTCTTTTGCCTTTGCCTCAAAACGCAAACTTTTCCTTCTTCTTGAAAGCATGCCTTGGTTCAGCCCATCCCAAAGAAGGGTGACGATTCTAATCCCTCTAACTATCGCCTCATTGCCCTAACTTCATCTCTCTCTAAGATTTTCTTAACTTTAAACTCTCATTTTCTCCATCACCTTGAATGCTTTTCTCTTTTGTCAGATCACCAGTATGGCTTTTGCCAAGTGAGATCTGCTGGTGATCTGCTCTACTACTGCACCCATCTTTGGTCATCCTCTCTTAGGAATAATGAGGAAACTTTCGTTGTGGCCCTTGACATCTCCAAAGCATTTGACAGGGTATGGCACAAGTCTTTGCTTTCTAAACTTCCCTCTTATGGTTTCTCTCCCCCACTTTGTTCTCTAATTTCTAGCTTCCTTGAGAACCGATCCATGTCAGTTGTTGTCGAGGGATCGACCTTTCGCTCTTTATCTTCCAATAGTGGTATCCCTCAGGGTTCTGTTCTTTCACCTACTCTCTTCCTTCTTTTTATCAATGATTTACTCCACACCACAACTAATTCTATCCATTCATACGCTGATGATTCTACTCTTCACTCTTCTTCACATTTTTCCCTTCCCCCTAATTCTCAAACTCGATCTGTTTCTAGAGCTGATATCATTTCATCTACCAATGCGGATCTGTGCAGCATTTCCGAATGGGGAGGTAGAAACCTGGTTAAATTCAATAGTAATAAAACTCAGTATTTACCATTTAAACTTAACAAATTAGATGATCTCCCACCAATCACATTTCAGGGCGCAATCATTCTGCTGTAGTTACTTCACTCCAGAGCAGTTGCTTCAAGTTTATAAGGGATTCATTTGTCCTAACTTGGAGTACTGCTCTCATATCTGGGGTGGCTCTTCTTCTGTCCAACTGTTAGATAGGGTGGAATCAAAGGTATTTCGTCTTATTGACTCTCCTCCTTTAGTTGATAATCTTTCTGCCCTTTCCCTTCGCCGCAATGTTGCTTCACTCTCTCTCTTTAACAGGTACTTTAACGGGCAATGTTCGGTGCATTTGGCATCCTGTGTACGGCTGGCACACTCGTCTTGCCCACGGTGCCTGCAGTTTCTCTGTGGCTGTCGGTCACACTAGAATAACCCGTTATAGTACATTCTTCTTTCCTCACACAACCAAACTGTGGAATGCTCTGCCTTCTTCTGTGTTTCCATACTTTTACAATCTGTCTCACTTTAAAAAGCTGGTTTTCCGACATCTTCGTGGTGTAGATTAATATGGTCCTTTTTCTTTTCTAGGACGTATGGGAGTGCCATAATCCAGAAAAATACAGTACAGGGTGTCCCTGGGTTACGAACGGGTTCCGTTCCTGAGGACGTTTTTAAGTCAAATTTGTAAGTAAGTCGGAACACATGCTATGTGCATACAGTACTAACAGAACAATGACTAAAATACCACTATATCATAGCCTAAGTCCTTTTTTTTTTATGGTCATTAACCCACTCAGGCACAGGTCATTTTTAATGACCCACATCAAGGCCTTGGGGGCAAAAGTATAATAAAACAACAATAATAATAATAATAATAATAATAATAATGATGATGGTAATGATGATAATAATAATAATAATAATAATAATAATAATAATACAGTATTACCCCGCCTAACGCGGTTTCACTTAACGCGTTTTATCATATACGCGGTGCCTCGCCAGAGCTGAACTTTCACTTAACACGGATTTTTTCCACATATACGCGGTGAGTGTCCGGCTCGAGACGCTATTTTTAGATTTGCCCCACCCGCCACCCTGCCTGACTGCCTGTTTTAGCTCATAAAATTCATACAAATTACCCGGCCAGAATATAATTTACATTGCTGGAATTCTTATAATTTGGTGATCATTTTGAATATAAACATCATATATTTTGCATTAAACATACAATTTTTAGATAAAATTTTTCTCTAGGTAACTATGTTATCTTTTGTGCAAAATATATGACATTTATATTCAAAATATTCCTGGTCTTACAAGGAATCCAGCAATGTCAATTATATTATCCTAACTTTAGTTTGAGGTATTATTTATTAAAATTTAGTGGTTATCCCACACATCTCCTTGGGACGGTTGGTGGGGGGTGGGGGGGAGGGAGGGACCGACCGACCATCTGTTACCCTGTGAAGAATTATTTTTTTTTTTATTAACTGAAGATATTTGTTTTAGCTCATAAAATTCATACAAATTACCCGGTCAGAATATAATTTACATTGCTGGAATTCTTATAATTTGGTGATCATTTTGAATATAAACATCATATATTTTGCATTAAACATACAATTTTTAGATAAAATTTTTTCTCTAGGTAACTATGTTATCTTTTGTGCAAAATATATGACATTTATATTCAAAATATTCCTGGTCTTACAAGGAATCCAGCAATGTCAATTGTATTATCCTAACTTTAGTTTGAGGTATTATTTATTAAAATTTAGTGGTTTTCCCCCAAAAATTTCTCTGAGAGGGAAGAGCCAGTGAGTGTAGTGTGAGAAGAGGGGGAGGGAGTTGAGTCCATTATTTGAATGGACATTAACTTGGCGACTGTATTTCTCTATTTCTCTTAAGTATTAATTGTGTGCATGTACCATCATAAAATTAAGATGTTATTTTTACTACAACATAGGTATGTGCCTTCAAAAAGTGGAGTTTGGGGGTCGGGCCGGTTTCTATTGGAATTAATCCCATATGTTCTGTTGTTCACTTAACGCGGATTTCACTTAACGCGGGACCCTCTGGGTTCAATTGACCGCGTTAAGTGGGGTACAACTGTAATAATAATAATAAAATTTATAAAAATAAATAACAATTATAACAATTAATAAAAATTATAAATAATAATAATAATGAACCATAAATAAATTTAGAAAAAATGAAAAAATATCAAGAGTGAGAAATACTGTACAGTATGTATGTTGTGTTGTCAAAGTAAGAGAAACATTGAGACCCTGCAATTAAGTGTAAATGAGGCAGAAAGTCAGATCAGCAACCTGGGACTTGGTCACAATTTTCGTGATGCCATATGGCAGCAGGGTCTACCATTAGACAACACATTATGCTTCCAATATCTTCCCAGGCGGTAGTACCTCCCTGTTTGATAGCTGCCTACTACCTACTAAATACATCTAAAATCACTTAATTTAAGACAAAAGAAGAAATAGAATGACAAAATACAGTAAATGAAAGTAAAAAATAAGTCATCAGGTAAATAAAATACTGTAAATTTCAAGTTTAACCCCGTTCGTATCGGCGGGCGTTCATAAGTCGGGGATCCCCTGTACAGGTACTGCAGTACGAACAAGAGACAATTTGAAATGAGGTGTTCACCTTTTTCTTGCTCTATCGGTTAATTTTGAACCACACCGTTTATATATAATTTTTGGAGCTAAAAAATAAATCGTTTAACTTCAAATTCTTTGATAGTAAAGTTCTTGAAAGCTGGGGAGCACTGTAAAATGTTATTTACATTTGTCTAAATTTTTCTGATAACTGTATTTTTATTTTACCTGTATCAAAGTGTTATTTCTAACTCCACTATGGCAAGTACAGTCATCAAAACAACAAATATTTGGGACATAATTGATGAATAATGTTGAAGTGTTCTACTGATGAGTAACAAATATGTGAAATGACAAATAAAGGGAAGATGAAAAACAGGAACTCTCTGTATATGAGGAACATTTAATCTGATGTTTTGTGGTGGTGTGGCCAGGCAGAAAAATATGTGGGAAAGAAACAATCTGCACATCAAAGATCTGAATCAAGAGAACTAGTTCAAGGTTCATCCCAATTTATCTCTCGACTCACTACCTTTAAAAACAAAAACTAAATGAAGGACACAGCTCCCTTCATCATCCTGCAAATGATTGTTAACAGAATTTGTAGTGAGCCAAAGAGGATTTCTTCTTTGTCTCAAAATGAAATAGCCTCCTGACCCAGGTAGGTTCTGCCACAGGATTTAAGGGTGTGCATCCTGGCACACTCAAACAAATCTATTAATTTTCATAAAATGTTTGAGTGGAACAAAAAGATTGGCATTTGTAGATGGCACTTAATGAAGACTCTCCATATATTGTATAGTGTGTGAATCAAGGTGATTAAATGAGGACATGAGTTTGGACCATCCCTGGTACACAGTTATTAAAATCTGGTAATCAGTAGATAACTGCTCCTTATTTAACTGTCAATTGCTGACCACTATTCAGCTATCAATCATAATTTTTTTTTTAAATTTGAATAACTGTTGTAAAAACTATGCCATAAAAACCCATCTCCCAGGAAATTCCAGTTACAGTGTCTCCAGCTTCAGGATCTTGCCAACTTAAAAATGACTTGCAAGGTTTTCCTTCTTTCAAACCCATTTGACAACTGTACTTGTAGTGGTATCCCATGCAAAGGAACCAAAATCTACAGATACAGTATAGGTCATGTGGGGACTGACATTCTTTTTAATAAATAAACAAAACCTGTTATATGAGATGGGAGCCCTTTTGTGTTAAAATATTCTTAAATAAGACACTCTCCCTTAAGAACATAGAAATTGTTCACATATAGTCCTTACCTCCTCACTTTTGCCATTCTGTTTTGCCTTTCCTTTTTCATAACCTTCTGGTTTCTTGAATTCTGGGCATCCTTCATTTTTCCATTCACTCCACATTTCTTCTCTCTACAATTTTGAATACAATAAGCATTATTATTTATTAGCATCATTTCAAAAAGAAAATTTAACAACAGAAAGGTATGCGTAGATTAAAAAAATGTGATTAAGGCAGCATTCAGTCTTCAGAGATGAAGTTAATATAATGAAATAGCCCTAAATACTAGGTCAAAGATAAAAATAGTACAGTACAGTACAAGTACAGGTATACAGTAATACTGTACCCTCAAATCTGGGACCCTTGAAACCAAGGCTGAACTGATTTTGATTATTTTCCAGTTCCCTGGGTCAAGTTATGTTTATGCACGCGCACGCACACGCACACACGCACACACAAAATTAGCGAAATCTTCATTTTACTGTATAAATAATTTATATCATAAAATACAGAAACTACAGTACAGTTAATATAGAAGGTGAGAGTTTCCTAAAAGCAAGTTAAACAGAATTGTTTATGTTCCATAAGCTTCTAGTCAGAAAATTTGCCAGAAGTATAGAGTTCATAAATAGTTACTGTCTGATTGAAAACAGTCCAATACCTTATTATCTTCACATTTATTTGTATTAATATCACAGGTTGAACTTAAAAAATTTGAACATCAGTTATTCGAAAGCCTTGAGAAAAAAAAAGTGGTGGCATTTTTAACTACAGTACAGTCATCTCCCAATTTTTGGATAACACGTTTTATGGAACTCACAATAAAGGAAATTTCAGAAAAAAAGCCATTTTTTTCTAAAAACCTAACCTAACCTAGCTTTATACCTAGGAATGTAAATGCAAAAATAAAAATATACCTACCATATTTAAGAATTTCCTCCTCCCTGCCCCCAAAAATAAACAAAAACTGCCATGATAAACAATAAAATTGGTACAACACACATCATAAAATAGATACAATAGCACATATTTTATGAAAAATATTGCTCCTTCCACCCTCAAACCATTCTCTGGGCAATGCACTGTGTATATGCCATGACATCACATTGGGGGGGTGGAGGGGAGGAGCATGGCTACACTGGCAATGCAGTTACAGCCCACTGCCTCCACACATACAGTACATTCACTTCCCACACAAATGCACCCGTGCTTTTCATTTTTCATATTTTATAGTTTTATATTATCCTGCATGTTATTAATTTTTAAGATTTCCTTATCTATGACATTTTGCTTGAACGATGGTGATGTGTTAAGACTTCCCTCTAGTTATGATCAAATAAATTTACATGAATGATGGTCATCGTCAAGCCAATGTAGAATATGGAACGCATCTCTCAGTGCACTGGTCAGCAGCAATTTACCCGCGCACCACCACATGGCCACCTGGTACATTACAATTCCAAGCTTTGTTCCATGGTGATCACACATGCCAGTGATCATGTAGCTCAATGATTATCGGTCAGTAGCGGTGTTGTTAGTAATTATTGGTGTTTTTTGTTTTGTTTTTATCTTACATACAGTGAGAGGGCATCACTAACATTTACACTGAACTTTGTTTTGGTGACTGTGAAGTGATTTTTGCTATGTTTTATGTGACTGTAAAGTGTTTTGCCACTTTGTTGTGAACATAATGGCAACAGTGTTGGCCGCTATTATTGTTTTTACTTTATCCTCTGTTTTTGTGACATGTGCTTTCACACTGTTTTTGTTTCTGTGTAGTATAACTTTGAAAATGTCTGGGTAGGCCAATGCACCCAAGAAAATCAAGTCTCTGGAGGTGAAGCTTGACATTGTGAAGCTGTGTGGGAGTCAGAGTGACATCCCCACTCCACCTACGAGAGTCCACTTAACCTTGAAGGGGATATGTGATGACAACCAGACTTGTTCTTAATGATGTGATAAGTGTTGTTTAATTGTGTTTTATGTATACATATTATTATTGTAGGAATTTTATTTTCGGGTGTCAGACTGGCTGGGAACGTATCCCATTAAGCCCCATGTTACATGTATAATGATCCAGATTTATGATATTTCAACCTGCAATGAGTTTTCAAGAACGTAACCCCATTGTAAATAGGGGATACCCCGTACCTGATTTTTCCAAAAAATTATAGTTTTATTACATGTAACAATGGCAACATGTAGCCATCTCACAGCTAACTGGAGACGTGTGTTATGGATAGTTAGGGATTTCTACAGTACATTATTATACTCACTCAAACCTCTTTATTTCATTAGTTTAATTGTTGCATTACTATGTGTGTTTATGATCAGGATAGTATTAATAAAGTTTGCTGTTGTGAGCCACCAAGTAATGGTGTTGTAGCACACTCAGCTGACTGCAGAGGTAAATGCATAAAGCAATCATCACTGAGTGTGTATTTATGGTATGTATTATATTGTCCTCACTAGAGCCCAATTATGTCTTTAAATACTGATACTTACCAGTAATTTAAATTCAGTTATTCTGTACATTTTATATATTAGTTTATAATTATCTTAACAGTATTTTATTTGCTGCTTAGTGAAATATTAGGATTTTTTTTATAATGACCTTCAGTTAACCAAATATTTCTGTTATCCAAAATGGCTTTGGTCCCAAGCATTTTGAATTTTTTAAGTGCAACCTCTATTGTTTCCACATAGCATTTGATGTTCATATTGGCCATATTAAACCATATATTTGAGGTATCTTAAGCCACCTGCTCCTTGTTTTCACAGGGCTCATGTAAAAATCTAGATACCCGGTATTTTGTATTTGAACTTAATTATGAACTGTCAGTTTGCAGTGTTAAATACTATTTGTTAAAACTACTGTACAATATCTTAGAAACACACTTAAGTCAATACCACTTTAGTTTAAAATGTATAGATTTTAGCTTCTAGGAGTTAATATGTTATAGGTATTTACGAGTACAATATTTTCATTGAAGATTTTCTTATTAACAAGTGATACAAACATTGATAAACATTCAACTATAAATTTATACTACAGTACTGTACTTGTACAGTGGACCCCTGATGTTTGCAGAGTCTGGATTTGTGAATTGGTAAAAGTAAACCAACTCCCCATCATGATCCTGTACCTCGAGTATTCGTTGATTTTCAAGGAGTTAAAAGCTAAGTGTCTTGGGGGGCAAAACATCATAATCCACAAAATATCATTTATTGTAACAGTAAATTCTGGGTAAAACTGCATTCCCTTCCAATATATTACTTTCAAATTTACTTAAACAGAGAATGCTCAATTTTTACAATATTCACCGTTCTATATAAAATTAAGGTAAATTTTCACAGCTGCTTTTTGGACTGCAGATGCTCAGACTCAAGGTGATTCATGAAGCCAAAGAACTAAAGATAGATTGTGTTCTGTTTATTTGGATTGTTGTGAGGGAACAGTGTAGTGGTGGCCTGTGCGAGCAGATGTTGTGCCTGCTTATGTTGCCATCTATTGAGGCCGATGGCAATTACATTTTCATCAGTTGATCAACTGTCTCTGTTTAATATTTATTTATTAAACCTTTAAAAAATTATTTAACAAAATATAAAGTAATATGAAAAATTATAAATGCTTCTCCACGAAATAAAACATTACAGACATCATTAATGGTCTTTTAACACCAGAGGTTGCAGTCCAAGTTAAAGACTCCAGAAAATTGTCAGTTGTGAACTATTGTACAGTAATAACCTACCAGAAAATGCTATTACAAAAAGAGTTGTGTACTATAATAAGCAGCCAGGAATGTTGTTGTGACAGTAGAGTTGTGAACTGTTGTATTAACCTTCATTAGCACAAATGGTGCACATGGTTGCCTCATGAAGGACCAAGGGCACCTGTAATGTTGGCAATGCACTCTCCCTTTTCAAAATACTCAATCACTTCCATTTTCATCTCCAATGAAAAAGTTTCTTTGTCTCTTGCTATCAGCATCACTCTTATTACTTTCTGATCACTTTGCATTCATGTTGATGAAGGACAAGTCAAGAAACAACAGAGAATAGCCAGTCAATGATATGTGAGTGGCCCTGAGGGCTGACAGATGGGAAACTGAAGCATTGAGCCTGTGGAGGTGAGCTGGTGAGATGAAGCTGTGATATGTTGTGGCTTGTGTTAAACCGAAAATGCTATTGCAAAAAGTAACAGTTTCCCTAATTGGTTCCTTGTGCTAATATGAATTTCATATTGTGTAAATTTGTGTTAAGTGGGGACTAACTGTACAAACAAAAGATGAAAAGTTGAAGATTATGGATGAAGCCTACAACAGCTGAAACAAGGATACAGTACAAGGTAGCACAGGATGAAGTACAGTAAATAGATTTAAGTGAATAGCAAAGGCATATTTTTGGAACAGAGAGGGAAATAGAGAAAACTGCTACAACATTAAAGATAATGCTGTAGTATTTTAACTAATGAAGCCAATATAAGAGATGGACTAATTACTTCTTAGACTTATTACATCTGGATGGTCTTGCAAATGACATATGCATTGTGATCCTAGTTGATGACAATGTATGTGATGATATCACAAAAGACAAGATACAGGTTACATTTCAAAGGATGAAAGATGGAAAAGCACCTGGATGTGACATGTTACCAAGTGGGTGGATATGGCATAATTGTCTCTGGCAAATATTTTTGACAGTGTGGTGTACTGGTAAACTATTAGAGGACTGGATCAGTCCATAATGGGCTAAATATTTAATGGAAATAAAACAGTGTTAGAATTACAGAGAAATATCCCTGTAAATTCCTGGGAATGATATATGAGAAAACAAAGCATTTTAGATACCAGGGAATCAATGGAACAAGTAATGAACTAAATCAAAGACAAGTAGGGTACTGAATTGGATAGAAGAAGAGGGAAAAGAGTAATGGGTGCACTGGGAAATGTATAGAGATATAGAACCACATCAAAGGTGGTAAATATGTAGATGTGCACAGTTATTGTTAAGCTAACATTATTAGCTACAGTATATGGGTGTGCAGCATGGATTCTTCATGCAAGAAGAGGCAATTCAAAAATGACATGAATGAAATGTTTGAGAGTACTGTACAGTATTATGTAGGGTGAATAAGGATTTGTGAAACTGAAAGAAGCGTTAGACACATAGTAGATCAGGTAAGTCAGGTAGGACAAAAGAGGAAAGGAAGTAAATGACTGGTAACAAGAATAAAATCCAGAGGTGGATGGCAGGAGGGAAAATGGAAGACCAAGAAGGAGGTGGAAGGATGGGGTGAAGGACTTGACATCATGATGTTGAGCGGTTTACTGGGATGAAAATGGTGCTGATGGGTGGTGGTGTGTGATGTGACAGGAGCAAATGAGATATATATTGGGGACTTGTTATGAAGGAGAACATCAGAGCAGAACATATCTAGGGAGAGAATGTTTAGGGAAAGCAATTTTGTTCTTGCATCTGGCCACCCTGTAATATACCAAGAGAAGACTTGAGTGGAAAAAAAAAAAATCCACGTGATGTTAAGAAACTGAATCAGTTGCATCTGTGAGTCTTACAAATGGTTTAGTTTGAAAATACTAGACACCAAACTTCTACATCTCCCTTAAAGACTTTGAAGTACATACCATTAATATGTGCTTTACTGTCTTCACAAACACTGGACCATCAGGGGGAGTCTCTTCCAAAAGTGTATAAACAAGGTCCTCAGTCTTCTTGACCCATGCTGACTGGTCTTCTGTTAGAGTCTCCCTACAAAAGACAAAATCAAAATTAAGTGAAATTATATCTATGTTATCTATTTACTGTAATAAAATTAACAAAGTACAGTACAAGAGAAGAGATAACTGATAAATTTAAGCTTAAAATCCCATTTTATAGACTTGCCCCAAATGTTATTCACCAAAACAATAATTTCATCTCAACATTTGGGATGGTGTAATACCTCACCAGGTGTTGAGCATGGATATTATTTTTGTAATGAAATTAATAATGACATATGACGTGAAAAACTAAGTGTTTAAAGATATAAATGCATCCGACACTGAATGGAATACAATACAAAACAGTGAAAACAATGATAATTTGCTTGTTGATCGTGTAACAAGTGTCGAGAGCCAATCAAAACTCATCCGAGGTATTGTAGCGACCCTAGAAATCATAGAATTCCACAGAAAGTTCTTAGACTTTAAGATGAACCATCGTGACACCCAGTTAGCTTTGAGAAGTCGCATTGTGGGCGTACGAGAAGCTGAACTCTCTATCTGAGACATATCCCATGAGCTTGGAATATCAGCCGCTAATGTAATCAAATGGATTAGAAGATGTGAAGAGAGTGGCAACCTGAACGACCTTGGTGAGTACTGATCCGAATGACATATTATTGGTGATTACACAGGCAATCAAATATATTTACTTAGTATAAAAAATAAGTGGCTTTTAGTCAGCATTTTCTTTTTGATTGAGAGAGACATCTCCAGCTACGAGTGACTACTCCTGAAGACGATGCAAGGACCTTGAAAGCAGCTGAGGACAACCCTTTCACTAATGCTGTTGCAATTCGCGAAGATCTGCGGCTGGACGTGACCGCTGGAACTGTCCGGAGGTGGCTTCATGAGGCGGGTATCCACCACAGGATTTCCGTCAAGAAAGAACGACTGACAGAGGAACACCGTGCTGCCAGACTCGCCTTCGCTCGTTGACATGCTAACCAGTCGCTGGAATTCTGGGAAAGAGTTGTCTTCACAGATGAAAAGACCTTTGCATCGACCAATCACGGCAGAATACACATGTGGAGGCGCAACAACACTGGATAACAATAAAACATCATTTTACCCAGAGCACCAATTAACAAATGCAGTAAAACACACTAATACAAAGGTTACACCTTTTATGAATTCTTACACTTATGGTAACATTTCAGGAACTGCTGTATGTAAATTAGATGCAAAGTTTATAAATCAAGTAATCCTGTCCTTTAGACCTGCTAAAACTACTAATCCAATCCTATGATATAAATAAATACTACAGTCCTGCCTCTACTCTCTCGGCAAGGCACACGTCAATAATGACTATTCGTGTTTATTTGTCCTGCTGTATTCTACATAAAATACCAAATTGGAACCCATTAAGTTGCAATTTATATACTAAGCCAGAGTAACTTTAAGATAATTAAAGTAAAGGTTTACAACAATACTGTTAGACAAATTATAATGCATCATGACATTAACAGCTGAAATTTTCTAGCAGGTATGACCGTGAGCATAATTACGAGGTGGCTCGTAGTGAACGCAGCACCTGTAATATGTGGGGCTATATGTCTGGCCACAGTGTGGGACACTTGGTTCAAATCAATGGGATATTTACAAGGCAGAAGTATCTGGACATTTTGGAGAATTTTTTCTTGCCCTCTACAGGAAAGTAATTTCCCTTTATCTCTGGACCTATTGTTTTCATTCATGACCAGTGGCCCATACACATGGCTAGAGTTGTCCAGCAGTGGTTTGCTGACCGTGAGAATTTGCAGCTGCTGGATTGGCCTAGTCGAGGGGCTGACATGAACCCTTCGGAAAATTTATGGGTGGATATTGTGAACACTTGGGAGCCTCAGAGGGAAAGAACATCTCGAGAGTTGTCTGCCCACACCAAGGCAGAATAGGAGGTATTTAGGGCCAAACATGATATCCTCCGCAACCTTATTAGATCAATGCCCGAAAGACTTAATGCCATTATCAACAAAGAAGGTGGGTGGACAGGATACTAAAGTGAAGAATTTAAGTCAGTGAAAACAAGCCTTTTCCAGAAGTCCAGAGCCTAATGCCGACAAACCAAGACAAGTCCGCTGGCACGGTGTTCCTCTGTCAATGATTTCTGATACCCAAGTCCAACCTCATATCATCACTTATTAGGACAGCCTTTGTGAAAGCAAAAATCTAGCCACCTCTCATGATCTTCACTTTCACTAGGTCATCTCTCATACTTCTCAGTGAAAATGTGTAATAAAATTTTGTATACTTTATTTTATCATTAATAAGAAGTGAATATTTTATATTCCTTTATGATAACAATCACTACTGTTTCATTTCACGTAATAATACAACTTCCCATACTTTTTTATTGCATTATTCCTAACCTCTCAAAATAAGTTTATTATAAGATTGGGTATTATATCTAAATATTTGGTCAACATCAACCATTGACTGCCATCTGTTCTCCCAAGATATTCTTACTCAGAATTTGTGTGGGAAGGTTAAGATTGCGTGTTTCTCTGGCCTCCAACTTTAGATTAAAAATTACCATTTACAGTGCAAAAATGAGCATTGTTACAACATTGTCTTCACTTGCTACCTTCCCAAATATCTTTGTGTCGTCCGCAAACTTGACAATGCGGTTTGATATGTTTTCATCTATGGCAATTACGTAGATCACAAACTGGTGGGTCTAAGGATAGAGCCTTGTGTTACTCCACTGAGAACTTTTTCCATACAGAATGTACTCCATTTATTACCACTCTTTGTTGCCTGTTTTCGAGCCGGTTGTTAATCCACATAAAAATCTTGTCTGTGATGCCATGTGCCTGGATCTTGGCTAATTGTGTTTGTGGAACTTTGTCAAATGCCTTGGAGAAATCCATGTACAACAAATCCACTGGTGAGCTTTGGTCCACTTAGTCTGTAACTGTTTCAAGGAATATGATTACGTTTGTTAAGACAGGATTTTCTTTCCATGAAAATGTGTTGTGATGCATTGATGAGACCTGAGACTGTGCTCACTCAAGTGTTGGATGATGGCATCCCTCAGAATTTTCTCAAGGAGTTTGCACATTGTCATGGGTGTGTGCTAATTATTCATATTCATATATCTGTATTATCTATGAGCTAGGCTTTCTCCCTATTCAGACTATGGGATTTTTCCTATGTTATTGGATTATACCACATGTCCCACTGTGCTGGGGACCACGTGGTGAGTTAGCCAGGGTGCAGCGAGGTATTTCATCATCCACTAGAAGTAGGGTGCGATCAATTTTGTGCTAAGCCCATGTGTTGTTGCTTGTGTACTCATTGCTATACCATGTACTGTATTATAGCTCATATTAACTACCTATTGCACTCACATAGACAGTCCTATCTTCTCCCATTAAAACCTTGCTTTGTCATATATGTACACCAGGTAAATTAAATAACATTCATCTGGCATGTGCCGATGGGCAGAGCTTACTAGGCCACCAGCGTGGTATGACCCAGGCTGTCTCCTCTGTTCTACAACAGCCTCACTAGAGGACACTCTGTCCTTGTTCCAGCTCTGGCCAGTAGACATGTCTGGCTCAGCTTCTTTCTCTTCTCTGTCTGAGCCATGTGGCCAAGGTTTGTTCTTCCTGTCCTAGGGAATGTTAGACGGGTGTCGGTGGTGCTTATGCTAACCTCCCAATTAGGGAGGAAATGCATTTACATTGTCTCTTGTACCTTTTATTTGTAAATAATGTAAATAAGCTAGATTTACCTAGGTGTTTCTGTTGGTCCTTTCTGCCCAGAATTTTATTCTTCAGCCGTGATTGAGTATTTAAGAACACCGAAAGAGTATTTCACGAAGTCTATCCCACTTAAAGTTAGCCATAGCAGTATATCACTGTTGTCCACCTTTGTGTCTTTTGGGGTAAGTTTGTGTGAGACAACAGGGTTGTGATAATATACAGAATGAGATGTTAAGCTCATTGGGCTGTAGTTTTCTGCTGCACTGTTCCTATCTGTCTTGTATACTGGGGTGACATTGGCCAATTTCCAGTCTCTAGGCACTTTACCTTGTTCCAACAACTTCTCGAATAAGAGTCTTAGAGGGGTGCTAATCTCATCTGCCACCTCCTTTATCATATTGGTCTGTGATTTTTCCATTCCAGGGACTTAGAATTCTTTCAAGCTGGCTACTTTCCTCTTGATGATTTCTTCTGTAATTGCTATCTCTCTTAATTTATTTTTTGCTATGTTATTCTTTGTCTCTTGTGTGAATACTGATGCAAAGTATTCATTTAACCCTATGCCCCGGTTGATGTTCCGGAACGTGCGCCTTTTCGCGCCATTGTTTGAATGCCCAGCGCGGGTTATAAGGTTCCAGCATGACTATTTGGTGGTCACGCCACATGCAGGGTAGCGTGGGTGGGCTCAGTGCGGTTAGTACGCATTAGCCTGTCGCCATGGAGAGTCGTCTCTCAACCTCTCACGCTAAGAGTAGTGTAGTTGTATTACTGGAAAATAATGCTATGATTATGTTATAAATGTATTTATTTGTGGAATTATTATTCCGATAATTATTTATATGCATCACTTTCTCTCCTAAAAACAAAGACAGCAGACATCATGGCGATAGACTGTGTGTGTCGCCAAGCACATTTTATGCAAAATATTGCAAATAAAATAAATTCTGAATGAATTATTCAGAGGAAATAACTATTGTTATCAGTAAATATATGCATTACTGGCCATCCTGGACACAAAGGCAAGCAGAAAATGGCCGCTAAGTGGGTAGTGACCACGAGCGCTAGCCGTCAAACAAGATATCCCCTTATCTCCATCGCCACTGCTGCCACAGGGAAGTTTCTAGAGGGTCAATATATAGTTTTTCTTACTTCTTTTTGATTGTTTTCTCATTTAAAAAGGTTGAAAATTATTTTTGGAAAAGTTGATTTTTCTCGATTTACCCCGCGTAGGGGGTACGGCCAGCGGCACCCTAGCCCGGGGCGTAGGGGTTAAGGTATCAGCCGTTTGTCTGTCATCCCCCAGGGTCATGTTGTTTTCGTCCTTTAGAGAGCCAATAGTATCCTTGGTTTTCATTTTACTCCTGGCATACTCATAAAAGAACTTGGGATCTTTCTTATTATTTTGGGCTAGTTACAGCTTGAACTGCCATTTGAATGATTTAATTTCCTGATTGGCTACATTTAGGGCTCTCTTGTATACTGGACTACATAATCTGCATGATGCCCTGAACTCCGGTATTTTTCCACATCTGATATTTTCTTTTACAATCTTCCCTAGATCTGTGATTTATCCACCTGGTCTTGTATCCTCTTCTCCTTGTTTTACGGGGTAAACATTCCTCTACTGTTAACTTAAGGATTTCCATGAAGTCTTACATTAATTCTTCTATGTCTGACTCCTCTTTAACAAATTCCCCCCAGTCAAATCTCTGTAGTTTGTCCTTCATGAGCTGGTAATCTCCATGGTTGAAGTCATAGTATTCCTCCCCAACTTTCTCTCGACTATCAAAGTATCTTAGTATGTAGTGATCACTGGTTGGAGTTTTATCCCGATGTCTATCATAGGCTCCTCGGTTGTAAAGATTAAATCTAGAATGTTGTCCCCCCCCCCCCATCGTGAGTAAGACACCTGGTCAGTTATATAAAGGTAAGCTACCAGTATTAGGCTAATTGCTGTTTTCCTTAATATTTTTTTTTTACTGTAATTTATGTTAATAAATTAGGTCTTGCAACACTTAAATTGTTAATGAATCTTGAGGGATTTGGCAATGACTTGGCAACCTCACGCACCTCAGTCTTTGTTCAGTCTGCATACATATAACATGTGTTACTGCAGACTGTGCTTTAAGCAATATAACTTGTCTCCAAAACATTTTTATAAGTTTATTTTCATTATTTGTGGTCAAAAATATTTTGATTAAAAAAGTCTTTACGACTAAAAACTGCTGAGTCACTCCACAAATATCATAATCTTCCCTCTTCACCCTCCTTGAAGCCTACATTTTCTATCGCTTAGCAACGTGACTAACATACTGTAACAAGCATTTTTCCCCCTTTTTATGTTTTTACTCTATTAATGAATGATATCATTGAAGTAAAACACTGTTATTGTAAAATAACACATAAAGACTAATAATAATATTACAAATTGTAAAGCAGAATGTCCGTCATGTTGGCATTTTCCAACCTATTGCCCCCTAACTCTTTAATTTCCATTGAATCAACTGTAATTACTGTATAATGAAATTTTTCGTTAACACAATGTTCTTCAGGAATGCAACAATACTGCATTATAGGAGAACAGACTGTACTGAAGGCATGAGATAACATAGGCATGTCATTGGTGGCTGAATTGACTAATGCAATCATGATGTAATGTACTACTGTATTCTAGACAATTGGAGGAAAAGTGTGAAAGCAGGAACTACAGGCGCCTGAAGCTGTTCGTTCAGGCTATGAAATAGGTGGAAAAAGTGATTGCAAAATTATTAAAGGAGAGAAGAGATATAAATGAAATGCAGTTTGGGTTCAGACCAGATAGGGGGACAACAGAAGCAATATATATGGCCAAGCAATTACAAGAGAAATATCTAAGGAAGGAGAAAAAGCTGAACATACTTGTATTTGTTGACCCAGTAATTGTTTGTTAATGAGGAAAAAAGTCAGTTAGATCAGCAACCTGGGACTTGGTAAAAATTTTTTTGATGCCATAAGGCAGCAGGGTCTACCATTAGACAACACATTATGCTTCCAATATCTTCCCAGGCGGTAGTACTGTTTGACAGCTGCCTACTACCTACCTTCTCTTAGCATTAGGGTACAGGCAATAACACAGGATTTCAGGACTTGGAGCTGTTATATGCTGATAGCAAATAGTTTTGAAGAAAAATCTACGAAATGGATGGAAGGAATAGAATCAAAGGGTTTGAGAGTGAATGTAGTGAAAACAAAAGTACAGTATTGGTTAGTGGTATGGGTGAGGGACTCATGGTAGAAAGGGGAAAATGGCCATGTGCTGCCTGTAAGAAAGGTGTTTGCAGTAACTTAATAATGTACAGTGAGTGTGAAAGGTGGGTACACATTCAGTGCCATGGATTGGATGGCAGACTAAGTTTTTTGTATGTGCATGGAACCGAGTGGTCTAAGCAAGGCCAGAGAAATTCATCACTATGGATATGTCCCCTGGACTGTGTCAATGACTCATGTTACCTTGGTGACATGATCCGTGCTAGAGGGGGTGCCGAAGCAAGCACAGTAACTGAAAGAGGCAAAAATGGCTAGGGAAAGTTTAGGGAGTGGCTGCCTTTATTGATGCTAGAGGGTCTTCCCTCCACATGAGAGGAAAGACATATGCAACTGGCACAAGAAGAGTGATGTTATACGACAGTGAAATACGAGCAGTTGAAATGAGAATGGCAAGATGTATGTGCAATGTGGCACTGAAAGACAGTAAACTCTCTTCAGAGCTAAGAGGGCGGGTGGATATTGAGAGTACAGTGATCCCTCGGTTAACAAATGCCTCGGTTAACGAAATTTCAGTTAACGAATTACCTTCCATAAGAATCTTCAATTCGGTTAACGAAATTTTTACGAAATCGTGTCAACATGTTTTCGCCTGCTTTCGCCTGCTCACCAGCTGTAGTATTCGGCCGCTAATACATTAATCGGTTTTAGGGCTTAAATTCGTTTTAGGGCTTAAATTCGTTATCATTTGAGTAAATATCAAGAAGGTTGTACTGTTCAATAATTTTCCAAGTCTTACATTAAAATTTTTAGTCATTTTAACAATTATTTAACATAATTGAAGTACAGGGAACTAGTTTTTAGCGTGCCAAACAGCCACTTGACTCGCCCAGAACGGCGTCAGTTTGTGTCTCTGCTCAGTGGAGGAAGCATCTTGCTTGAGACTCTCTTGAACATAAACTATTTTTACGTTTTTACAGTACAATTATTGGTCATTCTGAAATATATTTTACATATTGACAATATATAGTGCAGTGTTGATTTAAAGAAAATAATTTTGAATTACACCAAGTGAACTTAAAATTTTATGGGTGAAATGGCAGCATGAAGCATGGGGTGATTTCTCTTCCACCCCACTGCCTTCTCTTCTCCCTTCTCCTCCACCTCCACTTCTAATTTCCATCATCATCATCATCATCATCATCAACCAGGAGCCTTCAACATGCACACCTCAAAGTAAGTGTACTTTACTGCATTTATTTTTAGTTTGTATGTAATTTTCGGTGAGCTGGAACCAATTACCCAAAATCCCATTGAAACAATGGTTTCGGTTAACAAAATTTTTGGGTGACAAACGACCTGGAACGAATTGTGTTCGTTAACCAAGGGACCACTGTATTGGCAAAGTTTTGTTTAGATGTAGGCCTAGCTGGTTTAGGCGTGTGGTGAGAATGGAGGACACGAACTATGTCAACATGATTCTAAATAAGGAAGGGAGGAGAGCCAGGGGTAGGATAAGGAAAACATGTGGAAAGGTTGTAAGAAATGATATTAGAGTTAAGAACCTGACAAGAGAGGCTGCAAGAGACCATACAGAATGGAGAGTTGCCATCAGGTAATGATAGACAACTGAAGCAAGTGTGGAAAATGGCCATAAAATGCTGCTGATGAGTTCACTCTCAAAGGTGAAACTGCTTCATCTAAATTACTGTATATAAGTCATCAACTTATCCAAGGTCACTGTTTCTTAACATCTCCACAGTACGGTTTATATAGTATTGTACTCTAAAAACTACCATTAATACAGGAATAATACTACAAATGTATTTCTTACTGTTTAAACTTTATATTGGAGGTCAGGTACTGGGCCAGAATTAAGATCTGCAAGAGTACATAGCGACGGAAATTTGCATCTGAAAACTGAAGGTCGAGCAACTTCTGGTTTGTTAAGTACTTGGCAAAATACTGGTCCACCTGCAATACAAAAATAACACTTGTAAAATACAGCAAAGTAATAATGGAAGTAACAAAAATACATAACATAGCAATATCTCCGTTAGCCGGAATCACTCAAACCCGGAGCTCTCTGATAGCCGGAATTGAAATTTTCGTGGAAAATCGTTCCCAAAGCCTGAATTTTCCGGATGATTCCGAGAAAAAAATTCTCGGTACCTGGATAATTCCGGGGATGGGGGTGTTTTTCTCCGGGTCCGAGAGATGATATAATGGGCAATTTTTGGAACTTCCGAGAAAATTTTTCCATTACCCGGAAAATTCTAGGGATAAGGGATTTTTTTCTGGGTTCAAGAGAGTCATTGCGTTACCCGGAAATCTCTCCTTCCCGGAAGTGCTCTGTACCAAATGTTCCGGCAAACGGAGGTATCATTGCATTATACTGTATACAGGCATCCCCTGCGTTACGGAAGGGTTCCGTTCCCGGAAAATTGACTGTATCGCGAAACCTATTTTCCCACTGACTTCCATTATAAAACTGGAGATGTGTTCCTAAGGAATTTGTATGGCCCCAAAAAAGTAATTCAAGCACTTTTATTAATGAAAATAAACATTTATAAACACATACAATACAGTACATTAAATAATTTATGATATACAGTACCTTCTTAAAACACCAATTTAGGGGTTAATATTGCATAATATTGCATTATACAGCTATGTGTATGTTTATTTGAGTGCCCTGTCATAGGAGTCCATTTTCTCTCACTTAAGAGTGCACCAGGGACTACTGTTTTATTTTTTAGTGGTGACACAGAATTTGATATTGCAACTGGGGTTGCAATTGTTAAGGCAACTTAGGTATGTCTAATTACAGTTGGAATATTCAAGATCCATTGTGAGTGATGTTTAAAGCTTCAACTGTCTTTATGATTGGTAAAACTTGTCAAGTCTGTCAGTCTGAATGGCATGTGTGAGGCCTTGTGTTTGTTAAAATTTACCCCAATTTCCGTAAGGGCAGATTTACAGGCCGTAACGCGAAATTATTGGTCATAATTTACAAATTCCGTAAGAGCAAAATTCCGTAACCCGGGCTTCCGTAACGCGGGGGATGCCTGTATACAGTTGCTAACACTGTTGGATATACATTATACAGTATATATTGGGTAACTCCTTTTAGCATTGAAATAAATATAATAATGTGTTATTTTGCAAGACTTGGTGTATTTGTTCAGTGGGTAAAAATACTGCAATTGGTCTTCCATTATCTTGAGACAGTAAAAGGTAAGTTATTTACTAAACTTTCTTATGAGGCTTGGTAGACTTGTCTCCACTATTTGGGAATGATTATGGGTTGCAGCAGTGGCAACGCCAAGGGGAAGTGAGCACCTACTCTAGAGAATTCAAGAATATACATCCCCCATATTAAAAGTACAGTACAGTCGACCCTCGTTAATTCGGACTAATAGGGGGGGAAGGGTGTCTGTTTTAGCCGATTGTCCGAATTAACCGATTTAGGGGTTAATATTGCATTATATTTCAAAGTCATTGTTTTCGTCAAGATTTTATCCAACTTTCCACTGTAATACGTACGTAATTTCAGCAAAAATATTACATTTCCGTGAATGTATTATATCAAGCACAGTATGAATAGAATATCATTGTAATATAACAGAATTTTAACCGAAAACTATTAAAAAAACGAGTAACTTCTCTTGAACATCGGAAGGTTAGGTAAAATCTTTTGTTTTCGTCATGTATTTTATCCTATTTTACATTAAAATACATCACATTTCAGCAAAACTACTATTTATTTCCGAGAATATATTCATTCAGGCGCAGTTTAGGTAAAATATACGTGTGATGTAACAGTTTTTTAACTGAAAACGATTCGAAAAACGCGTACCCTCTAGCCCTGTTCAAGGAGAGGACTGGGAGAAGCTGTTTGGTGCTGCAGACGATGACAAGGGAAATGATTTGGATGGATTTTAATGAAAATATTCAGAAATATGGTATCGTAGTATTTATTCAAGTCAATTAGGATAGAATATTATTGTAATACAACAGTTTTTGAACTGAAAACCAATCGAAAAGCGATTACGGTAACATCTTTTGAACGAAAGAAAGCGAAAGTCATTGTTTTCGTCACGATTTTATCCCACTTTCCACTGTAATACGTACGTATTTCAGCAAAAATATTACATTTCCGTGAATGCATTATATCAAGCACAGTATGAATAGAATACCATTGTAATATAACAGTATTTTAACCAAAAACTATTAAAAAAACGAGTAACTTCTCTTGAACATCGGAAGGTTAGGTAAAATCTTTTGTTTTCGTCATGTATTTTATCCTATTTTACATTAAAATACATCACGTTTCAGCAAAACTACTATTTATTTCCGAGAATATATTCATTCAGGCACAGTTAAGGTAAAATATACATGTGATGTAACAGTTTTTTAACTGAAAACGATTCGAAAAACACGTGTACCGTCTAGCTGATACTCAACAGCTGGTGGTGCGTCATGCGTCGTTGTAAACAATAGGAGGTTGAAGTAGATTACCGGGTATTATATTAAGTGTGAAATATCAAAAAGGTTTTTATTACCGGTATTTTTTGTAGATCAATGAGAACTGTGATACCGTATATGATATGATAAGTTAGCCTGTGCTAAGAACTTCAACATAGACTACTGAAAACACGTTGTAAGGTAATTTAGCCTATTGTAAGTTGGTGAGCTTCATTTGCTGAAGGAACTGCACAACTTTTCATTACTAATTGGTACAAATTTTACGTTTCCATTGTTTACTGGCAGTAAATGGTAAATATTTTTCATGTCTGAAGCTAAAAGTTGCATCTCACCCCCACACTAGTGGTGATGTTACATTTGACCAAAAAGACGCTGGTGTTTTATCCCAGCAGTGGGTGGACCAGCATTTTAGCTTAAGGTCCGCGTAGGTAATATTCCTACAAATCTTTAAAAAAAAAAAAAAAAAAAGTTTGTTCAGATTTTGTCCGAATTATCCGAAATCCGGATTAAAGGGGTCCGAATTAACGAGGGTCGACTGTACTGTACAGAGAGTCGCAGAGTACGAGTATCCATAGTACACGACCCTGCGTATATGCGACTGAACTGGCCTTATGCTTGGGTTTCACTCTAACGAGCACAGAGTGCTTAGCACTAGTCCATGCTTCTCCGAGAAGAAAAAAAAAAGTAGAACCCCGATAAATTGGACTTCAATATATTAAAATTAACTTTTTTTGGACTCTGAGGTGCTCTGGTCACCAGAAAAAAAAATTGCATATTTTAAGAAACGAGGAAGATTAAAAAAATCTTATGAAAAGAACATTACTTACTTGCTGAATACTGTACAGTAGTCTAATCAGTTTTTCTATAGGCCTATCGAGAACTAAGACACTGAGCATGCAAGCAGGCTGGGGCTGATCCGGTGTTGCCGCATTCATCAGGTTTATTTATTTATTTATTCAGTATTATATTCTCATATGCTTAGCCTCCTTATGGTTTATGGTTCATCATGACTAATATAACATCTTCAACAATAAAGAAAAAATACAATATGTAATTTGTAATATGACTTGAAAATAATAGGATAAGCTGTATCGAAAGGAATTCACTCAAGATGCATTTGTGAGAGCTTTCAGCAGACCAGCTTACAACAGGGTCACTATAACACACAGTATAGTACTTTTAATGTACTGTATACTGTACAGTGCAGTACTATAAAGATAAGAATAAGAACAAACAAGTGCAGGAGTATATTGTATGTGGAAGACAAATGTTTATCTGGGGGCAGCAGAGAGAGTGGAGGGGGGAGTGTGGGTGGGTGGCTCTCTCCCCCAAGATCCCTTTAACATGTCTTTATGAAATTTCACCACAACTTTCATATAATTTAGGATCATTTGGTGACAGGTCGATAAAATATCCTAAAAGAATCAACTTTCCAGAAAAAAGAATCTGACACTGAACACCATGATAGGCTTAGCTACTTACCACAATTTCTGTCTTCAACACTTTGTAAATTACTAAAGTACAGTATTGTATTTATCATCACTTAATAAATACTAATGTAGTGTATTTATCACCACTTAATAAGTAATATTGTAGTATACAAGTATTATGCATCTGGTTTATTCATTAATCAGCTGTCTAAGTGTACCAGTAGGCAAATTGAGCCATCATATAACTCCTACCCTTATTTATTCTTATTTTTATCTTTATAGTACTGTACAGTATACAGTTTTGCTTTATTCATAAGAGAAATTCTGTGGTTAATTACATAAAACACTTTACAGTAAATAACAATCATCTTGGTGAAAACAGTTGTTGACAACCAGACTAATGCATTTCATATTTTTTTTATTGTTGATGTACAAAAATACTTTTAATAACCTTGTTATACACTTAAAGACCTTAGTTGTTGAAGTGCCGTAATAACATAGCAACAACTGATTTTCTTTAAACAGTTCGGATAAGCAGTGTTATCTCCACCCCCCCCATATACAGTAAAACCTCGATTAACCGACCACATATGGGGGTAAGGGGCCGACGGATAATCCAAAAGGTCGGTTAATGGTACATAAAGTCTACGGAAATAAGACAAAGTACCTTTCCCTAACCTACCTCATTTAAGTCCCTCTATTCATTTTTGTTCATTTGCCATTAATATTTCAATAGAATTTGCTTTAAAACATTAACCACTTTAGTAAATAAATATGAACCAACACAGAAACCGTGAATAAAAAATGGAAAAGTCAAAGAACATGTCATCACAAAAATTGTGACAAAGTCCCAGGTTGCTGATCTGACTTTCTGCCTCATTTACACACAATTGCAGGGTCTCAATTATTTCTCTTACTGTTGACAACACAACATAAATATACAGTTAAATTGTTTCTCACTCTTGATTTTTTTTTCATTTTTGCATTTCTTTATGGTTCTTTATTTTTATTATTATTATTATTATTATTATTATTATTATTATTATTATTATCAGTATTAATATTACATTATCGCCGCCTAGGCCCCAATGTGGGTCAGTGACCTGTGCCCGGGTGGGCTAATCCCCGTAATTTTTTTTTTTTAGGGGTTTGGGACTGACGATTAATCCGAAAGTCGGTTAATCCGAAAGCCGGTTAATCGAAGGTCGGTTAATCGAGGTTTTACTGTACTGTACAGTGATATCTCCGTTAGCCGGAACAAATGGCGCAGAGCACTTCCGAGAATGAGAGATTTCCGGGTAACAAGACGACTCTCTCAAGCTGGAAAAAAATCCCTCATCACCGGAATTTTCCGGGTAACGGAAAAATGTTCACGGAAGTTCCAGAAATTGCCCAGTACACCATCTCTCAAAGCCGGAAAAATATCACTCATCTCCGGAATTTTCCGGAAAATCGTTCAAATTTTTATTTATTTATATGTTTTGTGAGTCTACCCCAAATCCGTGCTCTATTAATAAAGTACTGTGAAAGAAATAATTGTCCTAAGGGCAAACACAAAGGGAATATACATTTCTTTGAACACAAGTTAAAATGTACCCCCCGTCAGCAAATTTTATTCGCAGATTTGGTGATTCGCAGTAATTTTGAGAACCTAACCCCCACGAATTTGGGGGGCCCCATGTACTCAAATTAATCACTATCTTACAAGAATTCCAGCAATGTAAATTATATTCTGCCAAGTCAATTCAGTGACATTTTATAAGCGAAAAACTTAAACTCCCTCTATATGACTGATAAGTACGCACTTGGTAACCTCCGTCCGGAAGTCAACATCTCACCTCAGCCCCTCCCCCCCCCCCACCTCCCAGCCAGGATGAAGGTAGTTTTAGGCTTAAAGTTTTATCTTACAAAATGTAGCAGACTAGACCTAGCAGAATATAACTTGCATTGCTGGAATTTCTGCAAGATAGAGATTAGTATGAGTATAAACATCACATAGTTTGCACGAGAGATAGAAATTTTAGTCCTTTAGTGTAGTACCTCTGAGTACAAAGTGAGTACAGTAATATGTTGCTTAAAATTATGGTTTTTCACAGGAAAAAGTCTGTATAACTAACCCCAGTGGTCAGGATAATATGTACTGTATTTTGGTGTTTTTTATATCATTATCTATCATTTTTATACATTTAGTATATTCACCGGAAGATTCAGACAATCAGCTTTTTTGGACAGGTGGTCCCCCCTTTTAGTCCAGATCTTCGAGGGTTCACTGTAGTTAGATTAATCCCGAGTGATTTATGAAGTTCAAATAGCTTGGTAAGTGAAGGCAATTGGCAACCAACTAAGTGTTGCCTTACTGTAAGTCAATTATCTTCCCTCCCTCACTTTGGTTTTTGAGTCAGTACAGTATGTCTAGTGATGGCCAGCAAAAAGAAACACAAATGGTAAGACACCATTTGTAAGTGGTGGCTTCTGTAGCTGGAAGAAAGCTATATTTAAAGGTGTCAGATTATATCTTTATGACTACAATAACACATATAAGGATGCAGTGGTTCAGTGGCTTTGCTATAAACAAATGCATAAAAAGAGGAGCCAGTCAGTTTTATCACAATTAACTGAAACACATAAAACACCGGAACAATATAATTGCTGCTATCTTAAAACTGTAACAACGTTTCTTCTCTTTACTGCTTGACCAAAAAGAGGATATGTTGAAAGTAAAACCAGTATAAATCATGAGAACTTCCTGGAACTGATTATTTTAATTGGTGAACATGATAAGGTTAAAAAGGTGAAGCAAGGCCCAAAACTGCTACCCACAATCACTCATCAATGTTATGGCTAACATTTTTAGAGAGCAGATGAGGAGCGAAGTTGAAACATTAGAGAGCTTTGCTTTAATAGTAGATGAAAGTAAAGATCTGAGTAAGCAGGAGCAGATGCCCATAGCCCGTATATATTTCCATGATCAATCTGTGTATGAGAGATTTCTGGGATTCAGAGATGATCACTGCAACACTACATCCAAGAAGTTCTTGCTCAGAGTGGTACAGATACACAGCCTAATGATGGGTAAATATAATGAATAGATACTTTGAAGGTGTTAGACTATATCAGCAGGCTGTTTACATTCATTGTTTTAGTCATTATTTGAATTTAGCAACTGTTGACAATGTCATCATCATCATTGTTTTACAGTCATTTTCCACATTTGGGTGGTTTAGTTGCAGTTACCTCATGATAGCTCTCCATGCTGCATGGTCTCTTGCAGTCTCTATTGTCAGGTTCCTAAGTCTTATGTCATTTCTTACAACCTCTCCCTTTGTCATTTTTTACCAAACCCTGGCTCTCCTCCCTTCCACATTTAGACTCGTGCACCTCTTGACCCAATTGGTCTCATTCATTCCCTCCACATGCCCAAACCATCTCAGCTTGCCTCTATGCAGGACTTTGCTAATACCCAGCCACCCTTTTAGCTTTGAACAGCGCCTCCTGTCTTACAGTCACCATTACACATACACCTCACCACTCTTCTTTTACCTCGTTCAAGTCTACTTGTGTCATCCTCATCAACTGCCCATGAGTAATGTAAGAAAAACTGTGAAAGTATGGCTGAAAAAGAATGAGGAGGAGGGTCACATCATGAAAAGGATCAGACCAGTGACCATAGGGTTAATCAGGAATCCTCATTTCTATGATGAAAAAATAAACAAACAAAAAACACGTGCATCAGTATTAAATATTACAATGCACTCAACACAAAATAACATATTGGCTATTGAGTTTGCTTCAAGAGCTACAGTATCTACCCAACTATAATCATGAAATAGGATTCATGTTCTTTTATACAAGTACTGTACTCTCCTGTAATGAAAGGTTTTTTTTAATGGTACAACACATGCATATATATACTGTATATGAATATACCTGGGGTTGCAGACTGGAACTTCCTTCTGTATGTGCTGGCTCAGATAATGTTCGAGAGAGATGAGCTCCTCCACTTCCACTACCTTGGACATTGTCCAGTTTGAAACTTTTAAATGCTTCTAGAACGTCTCCACAGTACTGTAATGAAAAGTTTCTCTAGTAATATTTTATAGTGGTATTCATACCCAGTACAAATTAAAGTACTGCATACAGCAGTGCTGTGGTTGTCTTATGACATTACAGTACAATGTACATTTTAAATGAGAGGGAACAATTTTGACCATATATGAACTAATTCCCATTAAGTTATAACAATAAAAACAAAATGTGATCCCTATTTGGCAAAAGAATTAGTTATGTTTTAACATTTAATAGGATGATTATTCATAAAAAGCATGATATAGACATACAATGAAAACATTTGGTGAACAAACTTAATTTTCTGCACCTTTTGTGATAGCTAAGTCTATAATATACACAAGTAAATCAGTGTAAACAATTTACACTTTTGGGTGCTAGGTTCTGTATGAAAGGTTGTCTGCATGTAACAGAATAAAAAGTAAAAAAATACAAACCACTAACCAAAAGTACAAGTTGAAAAATAACAACATAACTCACAGCTTGGCCTGGTAGGGATAGCGCTAGGGGGATGTGGCTACAGTGATGAGTCTAACTTAGTAACATGCCACCAGCAATGTAAACAGATGCAATTAAATCATACAGTTTATAATTTCTAGCTGACTCCGAGATGTATATTGTACAGTATGTAATAATAATATACGTAAAAATTAATGTTTTTTTTAAAGAGCATGGCAGCCTGAAGGCTGAAAATATATGATTGCATAATTGGGGAATGGGTCACTTGATTGACAAATAATATACAAGTAACATAAATAATACAAATATGATATATAATAACTAGGTGGGGAGAAGGTCATACTACAGGGCATTTCAACAAAGTAACAGTGCAAAAAGGTAAGAATGACTGGGAATGAATACACTGGTTGATTATGAGTCGTTGATAATTTTTACAATGGTTAGGAATGGGCTGTTCTTATAGTGATCAGTACGTGCTCGTATGGGCTGGATGCGGTTGTGGTGTCGAACAGCAATTCGCGGACTCGGGATCTCGGGTGGAAGTAGGAGCAGGTGTCGTGGAGGTGCAGAAGCTTTTCAGCAAATTTGCAGATAAGGTCATGGTGATGATCAGAGAGAGCCGAGAGGGTGTGTTGAGCGCTTCTTGATATGTGTAGTAAGAGGGGGAGAGAATAATCTTACATGCTCTCTTTTGCACTTTTTCTAGGAGTTTCCATTGTGTGGCATTTAGGGAGGAAGACCAGGCAGGGGAGGCATAGGTGAACTT
Source organism: Homarus americanus (assembly GCF_018991925.1). Lineage (NCBI taxonomy): Eukaryota > Metazoa > Arthropoda > Malacostraca > Decapoda > Nephropidae > Homarus > Homarus americanus. Next base: position 12,228,308 of record NW_024735554.1, read on the forward strand.
GGGAAGTATGAATGTTGAGTAAACACCGAGAAGCTCGGGAGCAGGAACTCCAAGGGACTTGAGTCGGCAGAGAAGGCGGAGACAAAAACTGGATGATTTGACAACTGTACTGATGTGTGTTTTTCAACTTAGTTTGTTATCTATAGTGATGCCGAGGAGCTTTGTGGAGTCCGCAACCTGGAGTGTGTTGGGGCCCAAGGTAATGGAGGGAGGTGGGAGAAGGTCTGAAACAACACCTTTGCTTTATATAAATATTCACCCAAATGAATAACACCAACTTATTCAACAATGAGTCAACCTGTTGTTGACGACAACAGACGGCTGAGTTTGTAACAATCTCAGAGGTCGAGCGCAGGTCAGCTAATTAATGAAAACAGTGGACTCATTTTCACGCTTTGCTCTCAGACAGAGAGAGGGGCAGTAGATCCTTACCACTTGAACAAGGAAGAGACACGTAACTCAAGTGTTATCTCAAAGTATTATTCACAACACTTCCCTGGAGAGAATTCATAATTTCTTCTCTCAGATTATATCTGTATATAAAGCTGCCTGCCTCTACAATAAACCCAAGAAAACAGGTACAGTAAGTCCTCGTTTAACGTTGCCCCCGACAACGTTGTTTCGTTATAACGTCGCTATTCTTAAGATACCCAGGATTCGGATAATGTCCCGCCGATTCAGTATAACGTCGTCACGGACTACTTTGTATGCCACATTTTTTGATGCGTTACGACACTCTCAGCTAGGCACGCTACACTCTCACTCGTGGAGCGTCTCACAGCATCCCCAAGCGTTCCCAGTCTTGGTGCCTTGGGGGACGCCACTGGTGAGTGACTGAAAAGTGGTGACAGCTCCTCGAAAGCGTACGACTTGGCGTCTGTCACTAAGGAAGTCTGTAAGCCAGCTTTATTGATGATTAAAATGTGGTCAATTAGGTCAAATTCTTTGGTGAAATTTTTCGTTTTACCAGATGGCGGTAAAGGTAACTCGCGTTTTACGCACGTTTGATTTAAGCGTTGTTGGAATAACGCGATTGTTCGATTAATACCAAAAGCTAATTTATGCACACCTATTTTTTAAATAAAGAGCTCAAGACAGTTTAAATTTGCCGCGCGTATTCGCCTGGTCACCTGGCAGTGGAGTCGCGTGTGATGCCTGGTGAGGTGCTTGTAAGTTCTTACTATAAAGTTGCAGTCATATCAACATCAAAGATTTTAATATTATTATTAATAATAATAATTATTATAATAATGCAATAATAAAGATTATTACTAATAATGATGAAGATAATGAAGTATTCTGTACAACAACTGTGACGACGTCCATCAAGCTTCCCGCGTATCGCTTTCTCAGTTCACACCAGCACTACTTTTTCTCTGTGCTCTCATTTGCATTGTGTGTTTATCACGTACCTTTTTAGTGTTAAACGCTGTTTTCCCAATTGAGCATGTCTGGAAAACGTCCAACTGCCTCCTCTGGAGCGCCTAAAACTAAAATGGCACGAAAAACAATTGCAATGGACGCGAAATTAAATGCAATCACCCGCCTTCAGAGAGGAGAGCGTGTGTTGGAGGTTGGCCGCATGTTTAGTTTAAGTGAGAGCACTGTTCGTACCCTGCATGGTATGATGGTTCCCCTAACCTGTACCATTTACATGTATTCTTTGGGGGAAAATTATGTATAATTTACGCATTTTTTAATTAAGCGGTGGTTTTCAAGAATGTAACCCCTGCGTAAAACGAGAGGTGGGTGTATATATAGTTGAGAAAGCTGACAAGAAAGCGAGCGGCGGAGAAAGTTTTCATATTGGCAAATTGCTGAAAGTCTATGGCAACTGCAATATCAGCATAAGCCGAATCAAACGCAAAAACTTTCGCAGAATAAGTTGGGTATTGGGGTGATTGCAATGGGTCGTAGATCATTTAAGGATTGTGGACTGGTTGACTTGGGCACTGGTGACACATATGAGGTCTTCCAGTCAGCTGGGCATCTTGCTTGGCTGAGGGAAGCATTGTTGATGGAGCAGAGGGGTTTAGCTAGTTCCGGGAAGAACTCCTTGTAAAGTTTCATTGATAATTCAATGGGGGTGGTGGAGCATTTTAGCTTCAATTTGTCCTGACATTTTGCTACTTCAAATTCTTCCATTAAGTCAGTGGGAAAGGGGGCTGGTAGGTAAGCAGGGAGACTGGTTGTGTCAAGCCAGAGGAGTGTCTGGTATATAATTGCAAAATGGTTGTCTGATTCCTCAGTTGCGTCACCATTAGTGAGATGGTTAAGGAAGGGGAGGGGTGTATCTTACTGTTTAGTCCACAGAGGTCTTTAAGCTTACCATACCATTGACTGAAGCTGGTCTGCTTCAGGTGTTGCAACTTGGTTGGGTTGTGGTTGGGGTCATTGAGATAAAAGGCTCTGTCTCTCTGTTGCAAAATTTTTTTTGATCCGAGGTGTGATCCAGGGCAAGTCAGCTGGGTGTGATCTGACGGACTTCTCGAGGAAGTGGTGGTGAGCTTCCGTGGTGGTGTTGGTGTAATTTATCCATTTGGTGTCCACGTCATCCACACTAAGTACTTCAGTCCAGGGATGGTGAACTATCAACTGCCTGAAGAGACACACTGCAGAGTCAGTAATTGGCCTGTAGGTCTTGATGTAGGGTCTCTGTACTTGGCTGGTAGTGGGAGCTGGAGACCAGAACACTGATAAGTGTGTGCTACATCCGATAGGAGTATTTGGTTGAGATAGTTGGTATTGGTCCACAAAGTCAGTTAAGATAAGGTCAAGGGTATTTTGACCATGTGTGGGGAAGTTCACAGCTCTTGATAGTAGCAGCTGGTCCTGGATATCGGTGGTGTCAATTTCGTTATAATCCCCACATACTGTAGTACTAGCTTACCACAAGGGTACCTAACTCTAAGGTGGTAATGAGGTGATTGATATGAGTATCTCTGGTGGGTGAGTGAGGTGGATGGTATGCCACACAGTATATGATAGAAGCAGTGTGGCGAGGGTGGGCACGTGGCATAACACGTACCCATAATGCCTCCACATCAGCTGGGACTAAAACATCCAGGCATGACGGGCGTAGTTCATCTTGACAGAAAAGGGCAATGCCCCTCCACGTCCATGTGAAAGAAGGTATTGAAAGAGCTGATATCCCTTAATGTGGCACGTTTCAGGAACAATTTGCCACAATTCGTATATGGCAACAATGCTGACACCAAGTGACCGGACTGTGGTTGCCAGTTCGTCAAATTTATTAGCTAATGAAGTGACGTTGGAGAGCAGCAAGGAGGGGAGATCAAACCATATTCGGGAACTTCGGTGTATTGGTACGGTGTCAGGAGTTTTCTAGTGGAGGTGATGGTCCTAATGGGCTTCTGTTTATGACGCCCTTGTCTACGGCTGCATGCATGGAATATGCTCAGTGATTTTAGTAGTGCAATAACAATGCCATCAGGTTATCCATTCCCACACTTTAAGGGGAGGAGATGCTTTTTACTTAGAGTAGGACATTTTGATTTATTAAATTTTCCTATTTTTTTATATCTTATAAGGGGTAACCTAAAATGGAAACTCTGTAACTTTCATTGAAATCGGTCAAACAGTTTTCTCGTTAAAAAATAAAAACCGTCAAAATATATTCTAAAAAAAGTGGTTACAGGTATATATAACAAAATAGCACTTTTATTTTTAGATGAATTTGCCTCTGTATTAACCAAACCCACAGCTATACCACCTTCCCTGTTCAATTTTTATATCTATATTGTTCTTAAGGAAAAAATAAATAAAATTCAGCATTAGAAACAAACATATATTTTATTAAATAACAAAAATCCTATTTTCCTCTCATTTAAAAAATAAAAAATGTACACGGACCATAAAAATTCTGCCTCTTTTCCTCTTTCTGTACATATAGTTTCTTTTATGATCCATTGAAAGACAAGGGACTAATTATGTTTCAAAGAACAATAACTTTAGTTTTGAGATATGAGCCGTTTCCCGGGGAAGTATAACTTTACGATGACTACCTGCAAATACAACTAATCTACGGGTACAAGAAGTACTTTGGGTGGTGATAATGTTTGTTATTAGTTAGGATTAGGACTGGGTACAAATTTCTAACCAATCTTTTACAGGATATTACTAACTCAAGGTGAAGGTGTCAGAAAAGAGGAGAGGGACACAGCGCTGATTGTGGTGTCGAAGCCATCATTTTTTTCATGTATTCTGACATCATCAAAACATGTAGAAAATAAATATACTGTATTGCATTTCACACACGCCCCATACTTTACATCACTGGCTACACGTAGACTTAGTGATGTACAAGAATAATGGACCGTTATGTGTTGTGGGTTAAAAATGGAACATACAGCGTAACTGAGAGTATATACAATGCAAAGAAGGCGCATGATGTGGCAACAGTGCACAGAGTACTATGCAGGGAGAGGCTGACAGCTGGCACCCATTCCCATGATGATAGACTTATGCCACACCAAAAGGTCCTTATATTGGAATGCCAGTGCTCAGCAAGAATTTGTTTTTGTTTTTTATTTTTATGTTTATATCTTGCAGCGAAGTATGGGTTAAACCCTAAATGTAGTTGTGAACACCGTACAGAGCCATAATTTTTTTTTAGAAATGTGTTTCAGATTACCAAGACAAATCATCCATGATGGCTATTCACTGATAATTTTTGTAGCTGGTAAATCATCATGATAAATGATGTAAATGGGCTTGAGATAATTTTAGGCGAGTGTACTTTTTACTCTTTTACTCAAGTAATTAATTTCATATATACTTTTTTTTACTTTTACTTACCGTATTTTATGGCATATAAGCATTTCAGCAGGGAGTATTTAGGAAGAAACTTTAGTGTGTAGTTTCCTCCTGTAACCACAGTTTTCTTAGAATAATATATACAGTACCAGTAAATGTGAGGAATAAATAAAAAGAAAATACCAATAAATAAGTTACTCTGTACAACAAAAAATACTGTATTGCCAAGCCAGTAAGTAAAAGCCAAATGAAAGTTTAACACAGTCGCTATTTGCATACGCAGTAGTCCTTGGCTCACCATAGCAACGCAGACGCCACATCCGCCGATTCCCTAGCAACGCTCCCTTCCATATCCCGCCTCCACCCTTTACACGTTTCTCCTTATGACAATTATTTCTTTTACTTTTTTTCACAATATGTATGTAGGATGGTGTGTGCATGTAACCGAGTAAAAATAAATGAAGAAAGTTAAGTATATTTACCCTAAAATGCAAGTTGAAAAACAACCACAACACCAGTAGCCTGGTGGTTATAGTGATAAGTCTAACCTGGCGACAATATTGCCAGCGATGTTAACAGACACAAATGAGAAAAGAAATTTATCTGTAAATCTTAATTTGTATCAGGTATTTGAAGATTTAAAAATAAATGTTGCAGGTATGGCATTAATAGATTATAATGGTTGTAAGAGTTCAGAAATGGTTACTGCTTAGCTACATCTGAAGAGTCAGGTGTTTGCCATGTTAATCGTCTCAGGTTATCATCATCAGTACAGTAGTTATAAATCAAGCTTTTTTGTTTACAATAATTATTTCTTAATTAATTAAAAATAATAACAATGTGTTTAAGTAAGCTGTGCGTCTAATATGCCATAAAATACGGTAATATTCGATACTGTCTTATAAAAAAATAAATAAAAATCTTCACTATTTACATTGCTTGATTAATAAGATCATTTTCAAGAACGTAATTATGGCGTAAATCAAGATGTTCCTGTAAGGTAACAGTGCCTAAAATCATAATAAGAAGCACTTAGCTGCCTGTCATGTTGGGGCAAGAGCTGAGCAGGTCTATGCTGTTCAACACTGTGACTATATCTGATCTTTATTAGTTATTTTGTAACGGACTGAAACAAAAGGAACAGAAACTCTCGGCCTTTTCTCTGGGTGTCTTTTTGCCAAGTGTCTCTATTCTGTACACAGGTGAAGGATGGTTTTAATTTTACACTTTTATATAATTTTCAGATTCCAGTCACAAGATATAAAACAGATACTGAATATTAGATCAACAACAACTAGTTCATGTAGAAACTGACCATGGTAAACATCTTCCATGGTGCTTTCTGGAAACACTGCACCGGGTTCCTGAAGAAATCCTGGAGTGACCAGAATTTTGTATACAGGGTGTAGTCAAGACATAACCGATTGTCTCCTCCTTTTCCTTCATCTAAAACACACACAGAACAAAACAACAACATGAAAATCTTGATCAACAGTATCCAAACAAGTCTGTATTATGATAAAATACATGCAATTCCAAATGTAAATACCTGTACATTGTAAGAATGAAACCTTTTATAACTAATGACCCTTTCATCTGTACATTCATTTTCACCTATATTCTTCTCTATATTACATTTCTACAATAATAAATTAATACAATTACTGTCATTTATTCAGAATTATGAACACCATTATCAATCATTAGTAAATTGGTGTGTGTATATATATATATATATATATATATATATATATATATATATATATATATATATATATATATATATATATATATATATATATATATATATATATATATATATATATATATAGTTAACCCTCACTTTACGCGGTCCCACATTCCGCGTTTCCACGTTTACGCGGTGCCCTGCCGGAACCCAGGATGCTCACATTCCGCGGTGCGTGTACCCCTTTACGCGGAGAGCGGCTGGCGAGCCGCGCCATTTTTGGATCCAAACCTCCCGCCATCCGCCATGTTGTGTAAGCTGCGCGAACATGGTGCGCACAAGGTCGCCCAGTCATCAAAACATTACCAGTTCTTCACCCACCACAGCCGGCCCAAGTCAGTGATAGTGATAATTATGGTGAGGATATGGACTTATATGGACTTTGGGGAGTTTGACAAAGAGGCCCTGCAAGCCTCTGTGGTGGATAGTGATACAATTGATACAAGTGACACAGGTGAGGGCCAATAATCTGCCCTCTGCCTCGGAACCAACCGCCCATCCCCGTGTGCCCAGCCATTTTTTCTACTAATGTAAGTGTTAAAAAACCTAATATTATTGATATTTCTCTTAATTATTAATTGTGTGTGCATACCATCATAAAGTTAAGATAATATTTTTACTACAACATAGTTGTGTGTCGTCAAAAAGTGGAGTTTGGGGATCGGCCCGGACTCCATTTCAATTAATCCCATATGTTATGTTATTCACTTTACGCGTTTCTCACTTTACGCGGGACCCTCCGGGTTACATTAACCGCGTAAAGTGAGGGTTAACTGTATATATATATATATATATATATATATATATATATATATATATATATATATATATATATATATATATATATATATATATACACCTAGACCCCGACTTACGACTACGTGGACTTACGACCGTCTCAGATATAGATAAAAAAAAAATAAATAAATAAAAAAATAAATAAAAAAATAAATTTTTTTTTTTTTTTTTTTTTTAAATGACACACGCATTTTCTATACTGAAACGTTTCCAGTTAATGTAGTCTCCATGTATAATTAGAAAATTATGGGGGCCCCATGTGCATTCAGCTGACTACATTAAAGGTTAAGTGCTCAGTCACACTGTATCCATTCCTTATTATTTATTACTTTCACTGTACTGTATCCATTCATCATTATTCATTACTTTTACTGTACTGTATTTCATTGTAGATTTTTTATCTATATCGGACTTACGACCATATCGGACTTACGACCTGGATTTGGGTCCCTAACCCCGTCGTAAGTCGGGGTTTAGGTGTATATATATATATATATATATATATATATATATATATATATATATATATATATATATATATATATATATATAGTTGTACCCCACTTAACGCGGTCAATAAAACCCAGAGGGTACCGCGTTAAGTGAACAACAGAACATATGGGATTAATTCCAATAGAAACTGGCCCATCCCCAAACTCCACTTTTTCCGACACAATACCTATGTTCTAGTTAAAATAACATCTTAATTTTATTATGGTACATGCACACAATTAATACTTAAGAGAAATAGAGAAATACAGTCGCCAAGTTAATGTCCATTCAAATAATGGACTCGACTCCCTCCCCCTCTTCTCACAGTACACTCGCTGGCTCTTCCCTCTGAGAAATTTTGGGGGGAAAACCAGGTATAGTAATAAATAATACCTCAAACTAAAGTTAGGATAATATAATTGACATTGCTGGATTCCTTGTAAGACCAGGAATATTTTGAATATAAATGTCATATATTTTTCACAAAAGATAACATATTTACTCAGAGTAAACATTACATCTAAAATTTGTATGTCTAATGCAAAATCTATGATGTTTATATTCAAAATGATCATCAAATTGTAAGAATTCCAGCAATGTAAATTATATTCTGGCCGGGTAATTTGTATGAATTTTATGAGATAAAACAAATATCTTCAGTTAATAAAAAAGAAAAATATTCTTCACGACACTATCTCTCAATCAAAGTACCCCACCTTGCCTCCCCCCCTCTTCCAACCCAGCCAGATGGTCAGTCCGTCCCAACCCTCCCCCCCACCCCCCACCAACCCTCCCTTCAAGAGAAAGGGTGGGTGAAAAAACTAGATTTTAACATTTAGTATTAAATAATACCTCAGATTAAAGTTAGGATAATATAAGTGACATAAGCTGGATTCCTTGTAAAACCAGGAATATTTTGAATATAAATGTCATATATTTTGCACAAAAGATAACATATTTACTCAGAGTAAACATTATACTATCTAAAAATTTTATGTCTAATGCAAAATATATGATGTTTATATTCAAAATGATCATCAAATTGTAAGAATTCCAGTAATGTAAATTATATTCTGGCCAGGTAATTTGTATGAATTTTATGAGCTAAAACAAATATCTTCAGTTAATAAAAAAAAATATTCTTCACACATGCCAGGTGGTCTGTCGCCGGTCCCTCCCTCCCCCCACCAACCGTCCCTACCAGATAAATGTGTGGGAATACCAGACTGTTTACCTTTTTAGTAATAAATAATAAATCAGACTAAAGTTAGGATAATATAATTGACATTGCTGGATTCCTTGTAAGACCAGGAATATTTTCAATATAAATGTCATATATATTGCACAAAAGATAACATATTTACTCAGAGTAAACATTATATCTAAAATTTGTATGTCTAATGCAAAATCTATGATGTTTATATTCAAAATGATCATCAAATTGTAAGAATTCCAGCAATGCAAATTATATTCTGGCCGGATAATTTGTATTAATTTTATGAGCTAAATAAAAAAATTATAATTCACCCGCGTAAAGGGGTACACCCACTGCGGAATGTGAGCATCCTGGGTTTTGGCAGGGCACCGAGTAAACGTGGAAACGCGGAATGTGGGACCGCGTAAAGTGAGGGTTGACTGTATATATAAAAGGAGTAATTTCTCATTCCTTCAATGTTTCTTAAGCCACATTTATACATATTTCAGTTACAGACCATCTCAAAAGCTACATATAGTACCATTTAGTGACAACTCCAACCCTCAAACATTTACTAACAAATTTTGCCAGTTGATTGTGGAGAGCTCTAATTGTGTGCACCAAAAGAATTGGAATAGGTGAAAAAAATGATGGATATTTCACTAAATAAAAGCATTTAAAATAATCAATTATTAAAAAGAAAAGAAAAAAGAGTTAAATATAAGAAGAGCAAATAACATAAACAATAAGATACACAATTCTCTGAGTAACAGTTTGTTGATAACTGGATAATTTATGGTAGACCAAGAAATGGAGGACTAAACTGTGAAATCCCATTTTATTATTGAGAACATTTTGGGTGACATGTTTAAGCCCAGTACTTAGTCTATGCACTAGTGTCATCTCTCAGTACCTCGACAGAGTTGCAAAGAGGTGTTAAACAGTCACTCCTTCTAGCCATAAGTAGAGCCCTAAATAGTCCAGGTGTAATAGTTCAAATAGACCTTAAACTTGGAACAAATTAGTAACAAGCTGAAAATTGCAGGAAAGATTAATAAATGTGTAGTATAAACATATCAAGGCCTCCAAAAATTTACAAGTGCTAACTTGGGAATTCTAGATGGCATCCAAAATGACTGCCATTCTATAGTATATCATATATTAGCCACCAGACATGATAAAAATTTGAACAAGGTATCTAAACACAAGTTTTCTGACACGAGCAATCCTTTAAAACTATTAATTACAATATAAAACAAAACAAGATTGCTGCCATTTTATTTTACCTTATATTTGCAACCAGACATAATATTTGATAAATTATCAAGGGAAAACTTGGGATTTTTATTTGATATTACATTGGTATGCAAAAAGCCCATCACAGTAATAACTGAAACTCTTAATTCAAGCTGAAAGGACAAGAGACTGGAGGCTCTACCTCTTCTGTGTGAGGGAAATGATTCCACATTTCCAGGCTGCAGGGCATCTGCCAGGTAGTATCTCCAACAGATGGAATGTTAAAGCAAACCATAACTGTAGACGACTACATACTATTTACAGAAAAGGGCTAGTTTACAACCTGTCGTAATAATGCATTCTGGGGTGGAACTTTTATAACCAGACCAATGATCTGTCTTTGATATGAATGTTGAAAAAATCTGAAAGAATGACACGCGCTTGTGGTGTCACGGACAGTATGCTGATAAAGTAGGTCCGTGCACTACCCATCTGTGATTCACTGGAGCAGTTCACAGGGGTGCACACTGCTACCTTGGAGCTAAAGCACCAAATCAAGGGACAATAGGGATCATACCATCTTTATTCAGTAGCTACAGGCACACCAACCACTTTATGGATATGAACCAAATCTGTCGACTGGCATTGTTGCAGATTACATTTATGAGCTGTGATGATGCTGTAGAAATTGGTCAAGCAGTGACATCACAAGTGAATGGCAAGTGGTTCAGAAACATCACGCTCCTCCGTAACAACAAAGTGAAGCCTATTAGTGCCATGAGAGAGAGCATCAATATCAGGGGTCAAGATATAGTAGTCAATCCAAGTCTCTTCTTCAAAAGAATCACATTTCTCAATGACAGTTCAGAGATGGGAGAGTTTTTGACTTACGAACTTTCTCCTCAGCAACCTTCCCTTATCTGTGGCGGTGTCATGTTGAACTCAGCAAAGAGTTCCTTGGGTGTCCTGTTGAAGTCATTTATTACCCAGCACTTAGTTCATAGAGTTTTATGGCCACAACCATCTACTTATTATGATGCACAACAGGCCTATATTTCATAAGCATTTCAGTGCTGGATCAAGTGTAGTATTTGATGTATATGGTGCCACCACATCAATAAAGGTAGCTGAGAAGTGATGAAGAGCACCCAAGTGTACATCCAGTGATATCATATTTGATGATAATATGTTAACCACCACTACTCAAGCAGCATTCTCGGCCAACAGTAACAATAAGAAGAGATGTTTACTGCTGGCATACATGTCAAGTAGGCTGATGCAAAGCCACTATAGAGTATTTTAATGATTTTTCCCCAACATTTATAGTTTCAGAGGAATAAGTGTTAAAGAAGTCCATTTTTCTTTGACAAGAATTTGTAAGGTCAGCCTATAGCACTGTGCAATGTCAGATTTATTGGGAGATCCTAAGAGTGAGTTTCAACCAGCCGGAAAAACTCTATTCGGCATCTCTCAATCCCGTAGGCGCCGAATAACTGGGATTCTACTGTATATCTTTTTCTTTTGTGTATTTTGTCAAAATAAAATTAAGCATTGAAACTTGAATTATAATTTTTTTTTGAGGGGGGGGGGGAGGAGGAGGGGGATTTATTTTTGTGGCATTTTATATTATCTTATATCAGCTATATAAATTTCATAACCGTATGAAGTGAAAACTAAATTACAAAAATATAAACACTAATTTTTAGAAGAATAAAGGTACCCTGTAGCCTTTTGTGGAACACCCCTGAATCTATTGTGATCGAAAGGGTTAACCTCAATGCACTTTACAAATGAGCCTTTACTTGTCATGTGAACCCAATGTAGCTTATTATAAATATTTTATGTGTTTATACAGGTTCACTAACATTAAAACACCATGATGAATTACAAGGTCTTCATTTTTCCTCAGTTTTATTTACTCTTTTATCTGTAACCAAAAAAAATAGTAAATAACTTCATTAAACAGCTAAACTAAGAGAATCTAGCTATAAAAAAAAAAAAAATAAATAAAAATAATGCATACCATCATCATCGTCCATGTCTGTAGTTTCCACATTGGTAAAGGTCGTAACATTTTCCAGGTTGAATTCAGACACCAGGTTAAGTCCAGATCTCTCTGAGAAGGGGAAGAATCTGGCCAAGAAGAGAAGAATACGTCCACAGAACACAGTGTTTTGGGAACGCGAAAGTCGGCGTAAAAGATCTGTAAAATACCAAAAGTTGATTATTGGTTGAGGGAATATTGTACTTCCCAAATTATGTTATTTAGTTTCATAAGAATTACGGTATGATAATGTCTAAATATTGCCGTTAAGCCAGTCTCACTTGCCCACAACACCATAAACTTAGGAGAAACAATGGAATGCTAAATTTTTCTTTCTGGTACTTATCTTAGTGTAGAAGTAATTAATGAGTAATTTTTTAAATAAAAAATCTCCCCTTCCTTCCCTTGTCTCAGTGCTCCACCTCTCTTACCTCCTTCTTTTTGCTGTAACTAAGTTACAGTGTTCATTATGTTTCAGTCAGTAGTGATAATATATCAATTCTCTTCACATTCTAACAGCTTATGCAACCATAATTAGCAACTTAAAGGTAAATTTTCCCATAGATTATTAAGATGTATCTCTTCTTTAACTGTGTAACCTCTCAGTGAGTTAAACTATGCCAACTCTTCCCACTACTGTACATCATATTTTCAAATACAGTAGTTTTTTGTCTAATACTTTATTAAGATCATTCAGCCACTTATTCTTTCTTCAGGTTTTATAACCTTTTACTTTTCATTCATTCATTTCCTTTTGTCATGGAAAATTTATACAATATTATTTTTGTTGCTTTCATATACAGTGGTCCCTCGGTTAACGAGCACAATTCGTTCTAGAAGGTTGCTCGTTAACCGAAACCATTGTTTCAGTGGGTTTTTGGGTACCGGGTAATTGGTTCCAGCTCACCGAAAATTGCCTAAAGTCAACAAATATGGTAGTAAAGTATACTTACTTTGAGGTGTGTATGTAGAAGGCTCCTGGATGATGATGATGATGGGAATTAGAATGGGGGTGGAGGAGAAGGGAGAAGAGAAGGCATTGGGGTAGAAGAGAAGTCACCCCATGGCGCCATTTCACCCATAAAATTTTAGTTCACTTGGTGTGTTTCAAGATTATTTTCTTTAAATCAACACTGCACTGCATTATATATTGTCAATATGTAAAATAAATTTCAAAATGACCAATAATTTGACTGGAAACACAGAAAAAAACATTTATGTTGAAGAGAGTCTGAAGCAAGATGTTCCCTCCACTGAAAAGACAGAGACTGATGCCTGTATGGTGTGTTGACAGGCTGTTTGGCGTGCTGAAAACTAGTTTCCCTGTACTTAAATTATGTCAAATAATTGTTAAAATGACTAAAAATTTTAATATAAGACTTTTAAAATTATTGAATAGTACCTGTACAAACTTCTTGATATTTACTAAAATAGTAAGGAATTTAAGCCCTAGAACCGATTACTGTATTGGTGGACTAATACGACAGCTAGTGTGCAAGCGAAAACATCTTGAGGGACGCTCGTAAGGAATTCGTTAATCGAGGGAATGCTCGTTAACCGAAGTTAAGAATCTTATGGAAGGTAGTTCGTTAACCGAAATTTCGTTAATCAAGGCGCTCTTTAACCAAGGGATCACTGTACAGTAATGGTCATAAACTCTGTACACATCCCTCTCAGCACATTCACATCACTTCCCTTTTATTTCAACCCTCTATCCACCAATACTATAACTTTGATTTGAGAAAAAGGCTGCTGAAAGGCTTTATATGGCAAGGACTATTGTATGGGTCAGATGCGTGGACACTTTCAGCAGACACCAGAAAATGTTGGAGGCCTTTGAAATGTGATGTTACAGGTGAATGTTAAGAGTACGCTACACTGCCAAAAAACAAAAGAAGAAGTACTAAGATTCTCAAAAAAAATCAAGAGAAACACTTGATATATAAATAAAAATAAAAATGAGATACTTTGGTCCTATAATTAGAGCTGATAGGATAATAACAAATATCAATGGACAAACTTGAGGGTAGGAGGGCCAGGGGAAGGCAGAGACTTGGATGGGTGAATAAAATTTAAAACTGGGTCCCCAGAGATACAAAACCTTGAAGGTTTGGTAGAAACAGCTTGAGAACATTTAGAATAGAGGAATGTGATCATCAACCCTCAGATATGAGGACGGTATTCTGATTGATTGATCGACTATACTACAGGTGTTGACTGTTATACGATGGTCACTACCTGAATGCTTTTCCTGCCTTGTTACTGCTATGAAAATGTGATGTGCAATAACTCGCAATATTCCAAGATATGATGACGCAATCTCATAATGGTGTAACACATGTGACCTACGTGGGATGCGTAGGATGTTCTGCCCATCTCCAGTGACTGCCAGGCTGGACAATTGGACTGTGTCATGTCGCCCAGAGGATAGTTTGCATGCGGAAGAAGTTATTCTTTGTACATAAAATTATATACCTATATACTGTACAGTAAATGTGAGGAAGCATTGCGAAACTTAGTAATGACTATGGGATGGCTAAATCGACTATATGTACGATTTTGAAGAATAAAGAGGAGTTAAAAACTGTGCAAGTGGCTAAGGGAATCTTTAGACTTAGCAAAGCAAGGTGTAATGTGATTGAAGAGATGGAAAATTTACTCTTAGTGTGGATAAAGGAGAAAGAAATGGCAGGTGATAGCATTAGTGAAGCTATAATTTGTGAGAAGGCCAAACAATTGTTTGAGGACCTTAAAGACAAGACTCCCAGTGGAAGTGATAGTGCTGTGCCAGTGTTTAGGGGTACTTGCATGCCGAACACCAAGGAAAGATAAAGTACGTATTTTTTACATTTTCCACAGAAAATTTTCAGTGCTAAGTGGTTGTATTTGGGGGCCTGGGACGGATTAATCCTATAACGAATGAATGCTATAATGAACAAGGTTCTAAAACCAATTAGATTCGTTATAGCATACCCCACTGTATATAGTACTTCAGTATAGTTGAGATTTTATTAAGAAATTTTTAAGCCAAAATTAGGGGGTCAAACTAAAGGTACTCCTCGACTTACGACCTACTCAACTTACGAGCACCCAGACATACGACCGCCCCAGTCGTACAAATTTTTTTTTAAATTACGTATTTTCGAGTCCCGACATTTGTGATTGCGCTGTGTACTGATAAAGTTTTCGTTTGTAATTCCCTTTAAAATGGCTGGCAAGCTTAAAAGTGAGAGTTTTGTGGTGCTGAGAAGAAAGAGACACCCATTTTAGATTTTCTATGTATTATTTTCGCATTTTCGACTTACGACCTGGATTTGGGTCCCTAACCCAGTCGTAAGTCGGGAACTGCCTGTAAATACAGTACATGTAATATTTTTGAGGGGTTAAAATTCATGCGTATCTGTGGGTCACTTACGGTGAACAACAGCTACCCAGTACATGCTCGAGTAGTCTAACCTTAACAGTAAGCTCTTTTATCTTGGGCTTGCCTACCATACCCCTAGATTCTTTCTTGATGTGCTACATGAAGAGAAGAACCTCATTCACTATATATGCTGCTTTAAAGCTACAAATAATTGATACAAAGGAAGATTTTCAGAAAAATTTCTTTTCAATTGCATCCATTAACATCTCTGGTAGCATTGTTGCCAAGTTAGACTTGTCACTGTAGCCACATCCCCCTAGCCCTCTCTTACCAGGCTGAGCTGTTAGCTTTGTTATGGTTATATTTCAACTCATACTTTTGTGTAGATATCCCTAACTTTCTTCATTTTTCTTATTCAGTTACATGTACAGACAATCCTACATGCAGAATGTGTAAAAAAAAATATAAAAAAATAATTATCATTACATCATAAACATAAAGGGGTTAAACATTTCTTCGTGTGCGAGAGTTAGCACGCTAAGCAGGGGAGGGAAATGTGATAGCACCGTTGCTAGGGGTAGGCAGAGGCAGCATATCAGCTAGGCTGCATTGATATAGAGAGCATCGAGGCAGCCAGCTTCATATCAAGAGAGATGTCTATTAAGGGGCCTTTTGCGAGGAATCATGGATGCCCCATGTTTGTGTTTCAATGAAACCATAGTTTTCAGTGATACACTTACCAGCTTCAGACTTACCATTACACATGCGTAAAACGCTGGTCTTGCACGGTGCGAAAAATGTATCCTCTTTCCAGACGCCAACGTTACTTTCAACAAAGGAAAAAAGTAGTTCACATTGTTTGATGGTCAACATATCAAAACAGTCGGTAAGTACCAGAACGGGCAGAGTTGGGAGGCTCAGCTCATGACGCACTAATTCTATACATACCTGAAAATAAAAGTTAAATGTTATCAGGACTATTTTGTTGCCTGAAATTCTATCTTAGCATAATAGAAGTTCCAAACTAAGACTAAGTCAAGTCAATTTGAGGAATTTGAGGAAATTGCCAGCATAAATAAGAGAGATCGGCAAGAAAATGCAAATGCAACAAGAACATATGAATTTTAAGAATTAATGTGTTGCATGTGACAAACACTAATACAGTATTGAAAAGAAACAAGCACTCATATACTGTACACTTGGTTAAATATAAAGAGTACACTGCAGAAAGACACACTATCATACTTCTGGTTCAAAAGATTATTATTGGTAGTGTAAATATACTGTATCATGTATAATCCCAATCCCAGAACTGCTCTGCACCAATTTTTCTGGTTACTGGAGACTGTATTACATAATTTCATTAATGGAAAACTGCAGGAAATTTATTTATAATTTTGATACAGTGAATGATACATAGTTAACATGCCATAGGTATATTTCTGGATCTTTATGATTTGGCATTGTAATGGTCATGTTACTCACTGTAGTAATGGCTGTGACAGTGGCGAGCTGTGTTGCCTCTCCATCAATCACCTTTTTTGTTACATAATTCCGGATTGCTGCCTCAACACAGTGCTTTGTTGCCTCACTGTAGAAAGAAAAGGATCATGTTTAAAGTCATCTTTTAATAGTGAAAGAAAAAATAAGTTTCTTTTATAATGCACGCGTGCACACACACACACAGAGGGTCCCTGTTATAGATGACTTCATTATACACCTGTATGTGGTTTTGCACTTAAGTGGTCAAATAATTGTGGAACTACACATAAAAAGTCCCCGAAGTATAGAGGATTCTAAGGCTGAAATCCGTCAATCATTGTGAGCACAAGCATTTGAGTGATTGAAATGCCCACCCGCCACTCATTCTCTTAAAGTTCATGCTTCACACTTGTGCTATGTGTCTCAGTATACATGAAGTGCTCCAAGAACTATAATTATAAACTTTGTTGTGTCCTTGGTGATATTAGTGGACTATTTTTGTAGCCATCAGTTCTAAACCAAAGCAAGGTGGTTTAGTGGCTAAAAGGAAGTGTAGTAGCCATGGGATGGACGTGAAATTAGAAGTTACATGTCATAAGAAAAGTGGTGAGCATGTCTCAATGAATGTGTGAGTGCATGGTTAGGTAGCTTGCACCACATCAACACACTGACCCCAAATGATTTTAAGTACAGTACCTAAAATAAGCTAAAAAGTTATATAATTTCATAAAATAATGTGTAATCAAATGTTCATTAACTGTTTCTAGGGTATATATAAATTTTAAACGATATCAAATTAAACTTTATATGAGCGTCACTTACAATGTGATGGTCCTGATTAGACGCTATTTGTATTAATTCTTAAGGGAATTCATTCCCCTTTTTAAGTGGTTTCATTACCAGTGGCATTAACCTGGTCCCTATTAACCACTTATAATGAAAAGCCCCTCTACATAAAAGGAAGAGCTTGCATTGCCAGGCAAACCACTTTAACAAGATTTATGTTATGTTGAGGATATATATATTACACCGGTAATGTTCCAAGTGATTCTTTTTATTTTTATTTTTTTTACAGGGAATAACCCACCTGGCCACAGGTCACTGACCAATAACGAGTAGTGGAAGGGGGGGGGGGGTAAAAATAAAAGAAAAAAGAAATTAAAAATAGAAGAGAAAAATACAATATTAATCTTCACCACGAAGATGACAGAAAACCAGCTTTTTGAAGTGAGACAGATTGTAAGAGTATGGAAACACAGAAGGCAGAGCATTCCACATTTTGGCTGTGTGGGAAAGAAGGATGTACTATAACAGGTTATTCTAGTGTGACCGACATCCACAGAGAAACGGTGGGCACAGCGGGCAAGACGAGTGCTAAGAGCCCACGGCCTTGCCGGCAGTACACAGGCTGTCAGATCCACTGAACATTGCCTGTTAAATTATCTGTAAAAGAGAGAGAGAGTGAAGCAACATTACATCGAAGAGAGATTATCAACTAAAGGAGGAGAGTTAATAAGACGAAATGCCTTTGATTCCACCCTATCTAACAGTTGGACAGAAGAAGAGGCACCCCAGATATGAGAGCAGTACTCCAAATTAAGACATATGAGTCCCTTATAAACTTGACAATGCAAGAAAAAAAAACTGAAATCCATTTGTATTAAACCAACAATATTGTAACAGCAAATTACAACACAAGTTCATTACAGTGTAGTACTTCAGGCCTCCAGTAATCTTTCATGATATATAACTTTGAAGGAAACTATACCTGTGTAACCCAACTTAACTGAACCTAACCTACCCTTTACTTCTACTGTAATTATCTTGTCTAAAAAAAACTGAGAAAGAATCAGACAGAACTAGAAAACTGTTGGATAATAATATACTGTATGTACTAAAAACAAAATAATATCAGTGAGTTATACAATTACTCAACAATATTATCTGTACCTTACAGGCATCCCTCGCCATAATAATGTTCAATATAGGAAAATTAACTTACACGAGTCTTCTATTCTTATACCTCTTTCACACTGTCAAAACTATTTTCACTTATACGAATATGGTCCCTAAAGTACTGTAGTTAGGTACTAAATTACAGTAATTGAGTACAGGGGGGTCCTCACTATATGTTGGGGATGTGTTCCAGAAAAAAGCAACTTTATAGTGAAGCATTTTATAATAAGGAATTTTCACCCTAAGAGTTAATGTAATTATGGGTATACCGTATGTGTTCCAACATGTATAGTAATACCCCTTGAAAGCTCAGCAAATCAGATTACAATTGGGTCATTATAACATAGAGTGCTGTACTGTACAAAAGTATTTGATATGGAGATACAGTAAAAAATAAAACATAATTTGTACTCCCCTAATTCAAAATTCCTCATAATTAGTAATGTTTTGCTGTTATGAAATAGAGTACAGTCGGCCCTTAACATACGCGGGGGTTACGTAACAGAGATACCCGTGGATGTTAAAAATCCGCGTATATGTGCTGCCCCCCCCCCCCAAAAAAACTTGGTCCTCCCATGTCCTTATTTACCGTATATACCTGTGTGTAGTTCAAGTTTTTAAGACCAAATTATTTGGCAAAAAATGGGGGTCGACCTCTAAACGGGTAATAGTTTCGTTAGGTTAAAAAATATTTACCAGTAACTACCAGTAAACAATGGAAATGACACACCAACACACCACCAGCTGTGAGTGTCGGTACAGTTGCTAGGGCAGATCTCTTGCGTCATCATAGCAAGCCCAAAGTAGCCAAATGCATGGTATGGTATGCACAGGACGATGTAAAACATAAAGTATTCATTTTTTAAAGTTTATTTATAGATACTGTACATAAATTTTTGTTCATTACATTTGAAACATCAATCTTTGTTAATTAAATTTGAAACAAAAGAAAACTACGATACCGTATTTCTAAATACCTGGTATTTTCATTAAAATATTACATCACAAGTATATTTTATCTTAACTGTGACTGAATGAATATAGGTATTCTCAGAAATAAATATGGAAATATAATAATTTTGCTGGAATGACGTACATATTACAGTGGAAAGACGAAAACAATGACTTTCGCTTTCTTTCGTTATTCAAAAGATTTTACCGTAATCGCTTTTCGAATGGTTTTCAGTTAAAAAACTGTTGTACTCGTACTGTATTACAATAATATTCTATCCTATCATTAGCCTTATAATCCCACAACAGAAAACCATTCGAAAAGCGATTACGGTAACATCTTTTGAACGAAAGAAAGAGAAAGTCATTGCTTTCGTCACAATTTTATCCCACTTTCCACTGTAACACGTACATCATTTCAGCAAAAATATTACATTTCCATGTTCTCAGAAATAAATGGTAGTTTTGTTGAAACGTAATGTACAAAGCAATGACTCGCTTTCTTTCGTTCAAAAGATGTTACCGTAATCGCTTTTCGAATGGTTTTCACTTAAAAAACTGTTGCATCACAAGTGAATTAGGATAGAATATTATTGTAATACAACAGTTTTTTAACTGAAAACCATTCGAAAAGCGATTACGGTAACACCTTTTGAACGAAAGAAAGTGAGTCATTGCTTTCGTCACTTTCCACTGTAATACGTATGTCATTTCAGCAAAATATTACATTTCCATATTCTCAGAAATAAATAGTAGTTTTGCTGAAATGTAATGCATTTCAATGTAAATTAGGATAAACTACATGAAAACAAAAGACTTTACCTAGCCTTCCGATATTCAAGATGTTACTCGTTTTTTTTAGTAGTTTTCAGTTAAAATACTCTTATATTAGTGATATTCTATTCATACTGTGCTTGATATAATGCATTCACGGAAATGTAATATTTTTGCAACTACAATGCTGATGTCAACACAAGCGTGGTTACAGCGAGACTGACTGAGTGAGAGAGAGAGCTATGCGTGTGTGTGTGAGGTTGCGGGAGCGGGCGGTGTCCCGTGTTCAGTGCTGCGCGCGAGTTGAATGGCGCGCGATTTGAATGTACTTCAATTACTTCAATGTACAGAATATTCCTCCGGCGGGGTAATCCGCGAATTTGCAAATCCTTGTATTATAAACCCGCGTATGTTAAGGGCCGACTGTATACAGTACTGTATGTTACAAATATTGTAATATTTGTTTAAATTTCAATATCTGAGACATTAAAATCATGACTGGGTTAGCCTCGTGCATGCCAAAGCTGTTTATTTTGCCCTCAGGTTTTATACAGTATATATGTACAGTGGTCCCTCGGTTAACGAATGGTTCGATTAACGAAATTTCGGTTAACGAATTACCTCCCATAAGGATCTTCAATTTGGTTAACGAACAAAACTTTGAGTAACGAAATCCTTACGAACAACACTTTTGTTGTGAGCATCAGCTGACCAGCTGATGGGCTAGTCAGCCAATTTAGCAAACTGTTCTATGTTTGCATTTGTTTTCAGTGGAGTAAATATCAAGAAAGTTGAGCTCCTTAATATTTTTGAAATTTTTATATTAAAATTATTTGTCATTTTAAAATTTAGTTAACATATTGATAATATATGCAATGCAGGGAACTAGTTTCTTGTGCACCCATCAGCAGCTTGACTCAGCCACCAGGCGTCAGTTTGGCTTTGTTGACAGTGGAGTGAACATCTATTTTGTTGGTGACTTGAATACTTTTTGCATTTTTACACTGAAATTATTGGTCATTCTGAAATTTAGTTAACATATTGATAATATATAGCGCAGTGTTGATTTAAACAAAATAATCTTGAATTACACCTAGTGAAATTAAAATTTTATTGGTGAAATGACTGCATCAAGCATGGGTCCCCTGAAAGGTGATTTCTCCTCCATCCCCACTTCCTTCTCTTTTCCCTTCTCCTCCAAGACCATTTCTAATTCCCATCATCATCATCATCAACCAGGAGCCTTCTACATACACACCTCAAAGTAAGTGTACTTTACTGCATTTTTTTTTACTGTGTATGAACTTTTCTGTGAGCTGGAACCAATTACCCAATACAGTACTGTGTACAGGTTGTACCTCTCTAGTCCGGCATTCTGTGGTCCGGAAACACCCGTGGTCCGGGATGATTTTAGTTTGTCCAATAGGTAGATAGGCAGCTATATTTATTTATTTTTTTTTTTAACTTATCTGAATTATTATTATTATTATTATTACAGGAGTATTAAATTTTTGCCCCTCAGGCCCCAATGTGGGTCAGCGACCTATGCCCGGGTGGGCTAATCCCCGTAAAAACAACAACAACAAAGCCGCGGAAAATTAAGGTTTGTTTACATCCGGCAGTTCAGCTGCTCTCTCTCTCTCTGCTTGTCTATACAGAGTACAACATTTAACCCTTCAATTTATATGAGCAGTAAATAAGTGTTGCTTTCATATTCTTATGTAGAGTAATGACGATATGTTTCCACATGTGCACACTTACATACGCGCACTCACTTTTTTTCTTTACCATTAATGGTTAGCTACTTATATTTATTAACATTATTAACATTTATTAACATTAAATAACATAACTTCAAACAACCATATTAATTTTTTTACATTAATTTTACTACAGCTACAATCAGGGTCTTATTTTCTTCAGTTTTATATGTAGAACCAATCAGTCACTGGTTTTGTAAGCATTAACGAAAACAATGCCGGCAGCCGTCTTGTCTCCTCGTGTGTTTTAATATTCCACGTATTATTAATAAATTGTATTGTTTATTTTGCACACACAAACATTAATTCAATAAAAAAAAATTCAGAAACATTAATTAAAATATATATGAACAGTAAATAAGTGTTGCTTTCATATTCTTATGTAATGACGATATGTTTTCACGTGTAGGCATGCGCACTTACATACGCGATCTCTCTTTTTTCTTTACCATTATTGTTAGCTACTTCTATTGTTCCATTTATTAACATTAAATAACATTACTTAAAACAACCATATTAATTTTACTACAGCTGCAACCAGGGTCTTATTTTCTTCAGTTTTATATGTAGAACCAGTCAGTCACTGGTTTTGTAATCAACGAAAACAATGCTGTCTCATTTCCCCGTGTGTTTTAATATTCCACGAATTACTAATGAATTGTATTGCTCATTTTGCACACATAAACATTAATTCATTCAAAAAGACATTCAGTAATAAACAATAATGAATCTTTTGTACATAAGAGAAATGACGCTGTTTACACGATTATGCACGTCATCTGAACGTTGACGGGCCGTTCAAACCCGTCGAAATTCGAGTTTCCGCCGTCAAAATTTTTAATTTTTTTTGTGTTCCAATAAAAAACGTTGAATTAAAAACTCGCGAAATTTGAGAAGCTACTGTACGACATTTAACCCTTCAATATGTCTTCAAAGAGACCATGAAGCAGAGAAAGTGGTGCTAGTGCTTCCAAGTGTAAGCACAAGTCACTATCTATCAAGGAAAAGGGTGAATTTCCTTGGTCCGGAAATTTCCATGGTCCGGCACCGGTCAGGTCCCGAGGCTGCCGGACTAGGGAGGTACAACCTGTACCATTGAAACAATGGATTCGGTTAACAAACGACTTTGTGGAATGAATTGTGTTCGTTAACCGAGGGACCACTGTGCGTATATGGTTTTCTGGCAAAAATGATGGCAAAAAAAAAAAAATAAAGCTCCTTGACCCAGGAACGAGATTTGGTTTTTCTAGAGGTGTTTATGTTCTACGTACTGGTGATAACCGTTTCTTGCGCAATGCAATTACTATGGTTTTGAGATATGGCCACTTCTCCTTCAGTTTTAATACTCCACAAAGAGGGCCAAAATAATATACATAAACGACATAGATGGAGACAGCAACAGCTTTAAGTAAATTTTCTGATGACACAAAAATAAGGCGTGAAATTAAATCTGACAAAGATTATAAAAAAATTGCAGGAATATATATATATATATATATAAATTTCTCATGGTCTGAAAATTGGTAAATGAAATTTAACATGGAAAAGTGTAAAGTACCAAGTCTGGGAAATGCAAATAAGGAAACCAGATATCAGATAAACAATGCTGATTTAGAGAAATCAGACCATAAGAAAGATTTACAACAGAGGTTCCCAAGCATTTTCCAGTGCAACCACGTCTAGTGCTGTCCCCTATACAGTGCGACCCCGAGTCATTAAATTAAATTTAAAGATTCGTTAAATAAATACGGACATATTTTTACTTGTACAGGAAGTGAACTGTAAAAACAAACAAAGAAAGTACATTACATAATTGAGAAGTGTAAAAGCAAACACTGGCAGAAACAGATACATTTACTGCCAGCCTGCATTGTTCTTGTTGCAACCAGGCTTCAACACAAGAACTTCTTTCCACGGGGAATAACAACAAAAAGGTACTCTTGGGTTACCACACATAGTCTCGCGTCACTGACAGTCACTGTAGACAGTTGTCGCGGCAAGGAGAACTGGCAAGCGTGACTTGATTAACCACTTAGGTGCAATAGACCAGCCTGGATTGCTTTTGTCGCAACCAGGCTTCCACACGTGATATTTCCACGGGGATAACAAACCTAGGTTAACACATCTAATCTCGTGTTGATCATGGTCACTGCAGACGGGTGTCGCGCAGGAGAACTCTGTAAGCGTGAATTGATTAACCATTTACTGTCGGTTTGATAGGCCAGCCTGGATTGCTCGTTGCAACCAGGCATCCACACGTGATATTTCCACGGGGATAATAAACCTAGGTTAACACACTTAATCTCGTGTCACTGACGGTCACAGGATGGAGTGGCAGTGGAGGACTCTACCTGGTGTCCCGTTCCCTTCAGGAGGGAGAAGGTGGATGTCTTAACTAACCCATGGCCTAGGGGATACTACTTAAAATGTGGTTTTGGGGTGTGAGGCGATGAACAGTACAACAGTGTCTCACTGGCCTCCCCCTATAGGCTGGCTAACATACAACTAATGGAAAAAATATGTTGGTCATGGCTCGCCGGGTGCCTTATCTCTAGTAAAACAAACTTTGGAGTTGGTTACATGGGTAAGCCTTACGCAACTTATGACAGGTATGAAAAACAGACCTAACCAACCTAACCTTACCTAACTTCCTATATTAAACAGAAAGAACTTACTACGATATGGTGAAATTTGAGGCATTTTCTGGACGCGAAATGATACGGCCGCATCGGTGCTCATGCAGCCCGGGTGGTGAAGTGATTTATTGTGATGACGGGAAACGTCGAGCCATGGCGTTGAGGAAGTGATGAACAAATTTCTTTCCAGTCTGAAAACAAAGGGATTCCCACAGTGTACACAGTCTCTATTCAAAGGAACAATGCTGTGGTCTTTAAACAATTGAAGGATCTTGTTGCCTTTATCCCTAAATTCGCAAATTACGTCCATATATAACCGGTGACAACCTTCACACGTCATGCTAAAAATTAAACTGCCTCGGGAATGGGGAAAAGTGCCGCAGCAGAGCGAGGCCTCATTACCACCGGAAAGACAAATTAGTGCGCTTCTAGGCGCCTAATTATCTACAAAAGAAACATTTACACAAGAAATGATTACCATATCAGAACTCACTGATGAAAATAAAGTAAAGTAATAAGGTCAATTTATAGTCTTGCACCAGTCATTCTTTTTCTGTTATTAATACGTATTTCGTAATGGTATTTGATGAGTTTCGAACGAATTTGATATTTATTTCTGCCGGAAATCACCATTTCTTTTTGATTATCCCCACCCAACAATCATAATAGATAAATTTGGATTTTTTCTCTAATAAATCACATCAGTAAAATACCAACCAACCAACAAAACCAAACCTAACCTAACCTTTGTTCATGCCCCCACATCTTACCTTAATCTGAAAAAGAATCAGGTTCATCTGGGTTGTCAATGCACATGCACTGTAGACGCTTAAGAAGCGAAGACGGAGGTAAGGAGCGATGCGTGAGGGGGGTGTCAGACTCTGCCAAAAGTAAATACGACTTGGCAAAAATTGTGACCGAGCGAATGTAATAACATTGAAAAATTAATATCTCGGTTATCCTTAATTTCCGGTGGAAATAACATTGAAGAAAAATGTCTTAGAATTGTTTAAACATTATGAAATATATATTAATAACAGCGAAAGCAAGACCGGTGCAAGAATATAAATTCACCCAAAATAAACAGTAACACAAATAACTCGTCTGTAGGTTAGTCCTATATATTAACTGCCATCTTTAACTAGAACACACTGAGAAGCTTTAAATATAGGTTGGGGTTAGGGTCATCTTGTACCCAAGACAACTCGTACCCAAGACAACTCGTACCCGACAACTCGTACCCAAGACAACTCGTACCCAAGATAACTCGTACCCAAGATAACTCGTACCCAAGACGACTCGTACCCAAGACAACTCGTACCTAAGACAACTCAAACCCAAGATAACTCGTACCCAAGACAACTCGTACCCAAGACAACTCATACCCAACTCACAAGATAAGTCGTACCCAAGATTACTTACACTCAATTCAAGTGATAATCCATATATATTTGTGCATATTAGCTTTATCTATGATTACAAAAAAAGATTATGTAAATCTTGTAGGAAAGAGCAGTGAAATTGGGAAATTATTAAACTAATGCAGGCTTTAAAATGGTTGCATCTCATTACATAAGTACGGTATGTTATTCCGTCACACAAACATTACACTACAAGTACTACATATTTTACACTATGAGGTTTAGAACAACTTTATTGCAATTTACAAATTTCAGGCTAATAGATTTGGCAGTTTCAATTTATAAACTGGGCGATGTAAACGTTTAAAATGGTCATAAGTCAACAAAATATAGACATGCATAAAAACATTGATTTTCCAACTCCAGCTTTATGTAAACAAATCAGTTAGTATACAGTATATAATTCAGGGGTCCTGTCTGGTACTTCTTCAGGCATAATGAACTTGTTCTACGGAGTGGCTGACATCGTGACATTGTCAGGAATTTCTTTTTGTGACATGTCAACGTCAAGAATGAAATACAGTAGTAATAAGGATATAAAAGAACGAAGATTGAGAATACAGAGTATTGGCCAATGCATAAAAATTAGTTATGTTATTGTATGTTAATGATACTCTGGATAGATTTGTTTAAAAAGTCACCACCACAAAGAAACAAGACCAGTATGAGTAACATAACGACTTGATTATGTATCACCAAATATTCACGCTCTTCCTAATCAGAGAGCGAAAGAGCAGACGTATTTACTCTTAATTTGTTGAAGTTAAGATCAAATAATTTTGGTATTTTTGCGTTTACACACCGCACATTCCTATTACTAATCTATTATCATATTCTAATAAGACGTCTAATTATAAGATAATTTTCATCCATTACATTACTGGCGCAAATGTATAATAACAGAGATAGCGTATCCAAAATTTTCTCTATTTTCTTCCATTAATCTTCCTCCATTATCGCCTGCCTCACCTCCAACACTGCGTGTCTCCTTCATAAATCATCACGCGCATGCGTTCCCGTACACGTCACGCAGCCAATCAAAAGCGTTTTTGTTTTTGCAACCAATTAAAATGATTTTGGGTTTAATTCGCTGTATACTTGGCCCAATCAAGCGGGTTTTATTTTGGGTCTCTCATATTTCAAAATTCAAGTTCAGTTCCGACCATGGAAGTCTGCGATGGGTGTCACTTAAATTATATGGAGCTGATTGCGAGTTTTGGGGAAAAAACGAAGAAACTGTAGCATTTTTTCGATCGCATGGTGTTCGTTCAACCACAGGAAAGTGTACTAAGAGCAAGACTGAATGTAAATATCACAAAGACCAACATATGTGGCGTTGTGTAAGAATCTCAGAATCCAACGACGAACAAGAACCAGGACAATAAGGTAAGAAATAGGTGATTCCATCATATGGTGAGAGTCAGTCAGGTTAGGTTAGGTTTGGTTTGGTTTTTGTTTTTCTAGTGTTTTTTGGTGTATTTTGCCACGATTTTTTTTTCGGAAAAAGTCCAACGAAAAAAATTCGATAAAAAAAAATGCTAATTTCTGCCAGAAATGAAGGTCATATTCGGCTTAAACACACACAAATACACTAGACAAATATATTTTTTACCTTCTAACAGAGTGCGGTGTGACAGTGCAAATTTACCATAATTTTTTTTTTAAACACATTGCTATTCATATATTAAAAATCACCATTGCACGATAAAATTTGCTTCTGAAGACGTCTTAAATAACGACAAAAGCTAAGGTGCTCCATTATAGGTTGGACAGATATACGAGAGAAATGGTTAGGTGAAAATGGGGTTGCCTAGTATGGGTCAATAGGCCCACTGCAGTTCCCACCATCCTTATGTTCCTAAACCTGTGGCCCAGAGTGAGGTGAGGCAGGTAGTGGACACACCAGAATGAATATGAAGACTGATCTCTTTCAAGCCCCAGCGCCATTTTCTAAAATAACCAAGAAAACAAGAAGGTAAGTTATATATTTATATTCCACAAAGTATCAACAAAATTAAGCCATATATTTAGCCTTTAGTTAACAACTAGGGCTACAGCCAGTACCGGGGAGAGGCTATTAACTTCTCCGAAATGTAAACTATACAACTTTCTAAACAGTTTCTTGCCTGATTTTGGTAGAAAATATGTTTGTGATTGGTAGAGCATCAGCATTTTCAATACAGCGTGGCAAGATAGACTGCACTTTAGTAAAAATACGTTGAAAAGTCAGAGTTGGGTCAGCCATTGTTTACAAGCTGAGCGGCGATAACAAACACTCGACCATTTGATATATTTTTGCTAAATGAAATAAATATTAATAAGTGCACAGATCTAAAAAACATTTCACAATTAATTTCCTATTAAAAATACATATATGTCATAATTTGCCTTATATTTCAATTTATTTTAATCACTATCGACAATCCATCGTTTTATCGAGGAACAACTGATCCAACAACTAACCCTGAACAGTAGTCTCCCGACCCCTTGAACACACCTGTAATAGTAAAATATCTACTACTGGCGAAGTAGAAATCTATTTTTTAATATTTTCATCCACATCACATACAGTAACTATTTTTTGTACATGTGCGCCGGCAAATTAATCTAGTGCAGTAGTTTCGAGTATTTATTTATATATCTATTTATTTATCTTTTTCTATATTATTATTGCTAATCTTAATACTCCAATACTCCTTCAGTTGTTTTCCTGTCAGTGATGAAATACTTTGGTGGATCATAAAATTAGAAGTATTAATAGGCAAAGTTGATGGTAGGGGGCCCAGGGAAAGGCAGAGACTGGAATAGATAAATGACATTAAAAACCGGGTCTCCAGAGAAATGTAAAACACCCGAAAATTGGTTGAACAGCGTTTAGACAGCAAGTACTGTACTGTGGTTGTCAACCCCCAGATGAGGATGGTACTTTCATTGAGTACATTAGTTAGCTCGTGTCGGGCTCTATTTATTTATTTATTTATTTATTACAGTATTCTTTTTACCTCACGTCAACTTACTTGCCAGACGGGAGGTCCGTCTGCTCTCTGTTATGCACTATTGACAATACAGGGTAATATACCCGTACAACGGTATAACTGCCATAATCCAGACGATATGTGCTAAAATATCGATGATTTGTACATTTTGTCATAAAAGAAAGTAATTTGGTACACTTAAACTTTTACTTTACTTTTATCCTCGTCACCACTGATCGGCTCGTTATCCGCTTGGGCGATCGGTCACGTTTCTGTTACGCACTGTTGGCAAGTATTGGGCATGCACCGGCTCCTGAATGTACCTGAACCTGCTCCAGTGTTGGTCAAGTCTTGTCTTGAAAGAGCTCACACTCGGTGCCGTCACAACACTTTCTGGTAGATTGTTCCAAGAGTTCACAGCTCTCACTCCGAAAAAGTTTGCCATCACAGTTTTCTGGACTTGCGGCTTCTTCAATCTTGAGCTGTTATCCCTTGTGGGGCGAGCGTCCGCCAGCTCCAAGTAAGGACACTCGTCTGAGTAGTGCGCCTTGAGATGCTTATACGCCTCAATTAGGTCACCCCTTGCCCGTCTGTAGTATTAGCTAGGCAAGGTCAGGGGCTCCAATCTCTCAGGGTAGCTGAGGTGCCGAAGTGCAGGCACCAGTCTGGTGGGCCTCCTTTGAACATTTTCAACCAACTGACAGTCCTTAGCATAGCTTGGGGACCAGACGGGGTGACAGTACTCCAGATGGGGAAGCACTTCACTCTTGAAGATCGTTACGAGGGACGGACTGTCTAGATAACTGAACGACCTTCTTATAAGACCCAATAATTTATTTGCCGGATTTACCTTCTTATCGCAAAGGCCCGAGAACTTCAGCTCATTGTCAACATATACACCTAGGTCCTTCGCACATTCAGTCTCAAATAGTGCTGTTTCTTCATCCCGTTGGGACATATGATACGCCTCTTTACCGTTGGTACGCCCCAGGTGCATCCTCTTACACTTCGTGACATTGAATCTCAGCAGCCATTTCTTCGACCATTCTTGGAGCCCATAGAGGTCCTTCTGCAGCTCTTCACATTCGGCCTTGGTTCTTGATTCCCGAAATAACTTGACGTCATCGGCAAACAATTTTGGGATGTGGAGACATTTCGAAAACGTCCCCTATCGAAGCGACCATTTTGTTGCTGCCATTCTAGAAAACCTATTTTCTACCCTCGCACTGCTACTATACATGATGGCATGACAATAATGGCCTGTGTACCCCTATTTTAGTGACCAATGTTTACGATGGTGTCCAGTCGTTTTTCAGGGGTCGGATCGTGCTGTGTCTCTGTAACAAAGAGTGTTCGGCATTCGGGCCGTCGTTGTTAAGCAGCAGAAATTGGACAATGATTACATAAGATCATCAAGATCGTTTTAGTGATGTGAAAGTGTAAATCGATATAGGATTTTTAATGCTAGACGAGATTGTATTTTTGAAAACTCAATCTCCACCGAGCTGGAGATGCAGCCCAGGTCAAGAGGCCTACAACCAAATCATTGTCACATGACAAAGCTTTTATTTTATATTTCGACGGAGTTGTGGTCACGGCTGTGATAAAGGCCAACCAAGGAGTGTAGTACTGTGCCTTTAGTTAAATCAGTTCATAGTGTCATCAGTGACCGCGGAAAAGGTTGTAAATAACTTAAAGTGAATACAAATTGGCAAGCAAGCTGGAAAGGCACCACTGCCAGTTGAAACCAAGTCGTGTTATAGGTGCCACAGAGACTTTAAATTGTATTTTGTTTTTGTGCTTTCTCAAGGACGGAAACTGTGCCTACAATACACCATTCACAGGGAGATACAGTGTACACAGTGATAGCACAAAGAGATATAGTCGTTGATGAGAACAGGAAAAGAAAGTATAAGGAAATACTAGTCAAAATAAAAAATAAATAAAATCAACAAGCTTGGCTATCCTTAAAGGCATTCTATTACCGCCCCAAAGAAAGTTTTATTTTATTTTTCTGTGTTTCTAAATGACTGAATGGGTGTATAAAATCTGTTATTCATAGCAAAATGCAGTGTACATAGACACATAAATACTGACAAACGCTGAAGTAAACTGAAAAAAAAGAGAAGAAATACAGAAGACAACGCTAAAGGCAACAGGGGAGGTTAAAACCAGCAGAGGGCAGCTAAGTTCTGCTCTTTTTTTCTCTTTATTTTTAAATAGATGTAGATCTATACGCAGTCTGCACCCACAACAACAACAACCATGAGTATGATATGTGATTGTTCTAGGTCTTTTAACCGCTGATTCCGTCTGGGTTAATGAGGCCGGAACATGTATATTATATAGGGTTTTAGTAGTGAAACCCAATTGTCTGTTATCCATTTATTTAGGAACTATCTAGGATACAGTTCCAAGTGTATATCACCGTAACTTATCACTGTAACTATGAGTGTTAAACGGAGGACGGAGGGTATGCTAAATAGTCCTGCTAAATACGTCCGGTTGGTGTGAGGGGTTGAGTAACAATGCCGCAGGCAGTCGGCTTTTATACGCTGACCATAACAGTCACTGAGCCGCGCCTCAAGGAGCCTACCCATCACGTGATATGACCATGTCACCTCATAGCCAGTGGAAAGTTACAGGGGGCGATATGATTATATAAACCCAATGTACTGCCCTGACATTTATATAAGAACTAAGGGGCTGATACATCGCTCGGTCACCACCTTCCGAGCTTCCACGATGAATAAACTAATCTCACAGAATACATCCTATACATAAACCTAACCATGTTGCAAACATGTGGAGACACTAAGCTGGGGACTCTGGAACCGTAGGTTCATCAACTACTGGGGTCCTAGACTCAAGTGTCATACGGGTTAGTGTCTTAAGTACAATGTTCAACTTGGAAGACACTGACTTACAATAGCAAAACTTGGCATCATTGGCAAACATTTGTATGGAGGAGTGTACAACGTCAGGCATGTCATTTATGAAACAAACAAACAACAGCGGGCCCAATACACTGCCCTGTGGTACCCCACTTGTGACAGGTGCAGATGACGATTTCGTACCATTAATCACCACACACTGCTTGCGGTCATGTAGAAAGTCTTCTATCCACGCTAGGACATTTCCCCGAATTCCGTACCCTTCCAGTTTGATTTTCAGCCTTTCGTGGGGCACACTGTCGAAAGCCTTGGCAAAATCTAGGTAAATATTGTCTATATTACCACCCCGTTCCAGAATATGGGTCCAAATATCCAATACCTTGAGCAATTGTGTTAAGCAGGAGCGCCCCGGCATAAAACCGTGTTGGCAATCCTTTGAAAGGTTTTTTCGTATTAGATGTTCCATTGCGGCATCTCTGATAATACTCTCAAGTACTTTACATATTATGCTGGTCAGGCTCACCGGTCTATAGTTGTCTGTGGAGTGACGATCGCCCTTCTTGAAGATAGGACTCACATAAGCCACTTTCCATTCACTGGGGACCATTTGTTCATCCAGGCATTTACAAAACAGGAGCTTCAGGGGCTCTGCAAGCTCGTTGCACAACTCTCTTAGCACTCTAGGATGCACCATGTCAGGTCCGGGACTCTTATGGACCTTTAGCCTGGACAGTTTATTTCTAATACCCTCTTCTGTGAACACAATGTGGGTCAGTGCTGTGTCGAACCGTCTGTCCTCAAACCCAGGAAGGTTAGTTGCATCCTCTCTTGTGAACACTGAGGAAAAGAAGCTGTTCAAGGCCTCAGCTTTATCCTGGTCAGAATCTGCGTAACTACCTTCTTCAAGCCTCAGGTCTGATACTCCTACTCGCGTTTTCAATTTCTACTTTGTATAGCAGTAAAATGCCTTTGGGTTTGACTTGACCTCGCTTGCAACCAACCTCTGGAACTCCTTTTCAGCCCTTCTACATTCTTTCTTTGTTTGGTTTCTGGCTCTTGCATACATCCTCCTGTCCTGCTCATCATTTGACCCAACCCACGTCTTGAATTTCTGGGTTTTCTTCTTAATTTTGTCGACCGCCGCATGGTTCATGTGTAGTAGGGTGTGTCATACCTGAGGCGAATTTTTTTTTTTGAGTTTGAAAAATCGGCCCATGGTATTAATGATGTAGTTCTATGTGCAGAATCATGTGATATCTTCAGATTTGAAAAGTTTTCATTTTTTGCTAGGTAAATTTTAACTTGAAATCTTTTGAAAATTCAGTATTCCCACCCTTTTACCAACACCACTAAATAGCTTATTTAAAGTAAAGTAAATGTATCAGGTTAATTTATTAGGATGAAAATGATCCAGAATAGTGAAACGAATGATCTTGACACATTTATTAAATTTAATATTCCTTTAGAAAACAAAATCAAATACAAAAACCGGTTTTACTACTACGACCCGGTGTTGCTGCACACCATAGAGAAAATGTCTTTCTTGCTTCTGTTTCTACTCATCACCTCCCTGCTGACCACCTGAGCTCGGATGTAGCCTTCCCTCCTCTCCTGGCTGTACACGTGACTGCTGGCCTCGCTCACTTGCTGTACACAACGCTCTATACTCTGGGTGTGCGGGGCCAGGCAGGGCATGGGGTTGTCCAGGAAAGCTCTGACTTGAACATTGGTGAGGCTGCAGGTAAGAGGGGGCTCACTGCCAGCCTGGATGTTATCCAGATCTATGAGATCAGTGAGGGTCTTGGCACCTAGATTGACTTCAGGAGTCTTCCTGACCCTGAAGGAATCGTCACCAACTGATTCGTCATGCCCAGATCCTCTCATAAGTCTCATATCCAAGATCTTTTTGACTGCCACTCTTCTCTCCTCCTCATCCTTACTGCAGAGCATTGTCTGCAGAACTGCCTCGGGATGAGCATACCAGGAAGATCTCCTCACAGTCTGCTCCACAATCTGAACAACCTTCCTTGGCTGACTCCTCAGGAGCTCAAGCTGGAAGAAGAACATGCCTCGGACCTTCGGAGAACGATGACTTGACCTTGGTGTTGAACCAATTTGGCAAGTAGACACTCACGATGAATTGGACAATAAGTCTCAGGTTGTGAAGCTGGTTCCTTTCAGTTTATGATGAGCGACCCAAATTCTGCAGAACCTGAGAGCCGTTGTGAGCCACCTAGAATGTGAGACTGGACCTATCTGCAGGTAAGCAAGTCTATCAGGCATGACCCCAGTTTGATGGCACTGCAAATCATGTAACCATAGTACTGGTCAGTACTCAGGTCGTCAATGACAGTATGTGCAAGCTCAACGAGTGGAGGGCCAACTGTGATTTTTTTCAAAGCTCGGATTTATTTCTAACTCAGTGGCAGAGTCCAGCATCTTGCCAAGAGGACCAGACCATCTGTTGTTTGAAAGAGTCTTGCCATCCAGCTCCTGGATCAGATGTCTGAGTGGCAACTCGTTGGTGTGGAGGTCACAAACAATCCAGACCAGCTTCCTCCCAATCTTCCGCTCTATCCACTGTATGACCCCCCTTGCCACCCTGTGTTCGTGTTGGTGCTGTCCCCTCCAATGGCCTGCAGGGTCTGGTCTACGTTCCTCTCTCTGAGCCAGTTCACAATGTTATCTGCCACTATCTCAGCTGGTTTCCTGATGTCATCTTTCTCTGGAGTGAAATGCCACAAATACTTCCCTCCTGGTTCACTGCAGCAGGAGCAGTGTTCCTCCTTCACCATGGCAGGGAACAACTTGTCAGAATCTCCAACTTTGATGAACACTTTAGTGTCATCCCTTCTCCCATCAAAGAACAAGCAATTGATTCCATTTTCTCTTATCCCCTTATCAAACTCCTCTTCTAGGTTACTGACAAGTTTCTCCTGAGCTCTCCTTACTTTGTTATGATCTATCACCAGGTGAACATCATCAGGTGTTATCAAACCACCGTCAATCCAGGCAGCTGTTGCTATCTCTGCAGTTTCTCTGAGACCAGTGTGGTGTCGCATGCTGGCCAGAGCTATGCTCGGGATATCTTTCTATTTCGAATCTTATGCCTGGAAGGTTTGGGATCATTATTTTCTGGGTTAGGGACAAAGTCACCATTCTCCTGGTCAGCACTCGGATCAGCCATGGGGAAGTCATTAAACTCTGAATCAGCTTGACTCCAATCATCGGCCTTTTTTACCTCACCCTGGGCCTTCTCAAGTCTCTTTTCCTCGGCAACTCTTCTCCTCTTCTGTCTCTCTGTGGCAGCCTCCTGTCTCTTGGACTCCGGAATATCTTGGCTAGAAATCATGAGAGCCCCTATACTGCCAGTCTTCTCTCTCTGTGCTTTGACAAATGCCAGTTCGATCACAGGAATCTTCAGTTCACGCTTGCAAATACAGGAGATGTGGGCCTCGGATTTACAGTCACGATCGCATCCAAACTCAGGACAGAGAACAATTGGGCACTTGCAAGTAATTATGTCAAATAACTGGTCCAGTTGCTTGGCAAAGCTGTCCTTAACTGCAAGTTTTCCTCTCCCAAGAGAGATATCTCTTGCCTTTTCCCAACTGGCTAGCAGTCTCTCACTAATCTTCTTCTGACTTGTTATGACTGGAGGCTTGAACTGAGCGTTAGCCAGAGTGTACTGTGCCAAGACAGCTTTGGTCATATCACTGGCAATGTCTTTGTTTGTGTAAGTTCTTTGGTTCTTTTCACTGATTTGCCTGATTAAAACACCGTATCTCAAAGCATCTCTCCAATGTAGGCAACTCCGACTTCAGGAGCTCTCCCAGACCCAAGATAGTGACTGAGATGGCTGGATTTTTGGTTCCTCGTCCTGACACAAGCAGCCATCGCAAATATTATCAACTTATAAATGCATCAGAATCTGAAACAGAAAAAAAATATTGTTAGTTGGGTTGTTAAAGAATGAAGTCAGAAAGCAATGTTCACTATTTAATTGTAATGCACTAATGCAGCTGTACGTTAGATTTTCGATAAATTTCACGCTAAAATTTACCTAGCAAAAGGTTGCAAAATATTGAAACTGAAATTATTTTCTGTTTATATACACTAAAATCTACCAAAAAAGTGATGGGCCATTAGTTTTAGCTGATCTTCCCTCCTATGACACACCCTAATGTGTAGGGATCCCCTCGTATTCCTAGAAGCACTGGGTTTCGTCTTGGGTATATACTGTATTTATCGATCAAATGGGTCACTTTACTAGTTATGATATTCAGCGTAGTATCTGCGTTCTTGTACCTTAATAAGTCAGGCCAGTTGATATCCCTCATCTCTTCCCTCGTCCCATTGTAATTTCCCTTGTAATATTTGCACCTTGGTCTGGCGTTATCCTGAACTAGGTAACAGTTAAATCTGAATGACAACACTGTATGGTGACTGGTGCCAACTGGAGCAAGGTGTTTCAGTTTGGCCACCATACCCTCCTCGTTTGTTATGATGAGGTCAAGTGGCTTAGGTATTTGCTCCCCTCTGTAATGTGTCGGGTCTCTAACATGTTTGAACAGAAAATTATCTCTCAGAGTTTCTACAAAAAGAGTAGCAGGATTATTCAAGTCATTCGGGGTGGACTCGTTTCTCCAGTCGATGTCGCCATAGTTAAAGTCCCCCATGATCCCATGGGTAAAGAAATCGCTTAAATTCACTATGATAATGATATTTTAAAAATAAATTGGGCCCAAAAGTGTCAAAAATAAGGGCTAAAGTTGCTAAAAAGTCACGTGACTGCGAAAAGCTGTGATTGGTTGTAACGTCACTCGCTGGGGTGAGCCCTACAAAGTGGGAGGCAGCAGCTGTAGTTGTCCAACCTTCTCGGCTGATCGGCTTTGTAAATAAATAGTATTAGATAATTAACTGTGCTTTACTGTGCAACACAGTAATGCTATTTTGAATATATAAATACTACTAGGCACAAACTAATTCAATGGATATTAGCTGCCATTACAACAAAATTTTAACTATGGAATTAAGTACTTTAAACAAGAAGACACATTATCTCTCCAGGATTTCTTTCGCAAAGCATTTTTCGATTGCATAAGAAAATACAGATCATGTGTTAGGGTAGGTTAGGGTATGATGAGTTATGAGGTTAGCTTAACATACATCGGTAAGGGAGGGGGGGGGGTAGTAACTCAAAACTAGTGATTTCCGACAGAAATGAAGGTCTAAATCGTTCATAATACATCGCAAACCATCACAAAAACTCATAGTCTGCATGTCTAAGTACAGGGATGACCAAAACTTAAATTTACCGAATATAGCCTATCTCGAATCTGAACATCCAAATACTCATGGCAGTTAAAGTAAAATTTTACCCATTAATTAATATAAATGATGATATATCCCAGTGGTTCATTAGTGAATCATCAAAACAATAACAGCA
The DNA here is from genome assembly GCF_018991925.1 of Homarus americanus. Lineage (NCBI taxonomy): Eukaryota > Metazoa > Arthropoda > Malacostraca > Decapoda > Nephropidae > Homarus > Homarus americanus. The sequence goes on from NW_024735554.1 coordinate 12,266,258, forward strand.
CTATGTTGTCATGTTTACCTAGCATCAGGCATTCTCAAAACAAAGTCCAGACAATGTCATTGCTTCTAAATTTACTGGTATCTCCATCTAGTACTGATATACTCTGTAAATGCACTGAAAAAAAGAGAAAGTCTACCAGGTAAGAGTACATGACAGCTGAGTTGGTGTGAACATGGAAGTTTTTTATGTCCAAAAGAAATTAAGAATGGAGGAAACTGCAGTGGGTCTTGTAGTGGACGTCTCCCCTACAACTGCCTACAACTGCGTAGCCACAGCCACCAGCTGCTACCGCCTTCCTTAGCAACCAAGCGAGCGGCGACAGCAGATGTTACCGTAACCTTGCAACGGAACTAGAGACCAGCGACTTTCTCGGGTTTTCCCAACATGACTCATAGAGGACTCACGGCTGCTGGGTATATAAGCTCTGTCTCTCCATTGAGATTCATTCTCGCCTCACTTCTACAACATGCAACACCTCCTCCTCCACCGCTGCCTGGCGGCCCTCGCTTCAACATCTTCTCTAACGAAGCTCCTGCACATCTACCTCCTTCAACACGCTACTCACCGAACGTCTCTACTGAGCAGCTCCTCACCACACAGCACCTCCAGCACCAGACTGTCTATCATATAACTTATATTATACAAGAAAACCACCTTAGAGTTTCCATCCATCCTGAGTGCTAGACAACATTATATCACGTAACCCTACAAATGGTGACTCCCGGAGATTAGCACTCACACAGGATGGAGGAGAAACTGATCACGCTCCCAGTCTTCAAGCAGTATAGAAGAATGGCTTATCCACACAGAAGCAGCTCTGTTACTCTAAGCAGACACCAGCTCCTCTTCCTGCCCCAAGCACCACATCCTGACGACCCCAGCACACCCGTCCTGCCTCAGACGCCGACCCCGGCCCAGCAGTAACCCCTGCCGCCCCTGACGCGGCCTCTGTTCCTGAGTGCGGACCCACACACACCCCTCTTTTCTCCCTCAGGTACTCCCTGCTAATGTCCTGCACCCTGCTGCTGTCGTGGACCCAGCTGCTGTCACGAGCCCTAATCCGCTTCTTCTGACGCAGCCCCTGCTCCTGACCCAGGCCCACACACACCCCAGCAGGCGCATCTGACTACCCTGTACCTGTCATGAGGGAAGCACAACATTCATCGCCTCCACACACCCTTTTTCTCCCTTCTCCCACAGATATTGTGTATCTAGACAGTTGTATTTCAGCGATCGGCTCATTCACGCCATCGCCGTTGTCTCACATGAGGCATGCACCGCCCGGTCTGCCTCACATGTGCTAAGCAACTCTACAGACAACAAGTCTCCTACACCGCCTGGAGGGAAGGGGGAGTATTGTAGTGGACGTCTCCCCTACAACTGCCTACAACTGCGTAGCCACAGCCACCAGCTGCTACCGCCTTCCTTAGCAACCAAGCGAGCGGCGACACCAGATGTTACGGTAACCTAGCAACGGAACTAGAGACCGGCGACTTTCTAGGGTTTTCCCAACATGACTCATAGAGGACTCGCAGCTGCTGGGTATATAAGCTCTGTCTCTCCATTGAGATTCATTCTCGCCTCACTTCTACAACACGCAACACCTCCTCCTCCGCCGCTGCCTGGCGGCCCTCGCTTCTCCTCGCCTGCCTGGCGGTCCTCGCTCCCGCCAGCGAGCATGGCGACCCACCAGCTGTCCTCTGAGCTTCCTCACCAACCAGCTCTCATTCTGGCCCATCTTCCTGAACACGCAACACCTCCTCCAGCAAGCTCCACGCTGTCAGCATTCATTCAACCAGGAGGCCAGCAACAGGCAACATCTTCTCTAACGAAGCTCCTGCACATCTACCTCCTTCAACACGCTACTCACCGAACGTCTCTACTGAGCAGCTCCTCACCACACGGCACCTCCAGCACCAGACTGTCTATCATATAACTTATATTATACAAGAAAACCACATTAGAGTTTCCATCCATCCTGAGTGCTAGACAACATTATACCACGAATTCCTACAGTCTATTAGCCCATACTGGGCAGTCTCATTTACACCCAACCCCAATCGCTTACATATTCATCTAACCTATGCTTGAAGCTGCTCTTCACGGCACATTTCTTCACTTACGAAATGTCCATGACTTAGACCATAAAAAACCCCACCCATAAAACTTACCTGAACGTGGCATTTGGGGTCTGAAGAGGCCATCCTTTGTACTACCTACGACTGCAGCGGTGAGTTTGAAGGTAGTGACGTCATTGTAAATGGCGGCCTTGTTTCTCGAGAAATAAACTTATCTCGTCTATTATTACAGGACTTTACAATTTTATTACAAATTATATATACCGTATCACTCTTCGAACGTGGCAGAGTGCATTTCTTGTGTTTACCCAGAACCGTCAACTCGTCGAATGGTCTCTATGTCCTGAACAGCACAATTTTTCGTGCTATTAATTCAAATTGTTTCCTTTCGCAATCTGTAAAAGTAGTATTTATTTCTCCCAACACCCGACTACCACCCAGTGCAGCTGCAGATCTATATTTTTTTTTATGTAAGGAACTAAATAATGAAGCCTAAAATATCAGGCCTGTCCGACTCAGATTTTGAGATATTGACTCTTGAAAATGAAGACATATGTGAAGTATCTATAAAATACTGCTAAAAGTAAAATGAAGACATGTGAAGTATCTATAAAATACTGCTAAAAGTAAAATGAAGACATATGTGAAGTATCTATAAAATACTGCTAAAAATAAAATGAAGACATATGTGAAGTATCTATAAAATACTCGTAAAAATAAACACAAATCAGTGAAGCAGCTAAAATAAATATCTGATATATAGTTTAAGAGTATTGATCAACTGATGCGCTTGTTTGTTTCGAAAACGAATACTTTTTGCCAAAGCAACATTACAGCGATATCCAGTTGTGTTCTATAATTTCACGAGTTCTTTCTTTTTATGCAATTATAATGAATATTGATATTTAAATTGAATAACATTTATTTATGTTTTTTTTCATATATATATATATATATATATATATATATATATATATATATATATATATATATATATATATATATATATATATATATATATATATATATATATATATATATATATATGATAGGTAGTCCACACTTGTGTAAGTAATTGCTGAAGATAGAAATTTTTTTAATATAAACTGTATAATTTGAGGTGGTTTCAGAAACAATTAGCAGAAAAACTAGCTTTATCGGCGCTAACTACAGGTGTTTGCGGGCAGAGCACTGGTTGTATGGATGAAGATGTTTGAGAAGAGAAGTTCGACCTCGCAGTATCTCAAAATCTGAGTCGGCCAGGCCTGATCTTTTAGGCTTCATTATTTAGTTCCCTACAGAAAAAACAGAGTGAATGTGACGGTGACCTCGAGGACTCGCATACTCTGCTGAGCTTCGGGGATCATCCACTCTCAAATTGACAAGCTAAAATTCAGGGATTTTTCCCAAGAGGTTCAGGTTCGTGTCTTTACAGGTGAGCGCGATGCTGAGCTGTGTTAATAATGAGTGGCGTCTGACAGCACACTTGGCGATGTACTGAGCAACTGGATAAGAAATGACAAGGTGTATAAAAAGACGGAAATGAGTTGGGATAAAAGGTAAAGTAGAAGGTAGTAATAATGAAGGATATTGGTAAGCATGAGAGTGTAGTGATGTAAGTTGTGTCCCTGGTGACCGCTCCAACGCCTTTCCCGCGGTCATACCTTTTCTGTGTGTGGAGACCTCAACACAAGAACTCCAATTTCATCTGGTGTATGAGTATTGGCTGCACAGAAGAGAATAACAGTCTTCCAGCACATTGCGTTGGTCATCAAAAACCATCAGAGAGAATATGTACATATACAGTACCATCAGATATCTAGACGGTCCGTCCCTCGTAACGATCTTCAAGAGTGAAGTGCTTCTCCATCTGGAGTACTGTCACCCCGTCTGGTCCCCAAGATATGCTAGGGACTGTCAGTTGGTTGAAAATGTTCAAAGGAAGGCCACCAGACTGGTGCCTGCCCTTCGGCATCTCAGCTACCCTGAGAGATTGGAGCGCCTGAACTTGCCTAGCTCTTGAATCAATTATAGTAAATAGCATTCGATCGCATTTAGAGAAAAGCAAATTAATCTACGACTCTCAACATGGGTTTACATAGGGAAAATTTTGTCTAACAAATCTGCTGACATTTTTTTAGGAAAGTCCTCGAGGTAGTAGATAATGACGAAAATTACGATGTTATTTACTTAGACTTTAGCAAAGCATTTGGCAGAGTACTGCATCAGAGGCTTCTGAGAAAAGTTACGGTTCATGGTATCGAGGGGAAAGTTTTAAATTGGATAAAATCATGGCTCACCGATAGAACGCAGAGGGTCAGCGTAGATGGTGTTAAATCTGAGTGGGGCTGTGTAACCAGTGGGGTTCCCCAGGGGTCAGTACTAGGCCCATTCTTGTTCATAATCTACATAAACGATCTAGATACTGAGATCAGCAGTGACATAAGCAAGTTTGCGGATGACACCATAATAGGGCGGCAGATTAATTCAGGGCAGGATGCAAATGCACTACAGGAGGATTTAAATATACTGCACGGGTGGTCAGAAAAATGACAAATGAAATTCAACACCAGCAAGTGCAGCTTACTTAATGTTGGAAGAACAAATACTGTCAATGTATACAGCCTTAACAACATCGACCTAGAGAAGTCGACTTGTGAAAGAGACTTAGGGGGTATTTGTAAGCCCGGATCTACGGCCTAGAAAACAGTGCGTTAATGTTCGAAATAATGCAAACAGAGTATTGGGTTTTATATCTAGAAGTGTAAGTAATAAGAGTGCAGAGGTCTTATTGAAACTATATCTTGCGTTTGTCAGGCCGCACCTCGATTATGCGGTTCAGTTCTGGTGCCCCTATTATAGAATGGATAACAATTCACTGGAGTCGGTGCAGCGAAGAATGACAAAAATGATTCCGGGACTTCGAAACCTACCATATCAAGATAGGTTAAAGAAACTAAACTTGCATTCCCTAGAAAGACGAAGAGTGCGGGGAGATATGATAGAAGTATTTAAGTGGGTGAAAGGAATCAATAAAGGAGATATAGATAAAGTTCTTATAACATCCGAGCAGGATAGGACTCGTAGCAACGGATTTAAGTTGGATAAGTTTAGGTTTAGGAGGGAAATAGGAAGGAACTGGTTCACAAATAGGGTGGTGGAGGAGTGGAACAAGCTTAGCAACTTTGTAGTAAGTGCTGGAATGCTGGAAAGTCTTAAAAGGAGGCTAGATAGATTCATGGATGATAGAGAGTGGTAGTAACTCTCGACAGGAGCTGCCATGCACATGCCAACCGGCCTATTGCAGACTCCTCATTTTCTTATGTTCTTATGTTCTAGTATGGTTATTAATACACCGTTCAGTACTTCAGCTCACCTCGGTATCTGAAGTAGTGTATTTCGGGAAATTGCTTGCAGTTGTATTCATATTAATAATGCAGGTGTCAGTATCATATTCATAAATGTATGCGTAAAGTTATTTGTCATTTTGAATATATCCCAATAACAAAAGTTTGTACGGCTACATAACTACAGTAAAATGAAAATACTTAACGACAAAAACCAAACTAGAAAATGAACCACAAATGACCTTCAGTAATTGCTACTTACATTATACAATTTAGTAATACTTTCGAGTAGCGTTACCGGGGTTTTCCTGGTATCCCCCATGCTTAGCGGCGTTAGTCCGGGCTGTTTATTCTACAGACTCCTGGGATTTCCCGCTTAGAGAGCGCTTGTCTGTTGATGCTCGCAGGCAGGTAACTTTTCCACTGTTTATTCTTGTTATGTTCGACTGATGTCTTACTGCCTCTCTTGTATTAATGTGTTTTAAGTGTATTTGTCTTGTTTACCAGGTCTCTCTCTCCCAACCTGTTTGTGTTACATTAAATAGTGATAAATATTGATTAAGCTTTAAAGAGGAAGTGACGGTTTTGCCAAAGAGGGATAAGGTTGTATTTTTATTGCTATAACTTAGTTGAAATTGATTGGTATATGATATAATTGGCTCTATATAATCTTAAGATGCCGCTTACAAGCTAGCCAAATTATACCTAAAGTAGGTTAGATTAGGTTAGGTTAGTCCTTTTATGAACCTAATCATTTATATGTAAAATGATCTACATGATCCTGATTCGGTCAAAATTAGATCATGGATGCCAGTTGTATACTCCTGCATGTGACTCTACACTTGAGAAACTGGCCAATGTCTTCCTACATGTCTGGTGTCCTTAGGTGTATGAGAGTAGTAAGACTACAGGTACAGTGTAGGGTTTCGTGGTATAATGTTGTCTAGCACTCAGGATGGATGGAAACTCTAAGGTGGTTTTCTTGTATAATATAAGTTATATGATAGACAGTCTGGTGCTGGAGGTGCCGTGTGGTGAGGAGCTGCTCAGTAGAGACGTTCGGTGAGTAGCGTGTTGAAGGAGGTAGATGTGCAGGAGCTTCGTTAGAGAAGATGTTGCCTGTTGCTGGCCTCCTGGTTGAATGAATGCTGACAGCGTGGAGCTTGCTGGAGGAGGTGTTGCGTGTTCAGGAAGATGGGCCAGAATGAAAGCTGGACAGCGAGGAGCTTGCTGGAGGAGGTGTTGCGTGTTCAGGAAGATGGGCAGAATGAGAGAGCTGGTTGGTGAGGACGCTCAGAGAAGGACAGCTGGTGGGTCGCCATGCTCGCTGGCGGTAGCGAGGACCGCCAGGCAGGCGAGGAGAGCGGAGGCTGCCAGGCAGCGGCGGAGGAGGAGGTGTCGCTTGTTCAAGAAGAGAGACCAGAATGAATCTCAATGGAGAGACAGAGCTATATACCCAGCAGCCGTGAGTCCTCTATGAGTCATGTTGGGAAACCCGAAGTAACCGGTCTTTGCTCCGTTGCTAGGATACTGCGGCATCTGGTGGAAGGCACGCTAGTTTGGTTGTTGGGAAGATGGTAGCAGCTGGTGGCTGCGGCTACTAGTTTGTAGGGGAGACGTCCACTACAACAGCCTCATGTCCCCCACTACACTCTAGAGAGGACCTACTGATTTTAAGCCGCAGTGCTTTTTAACCTTTTTCGGAGTGGGTGACATTTGGTAAGCTCTTCCACGAACTAGGGCACCTCATTATGAGGCCGGCCAAACATGCTATACACAGGCATCAAAACACACAAAACTTTGTCACAATAGTTTCTCGTGCATGAACTGTTGGAAAAATACCATTTCTCCGATATTTTAGATTACCCCCCCAAAAAAAAAAAAAAAAAATTATATATATATATATATATATATATATATATATATATATATATATATATATATATATATATATATATATATATATATATATATATATATATATATATATATATATTAGGGTTTCCTGTTTTGGGGTTTTTAGCATCCGGATTCTGGGACAAACCAGGATATTTCCGGATTTCCCCATCAGGTGATATTTGTACTAATTAATGTTATATGCTAACCCTATATCTATGAGTGTAGTATCTGTAGATTATTTGATAGGCAATTGATTTGATAAATTATATTACACTGAAGCAAAGTTCTCTATATTAACTTGCATACTGATGAAAAAATAGGTACATAATATGATTACACAAGCAAAATTTTAATTAATCTCATTTCGTTAGCCATAAAAGAAACTCACAGACATTTAGAATGGCATTCAAAGTTAGCTATTATAAGAAATAAGAATTCTATATTTAATGCCATTTGGAAGCCACATTCTACAAAAACCTAAAGCGAACACTTGAATGACCTGTGAAAAAGATAATAGCATAAAATATACTAAAAATAACCCATCCTCCGCACTTCACGCTCTGACGACAACAGTCTACTTGAAAACGGGCTTTTTTTGTTATTTTATTTCAATTTAATCAATACCCTTTATTATTGCTATCTCAACTTATTATCATTATTATTATTATTATTATTATTATTATTATTATTATTATTATTATTATTATGATTATTATTATTATTATTATTATTATTATTATTATTATTATTATTATTATTATTATTATTATTATTATTATTATTATTATTATTATTATTATTATTATTATTATTATTATTATTATTATTATTATTATTATTATTATTATTATTATTATTACTTTGTTTTCAAAACATAAGTAGTAGGCAACTAAGGCAATCGTGTTTTTAAAATTTAGAAAAGCTGAGTTACCGAGAAAGCAACAAGGGAAATGTGTAGGAGAGTGAATAGCTCCACCTTCGCCAGCGACGGTGGCCCCTGCCATCTTTTTATTTATTATTTGCAACCTAACCTAGACAACAATACATGATTCTTTGTTAAAGAATAAAACAGCTCTTGCATTATTGAAATTAGTTAGTGTCTGCGGCTATGCAGATCCTCTTTAGCACAAACGGGTGTGTTTTATTTATTATTAATTATTTCAGTAATTGTATTCACACTAATTGTGAAAATAAATGGTATCAATCAAGTTCGAACAAATCATGTTAAAGAAAATAAACAACTAATCAACACAACAGTGTTCATCATTCAATTAATGGCTTTTTTTTCTGTTGTGTTTCACGTATCAGTTTATCCCAAGGGGGAGTGATCTCTTTGAGAGCGCCTCGCACCAGTTGGTCCCTAATTACGAAATCCCCGTTACAAGATATATCTTCCCTGTTACATCCAAAACAATGAAAAAACAAGGTTATTTTGGCAGCTTTTATGTAACTTTAAACATATCCTGAGAGATGACGCTCGATCGCAGGTAGTAAGAGAGAAAAGCAAACAAAGGAGGTATAGCACTGCCACAGTAATACATGGTGATTTAGTTTGCCCAGCAAAAAATAAAAACTGATTGTCCGGTCACCCCTGTCACCGCACTGAACCCTGTCACCGCACTGACCCCTGGGTCACCCCGCTCATTTGTGAACGTATCCAGAAGGGATCTGACATTTCATGCAGCGACCATAAGATGTTGTTTGGTTTGTTCTGGGATTATAATTGTGTTTTAAACCATATTAGGTGACCTTACTGGGTGCGGTTGGCAATCATTTTTTGTATTTTTTTTAGACAGGCTATGTTTAGGGCGCCTTATTTAGCCCCCTTCTCATGTGGGATGGGCAAAGTGGCTCCTGGTAAGGGCTACTCAGTTGCACGAACAGTTGCACCTAAACGACCATCTTATTTATGCAGCCCTGTGCAGAGTTGTGACTAGAGATTCCCGGCAGTCATCTGTGCCTGTCCCCGTCGCCACTCGTCCGTCGCCATAGGACCTTTGGGGGTATAGGGGTTTTGATGATGATGAAAAGTATGATGAGCTGTATGATGGCTGTGCATAAGTTGATTTATGTGGTGAGGCAAGGTGAGTGCAACCACACATCTTGGCTCTCCCTTTTCCTGATCCAGTGGTGCAGACATATGCAACAACTGGGGAGAGGTTGAGTTTCAATGGACTGCCGATATCCCGGTTTGTTGGGTTTCGCCTTCGTAGCCTGTCCATCTTGCATCGTCTTCATCCGCCGGTCTAGTCATTGGGTTCCCATGTTAGTCACCTCCTCCGTCTATTTCGCCGTTGAGGTCTTACTGAAGCTCTGTAAGCATGTCTGCCTGATGCGGGGCTCCACCGCTGATTTTTCGTTCGGGGTTTACTCCCGTAGTGGTAGGTAGGCGCTAGGGCGTGTCCACATGCTGGTGGGCTTTTGCGCCGTCCCTCTGTTGCCCACTGCTGCTCCGAGATCCCCTGCTGGTCTAACCCTGGGCCGCGCGAGGTTTCCAGTTATCGTGTGTTTTCACGAGGAGGCACAGCAGGAGTCTTGATGGTGAAGAGGCTCAGACTGGTGTAGTAGCCCCTGTCTCATTGGCAAAAGTATTTATATAAATGTGGTTTAATTACATTAGACTTGTATAACCATCACCCCTGTAACTTTCCACTGGCTATGAGGTTCAAGTTCAGAGCACGTGATCAGGTGTGTCCACGGGAAGTCGCGTCACTTAGTGCTGAGCTAAGAGGTAAGTAACCGGCTCCCTGGCCACCTATTGCGAGCCGTAGTTTGATATTACTCACTAGGGGAAGACGTTACTCGAGCCATCCCTGATGTGCTCCGTCTTTCCTCGAGGGAGGACGTCTGATATATTCCGTTCTCCTCAGGGCTCCCCACTCACAGATCACTCACTCACATCAATCGGAAGTATTTAGTAGAGCTAATCTAAGTGAGTTATCCAAGTAGACCGAGGCTTAAGACTAAAAACCTTTCGGACAATGCACAATAGGACAGATCTCATTGAGGTAATTCAAAATCCTGAAAGGGATGGAAACTGACACACACAGACACAGACACACACAAGACACACAGACACACACACACACACACTCACATACACACAGATACACACACACACAGATACACACACACACAGATACACACACACACAGACACAGACACAGACACACACAAGACACACAGACACAGACACACACAAACACACAGACACACACACACACACTCACATACACACACAGACACACACACAAGCAGACACACACAAGACACACAGACACACACACACACACAGATACACACACACAGACACAGACACACACAGAACACACAGACACAGACACACACAAGACACACACACACACAAGACACACAGACACACACACACACACACTCACATACACAGACACACACACACAGATACACACACACAGACACAGACACACACAAGACACACAGACACACACACACACACAGACACACAGACACAGACACACACAAGACACACACACAGACACACAGACACACACACACACAGATACACACACACAGACACACACAAGACACACAGACACACACACACACACACAGACACACAGACACAGACACACACAAGACACACACACACAGACACACAGACACACACACACACAGATACACACACACAGACACACACAAGACACACAGACACACACACACACACTCCATACACACAGACACAGACACACACAGATACACATCATAACACCATCTGTGAGGGAATTATTACACCACGTGATGCCCCTCATAACACCATCTGTGAGCGAATTACTACACCACGTGATGCACCTCATACCACCACCTGTGAGGGAATTACTACACCACGTGATGCCCCTCATAACACCATATGTGAGGGAATTACTACACCACGTGATGCACCTCATAACACCATCTGCGAGGGATTTATACACCACGTGATGCGCCTTATAACACTATCTGTGAGGGAATTACTACGCCACGTGATGCCCCTCATAACACCATCTGTGAGGTAGTTATTACACCACGTGATACCCCTCATAGCACGATCCGTGAGGGAAATACTACACCACGTGATGCCCCTCATAACACCATCTTTGAGGGAATTACTACATCACGTGATGCCCCTCATAACACCATTTGTGAGGGAATTACTACACCACGTGATACCCCTCATAACACTATCTGTGAGGGTTTTACTCACCATATGATACCCCTCATAACACCATCTATGATGGGATTACTACACTACGTGATGCCCCTCATAACACCACCTATGAGGGAATTACTACACCACATGATGCCCCTCATAACACCATCTGTGAGGGAAATACTACACCACGTGATGGACCTCATAACACGATCCTTGAGGGAATTACTACACCACGTGATGCCCCTCATAACACCATCTGTGTGGGAATTATTACACCTCGTGATTTACCTTATAATACCATCTGTGAAGGAAATACTACACCACGTGAGGCCCCTCATAACACCATCTGTGAGGGAATTACTACACCACGTGATGCCCCTCATAACACCATCTGTGAACGAATTACTACACCAGGTGATGCACCTCATAACACCATCTGTGAGGGAATTACTACACCACGTGATGCTCCTCATAACACCATCTGTGAGGAAATTACTACACCACGTGATGCTCCTCATAACACCATCTGTGAGGGAATTACTACACCAAGTGATGCCCCTAATAACACCATCCGTGAGGGAATTGCTACACCACGTGATGCCCCTCATAACACCATATGTGAGGGAATTGCAACACCACGTAATGCACCTAATAACACCATCTCTGAGGAAATTATTACTCCACGTGATGCCCCTTATAACACCATCTGTGAGGGAATTACTCACCATATGATGCCCCTCATAACACCATCTGTGATGGAATTACTTCACTATGTGATGCCCCTCATAACACCATATGTGAGGGAATTACTACACCACGTGATGCACCTCATAACACCATCTGTAAGGGAATTATTACACCACGTGATGCCCCTCATAACATCATCTGTAAGGGAATTACTACACCATGTGATGCCCCTTATAACACCATTTATAAGGTAATTTCTACATCACGTACTGACCCTCATAACACCATCTGTGAGGGAATTACTACACCACGTGATGCACCTCTTAACACCATATGTGAGGGAATTACTACACCACGTGATGCACCTCATAACACCATGTGTGAGGGAATTTTTACACCACGTGATGCCCCTCATAACACCATCCGTGAAGGAATTACTACACAATGTTATACCCCTCATAACACCATCTGTGTGAAAATTTTTACCCCATTAGATGCCCCTCATAACGCCATCCGTAAGGGAATTACTACACCACGTGATGCCTCTCATAACACCATATGTAAAGGAATTATTACACCATGTGATGCCTCTCGTAACACCATCCGTGAAGGAATTACTACACCTCGTGATTCACCAAATAATACCATCTGCGAAGGAATTACTACACCACGTGATGCACCTCATAACACCATCTGTGAGGGAATTACTACACCACGTGATACCCCTCATAACACTATCTGTGAGGGTATTACTCACCATTTGATGCCCCTCATAACACCACCTGTGAGGAATTGCCTCATTACACCATCTGTGAGGTTACCCAAGTCAGGCCCCTCATTACACCATCTGTGAGGAGTTACTACACCAAGTCAGGCCCCTCATTACACCATCTGTGAGGAGTTACTACACCACGCCATGCCCCTCATAACACCATCTGTGAGGAATTACTACACCACGTCATGCCCTCATAACACCATCTGTGAGGACTACCACCACGTGATGCCCTCATAACTCCACCTGGAGGGGATTACTACACCACGTCATGCCCTCATTACACCATCAGGGAATTACTACACCAAGTCAGGCCCCTCATTACACCATCTGTGAGGGAATTACTACACCGTCAGGCCCTCATTACACCATCTGTGAGGAATTACTACACCAAGTCAGGCCCTCATTACACCATCTGTGGGGATTACTACCACGTCAAGCCCCTCATTACACCATCTGAGAGGGAGTTACTACACCACAGGCCCCTCATTACACCATCTGTGAGGGAATTACTACACCACGTCAGGCCCCTCATTACACCATCTGTGAAATTACTACACCACGTCATGCCCCTCATTACACCATCTGTGAGGAATTACTACACCAGTCAGGCCCCTCATAACACCATCTGTGAGGGAATTACTACACCACGTCATGCCTCATTACACCATCTGTGAATTACTACACCACGTGATCTCCTCATAACACCAGCTGTGAGGGAATTACTACACCACGTCATGCCCCTCATTATCTGTGAGGTACTACCACGTCATGCCCCTCATAACACCAATCTGAGGGAATTACTACACCACGTCAGCCCCTCATTACACCATCTGTGAGGAATTACACCACGTCATGCCCCTCATTACACCATCTGTGGGGAATTACTACCACGTCAGGCCCCTCATAACACCATCTGTGAGGGTACTACACCACGTCATGCCCCTCATTACACCATCTGTGAGAATTACTACACCACGTCATGCCCCTCATTACACCATCTGTGAGGAATTACTACACCACGTCAGGCCTCATTACACCATCTGTGAAATTACTACACCACGTCATGCCCTCATTACACCATCTGTGAGAATTACTACCACGTCAGGCCCCTCATTACACCATCTGTGGGGATTACTACACCAAGTCAGGCCCCTCATTACACCATCTGTGGGGATTACTACACCACGTCAAGCCCCTCATTACACCATCTGAGGGAGTTACTACCACGTCATGCCCTCATTACACCATCTGTGAGGGAATTACTACACCACGTCAAGCCCTCATTACACCATCTGTGAGGGAATTACTACACCACGTCATGCCCTCATTACACCATCTGTGAGGAATTACTACCACGTCAAGCCCCTCATTACACCATCTGAGGGGAGTTACTACACCACGTCAAGCCCCTCATTACACCATCTGAGGGGAATTCACGTCAACCCCTCATTACACCATCTCTGGGGAATTACTACACCACGTCAAGCCCCTCATTACACCATCTGTGAGGGAGTTACTACACCACGTCAGGCCCCTCATTACACCATCTGTGAGGGGTTACTACCACGTCAAGCCTCATTACACCATCTGTGAGGGAGTTACTACACCACGTCATGCCCCTCATTACACCATCTGTGAGGTTACTACACCACGTCATGCCTCATTACACCATCTGAGGGAGGTACTACACCACGTCAAGCCTCATTACACCATCTGTGAGGAGTTACTACCACGTCATGCCCTCATTACACCATCTGTGGGGAGTTACTACACGTCATGCCCTCATTACACCATGAGGAGTTACTACACCACGTGCCCTCATTACACCATCTGTGAGGGAATTTTACACCACGTCAAGCCCTCATTACACCATCTGTGAGGGAGTTACTACCACGTCATGCCCCTCATTACACCATCTGTGAGGGAGTTACTACACCGTCAAGCTCCCTCATTACACCATCTGTGGAGGAGTTACTACACCACGTCAAGCCCCTCATTACACCATCTGTGGGGAGTTACTACACCACGTCAAGCCCCTCATTACACCATCTGTGGGGATTACTACACCACGTCATGCCCCTCATTACACCATCTGTGAGGGAGTTACTTACACCACGTGCCCTCATTACACCATCTGGGGGAGTTACTACCATTGGGGAATTACTACACCACGTCAAGCCCCTCATTACCATCTGTGAGGGAATTACTACACCACGTCATGCCCCTCATTACCATCACTACACAGCCCTCATTACACCATCTGTGAGGAGTTACACCCATTCAGCTCATTACCATCTGAGGAGTTACTACACCACGTCATGCCTCATTACACCATCTGTGAGGGAATTACTACACCACGTCATGCCCTCACTCCATGGGGAATTACTACACCAAGTCAGGCCCCTCATTACACCATCTGTGGGGAATTACTACCACGTCATGCCTCATTACTCTGTAGGGGTTATTACACCACGTCATGCCCCTCATTACACCATCTGTGAGGTTACTACACCACGTCATGCCCTCATTACACCATCTGTGGGGAGTTACTACACCACGTCAAGCCCTCATTACACCATCTGTGAGGGTTACCACCACGTCATGCCCTCATTACACCATCTGTGAGGAGTTACACACCACGTCATGCCCTCATTACACCATCTGTGAGGTTACTACACTCAGCCCTCATTACACCATCTGTGAGGGAGTTACTACCACGTCATGCCCTCATTACACCATCTGTGAGGGATTACTACACCACGTCATGCCCTCATTACACCATCTGTGAGGGAGTTACTACACACGTCTTCCCCTCATTACACCATCAGGGTACTACACCACGTCAAGCCCTCATTACACCATCGTGGGGAGTTACTACACCATGCCCCTCATTACACCATCTGTGAGGTTACTACACCACGTCAAGCCCCTCATTACACCATCTGTGAGGGGTTACTACACCACGTCAAGCCCTCATTACACCATCTGTGAGGGGTTACTACACCACGTCAAGCCCCTCATTACACCATCTGTAAGAGGTTACTACACCACGATCCCTCATTACACCATCTGTGAGGAGTTACTACACCGTCAAGCCCCTCATTACACCATCTGTGAGAGTTACTACACCACGTCATGCCCTCATTACACCATCTGTGAGAATTACTACACCACGTGAAGCCCCTCTTCACCATCGATTACACCACGTCGCCCCTCATTCCTCGGGGAGTTACTACACCACGTCATGCCCTCATTACACCATCTGTGAGGGAGTTACTACACCCGTCAAGCCCCTCATTACACCATCTGTGAGGGTTACTACACATCTACTCATTACCTACACCACGTCATGCCCCTCATTACACCATGTGAGGTACACCAAGTCAGGCCCCTCATTACACCATCTGTGAGGTACTACACCACGTCATGCCCCTCATTACATCTGTGAGGGAGTTATTACACCACGTCATGCCTCATTACACCATCTGTGAGGGAGTTACTACACCACGTCAAGCCCCTCATAACACCATCTCTGAGGGAATTACTACCAAGCCCTCATTACACCATCTGAGAGAATTACTACACCACGTGTCTGCGATTCAACACTTCAGCGTACATGATCTACGTGACCTCCACTGTGAACATTTACCTGTATGTTCACTGTATGTTCCTTTTCCTTTCTCCAGCAAAACCACCAATGTATGTAATAATTATGTCCAATGTATTTTCAGCTTTCGGGCTGCATTTCAATAAACAGTTAATTATTATTATTATTATTATTATTATTATTATTATTATTATTATTATAGAACACACACGGCTATACACACGCACACACTACTTTGCTGTCACTCCGAATAGTAGGACGATCATTCAGCTATGATACAATGATATGAGTCATTAAGTTTGTCACTGGTTGGTGTTGAGGTGACTAAAACCGATACCCGAAGGGTCATCCATATTCGTGTTGGAGGGGCGGGCAGCGTCTTTCCGGCGTTGGCGCTTGTCTGCCTCGGTTTGCGTGGGCTAACTCGAAAGTATTAACACCTTCTCTGGTGTCCTCTAAGCGTTACGATGTGGAGTAATCAGCTCCCAGGTGAGGGTCGATTTGGCACTTTTCAGTTGCTTAAGACTATCCTTATACCTTTTCAATTGCCCGCCGGCGTTGCGTTTACTATTCGTTAATTAATGTTTCTGTCGCCATGCATGCCAAATAGTATGGCCATCCAACGTAGTTGTTCGCGGATAATGGTAGCCTCGATGTTCCTACAGTTGGTGTCAGCAGAATACTGGCATTTGTTCTCTTGTCTTCCAGCGAACTCGGAGGAACGTAGAATATTGGTGAACGTTTTCAAGTGCCGGTCTGTATGTGACCCATGTCTCCACTTATAGCAGAATGGGGAGGATCATGGCTTGATATGATTGTAGGTAATTTCTCCCTACAGCTGAAGACACGGTTCGAAGTCTGCAAGAGGATACTCTGTGCTGAATCTCTTCATCAATGTCTGCGGTGGTGGACAGGTGGGAGCCGAGATACTGAAAGTGGGCAACACTAAAGAGGGTAGCCAGCTGGATGGATGGTGGGTGTGTGGCTGAACCAGGGGGAGGTTAAAAGAAAATCTGATTCGTACTAAACGTCGTGTTTAATTGTGAGCAACAAGGATGAGGTCGTCTGCATACTGAAGTTTAGTAATGTAAGCTGCCGACACCTTTTGTTCGTGCCTGGAGTCGTCTTATGTTGAAAAGACCCGCTTCACCTAGTACTCGATGTTCACTCCGTCGGCTAAATTGGCACTGGCATGGATAAGGAAAGTAGCCAAGAAAATGGAAAAGAGAGTTGGTGTCAGTACACCCTTGTCTTATCCCTGTTTGGAAGGGGAAAAACTCAGACTGGGTGCCGTTGTGCAGGACACTGCAGTTCATACCATCGAGGAGTTGCCTCACAATGGCGATGAATTTTGGTTGGCAGCCAAAACGGTTGAGGGTCCACCAGATGGCTTCCCTGTTGACCGAGTCGAAGGCTTTGGCTAGGTCGATGAAAACCATGTACAAGTCACGAAGCTGTTTCTCTTGGCGGAAGACTACAAGCAGCGAGATCCCGTGGTAGTTGCCCATATATTTTCCAGGAGAGAGTGGAGACGTTTGATAAGCGAAGGTCCTCCTGCTTTATACACCTCGGCTGAGATTCCATCAGGCCCTGAAGTTTTGTTATTTTTCATCTGTTTAATGTCAGTAGCTACCTCATCCAGGGATGGAGGATAGCTGAGGTGGGTCAGCTCTGGATGCTGAGGGACCTGCTGGGTAGTCAGGACATCCACATCGGTGGTTCGATTGAGCAATGAATGGGAGTGCTCTTTCCAGCGCTGAAGGAGGCTGTAGCGTTTGTTTTGTAGGAGATCTCGCACTAAGGATGGAGGTGAGAAGGGAAACTCACAATGGCGTTTTCTATAAAATACATTATATGTACAATGCAGTGCTAGGGAGTTGCTGTGTGGTGAGGAGCTTGTTGAGAGGAGGTCTTGTCTGTTTGAGAGTGTTGAGTAGAATCATCTTCGATGATGATGATGATAATGGAGATAAAATGGCAATGGTTTGCCATGGAAGGAGAGAAGAGGAAAGGTAGAAGGAAAGTTATGAAACGGGAAGTAAAGTAGAAGAAAATAAGAGCAGGTGGGCTACCCACCATGCAGAGACGATTTGATTGGCTGTGGTGAAGGCCGCACCAAGAGGTCGCCCGTGCTCAAAGGGGACAGGGGGAGTGGGGGGGCTAAGCTAGCTAGCAAGGAGATGTTTGTTATTGTGTTAGTTGGAGAGGTCTATTAGGTCCTTGTGTAACTAGAAGAACAGTCTAATCTTTTAATTTTAATATTATGGTCGAAAAAAAGGTGTGACTGGCGTCAAGAAGTTATTTATGCTGTGGTGTATAATGGGTCTGGCTCAAGGGTGCTTGTTAGTGTTGGTCAAAAGAAGGTATTTAGTGTACAGTAGTTCTGGCTCTTGAGGGTTATAGAGAAGGCTTTTAGGCCACCAGTTGTGTGATCTTGTGGTGTCCTCTGCTTTTAGTTGAGTATTTATTTCGTCTTCTTATGACTTCTAGTTCGTGCCATTCTCCCTGTGCTTGTCTGTATGTTCTCATATTTAATGGCAAAATGTTGTAATTTTCGTAAAGCTCTTTTATTTTGGTTGTGTATGGGGGACGTTGTTTGGAGGCTCTGCGGATGGCTTTGTTTTGTGCTGCTCTGAATTTTAATTAGTTGGTGCGGCTGATCAGGCTTAATGGTATTGGCGGGTATTCAAGATGGGGGCAGACTAGTGCTTTAAATATGTGTAGTTGTATTTTCTCTTCCATTTTACGTTACGTTCTGTTATGTGTTTATTTATACCTGTTCTTGTTATTGTCAGACCCAGTATTTTTCCTTCGTTTGAGTATTGTATGTCTGCTGTTTACTGTGATTGGTGTTGGGTTTATCCTTGAAATGTGTATGATTTTCAGTTTCTGTCTATTTGTTTTTATTTTCTATTTCTTCTCGTAATTATTGATTCAGCTATGGCGCGAGCTGTTTTTAATGCCAGCATCTGTTTGGCCTTGCCTGATGGCGGATGATCTGGGTGACATCATCAGCATATGCGATGTATTTCACCGTGAATTGGTGGCGGCATGTCTGAAGTGTAGGATTGTGTAAAGAGTTGGGATAAGGCCTTGTGGTACTCCACCATAAGGTCTGAAGTTGGGCCTTTGTGATTGCCTATTATAATGTGTGCTTCTATGGTCTAAGAAATTACAAAGAAGAGAGGTGAAGTTGTTAGGGAGTTCTTGATTGGTTATTTTATATTTAAGTCCTGTGCCAGACCTTATCGAACGCTTTTGCCACATCCCTTAAAACTACGTTGCACTGTTCTTCATTATGCATTGTGTTTACTATACTTTCGTATATAAGGGCGATGGCTGTGTTTGTTCCTCTGTGTTTCCTAAATCCGTGTTGTCTAGGGTTGTATTTGTATTCTAGTTCCAGGTGTGTCCTTAATCGGTGGTTAATTATTTTTTCTAAAATTTTTCCCGGAGTTACTAATAGAGAAATTGGTCTGTAGTTTGCTACTGCTGTGGGGCTTTTCCTGCTCGGTATCAGTCTGGATAATTGCTGTCTTAAATTTCTTTGGGTAGTAGCCTGAAGCCATAGCGGATGCATTGAATATAGTTTTAGTAGAATATGTTGCTTTGGTAATTGCTGTAAATGAGTTTATTTATTTTACTGACTCCAGGAGCCTTGTTCTTAAAGCTATTGATTATTCTTACTATTTCTGTCCACTGTGATTGGTTTGTTTAGTGGGACATGTCATCCAGTGTATTCAGGTCGATCGTGGGGCTCGGCTGCTTGGGGATGTGGGTTATTTATGACATATGGTTGGATATTTTCCCTCTGTGGTCAGCGCAAAGTTTAAGTTTTCTTCGTTGGTTATTTGAAAGATCTTACTCCAGAAAGATCTAAATTCCGGTTCTTGTTCAGTTGGATCTGTTAATTTGACTTGATTATTGTTTACTATATAGTTAGACTCGTTGCTGGAGGTTCCCATTAAGTGCTTTATTTTCTGCCAGAACTGCTTCGGTTTATGGTAGTTTCCTTCCGTTTCTGACGTCAGCTTCTGCCAGTTCCTGTTGTATGATTCATTTGAAATGTTTTTTTAGCTGTTCGTGTATTATGTTGTATAGCCGTTCACAGTTCTGGTGTCCATCCTTGTTGTGTGATTAGTTTAATTGCTGCTAAATTATGTCTGTATGATTCTTTTGATTGCGAGTATTGAGGTGTGGTAATGTCCGGTAAGTGGTCTTGGGTATGCTTGTGTTCCATGGCCTGCTTAACGTGCTCGTACCATGTCCAGTGGGATTGGTCTATTAGAGAAGTATGCCTGTTGTGTAATTGTATGGGTTGCGGGTTGTTTAATTCTTGTTTGAAGCTTTTCCCAGTTAGCCCGGTTATAGTTGAATCTTTAGCCCGGCCGGGATCTGTATTGGGGCTGTGGAGTGTGGCTATGATAGGGAGATGATCACTAGTGGATATTGGGCCGGGTTCGAGTAGTATGTTTAGGTGGTGGTGTTGATTTGTTAACGCTGTCTGCATCCTGTGTGGCCTGCTTTAATGTACGTGGGGAATTCCGGTCCGAGGTGTACTACGTTGCCGTGGCTCACTAGTGTGTTCAGGACCTGGCCTACTGCGTTGTTGGTGTGGTGTCCTATAGTATGCGGTGTCTAGCGTTGAGATCGCCCAGGAAGTAGGCAGGTACGTATATTCCTCATCTATTTGAGCATGTCCGCTATTGGAAAGATAGGTCTTGGAGGGAAGTAGCAGGTGCCGATTATGATTGGACCCGTGGTGCTGTTAATTTCAATGGCTATTCCATCTTGTAACGGATTTTGGCTGTTGTTTTGCATACTGTGTAATTGAATATCTTGATTATATTTGAATTACCCTTGCCGTGAGAATTTAATATGGTGACGTCTGGGTACGATATATGTTGTATAATCTGTGAGCTCTTGGTGTGGTCCAGGTCAGTACATTATGTTGAATTATTTTAAGTCTGTTGATTATGAATGGTGATGTCTCGAGCTTGTTTGCGTCATTTCTAGACACTGATGCCTCCTGAAGACCTCCATGTGCAGGCCGAGGCGAATTTTTCTGTACTTGGATTGCTCCACCTTTTCTATATTTGGTCAGGATTCTTCCTCTCTTTATAAATGTTTCTATGTGGTGATATTCCAGATTCTTATCTGTATATGTATATTTTACTTTTCCTTCCCTTATCTCTATGAGTAGTCTCTCGGTTGAGACTATTTGGGGGGCTGAGCAGGTGTAAAACCTAATACCGGTTTCCTCCCCGAGGTCCTGATTCTCAGTAATCTTTCTTGGTGACGGTGGTGGTGGCGCCATGTTTCCCATTTTGTTCTTTTTAGGGGTGCTGTTTATGATCGCTTGTTCAGGTTAGTCACAGGTTCATATTGTAAAATGGGTTCCTGCTCCTCTTCGTCTTCTTCCATCCCCTCTTCACTACTTTCTAGTTGGGGAGGTTGTCGGAAGTGGCTTGTGATTTGAGAGGCCGCGCCTGACTAGTGGTTTCGCCAGTTTGTAGATCAGGTTGAAGATTTCTGAGGAGGGAACGGTTGGTGTACATGTTCTGGGTAATTAGTTCTAACTACAGGAGCGAACACAAGCACCTGTAGAGTTTTAGTAGGCCCATTTGCTGGATGTACAGAGGTGCCAAGAGCAGGTACGTCCCTTACTTCTTTGGGTCAATTGACCTCTCAGGCGACATGTGGCAATTGATACATTAGCAGCCCAGATGTCGCCAGGCACATTATCTAAGCGTGTGGCATCAAAGCATTGCTACACGCTGTTGGCTACAAAAGTAATGTATATGTTGGGTACAAACATAATATTATACATACAACATACACGATACACATACAACATACATAATATTATACAGTTGGGGGAATTCCATGTCTGGGAGGTTATTTGTCATGAACATTTCCCTTTACCCTCTTAGCAACACATCCTGGTTTGGCTATATTCAAGAGGTGGGCGTGTACACAAGCCAGTGATTAACCGACAGTTGACTTCCCAGGTTGAGAGCAGTATAGGTTGTTGGACTAGGGATTGTGAGGCTACCTTTTCAAGGACTTTATTACTTTGTCAATTCTCGGCTGCCAGGCAGTAGGTCCTAGTTTTTGCTTTTCCTGTGCCCTTTCCTTTTCAATTTCCTTCCTTTCTTTTACTATCTCTTATCCTTACTAGACAGCGTGCTGCCAGTGTTCTTGTGTCCCTTTGGCAGTTTCCAGGCACCTAGGGAATTTCACTCTTGCACTCCCCGAAATGTGTGTCCCACTTCCGCATTCGAGCAGTATTTAGTGTTTTTGTTAGGGCAGTCCGTGGCTAAGTGGGTATATTTATAGCAGTTCCAGCAAGGCGTGATGGGAAAAAATTCTTCCTGTTCAACTTGGTTGTTACCTATATGTAATGGGACAACTGGCCGCCGCCATCTGGCCGTCACTGACTGGGGTAAACTGCAAACGCCTAATTTTGCGCTCTCAAGGCAGGTTAGGTTAGGTTAGGTTAGGTACTTCATGGGCTGCGGCCAGA
Source organism: Homarus americanus (assembly GCF_018991925.1). NCBI lineage: Eukaryota > Metazoa > Arthropoda > Malacostraca > Decapoda > Nephropidae > Homarus > Homarus americanus. The sequence goes on from NW_024735554.1 coordinate 12,289,345, forward strand.
TGGCGGCGGCCAGTTGTCCTAGACCCACCTATATGGTAGTAGGAGAAACAGAAGAGTCCCTCCTGTGGCTACCTTTTGTGCCATTCCTATGTCCTGAAACCTAATTTTCAGCATAGATGGTAATTTAGTTTAACTACCTCCTCTACTTTGGCCCATTGGTTTCTTTGTTCCAGGTCTAATTTCAGTTGTTGTTCACTAGTGTCTTTTGTGATGGTCTTGTCCAGTCTTTTAACTACTACGGTCTTCCTGGCTCTTAGTTGTGGTGGGATTACGACTTCGAATCGCTGCTTCTTCAGATACTTTGGCGCTGTCGTTCGATAGCAGGTGTCAACGTCTTCTTCAGTCAGGTAGGCGCATAATTTGAATCCTTGGTGGTAAATGAGGCCTGTAATCTTGCAGCAGTGTTGCTCCGAGCAGTTCGGCGATTTTGTCTTTGGAAGTCCTGTATACGAGTCTGCCGGAAGAGAGCGGGGCTGCTGATTGGCTAAAGTGAAAGGCGGTAACTGGCCAATCATCACGCAGTCCAAAAGCTAAGTTTGGGCTGAGAAATTCGCCGAGGGGTCGGCTGGTCAGCGACAAAACGACAGTTGGCAGTTGTAGGACAAAGTAATACAAGGCCTTCATCGTCTTTAATTATGAAGCTACCGTTAGATGACAGGAGGGGGCTGCGCCATGAGTGATTGGACCATAAAATGTTTTAATGAAATTGAAAAATTAATGCATCTCGTGTTGATCTGAATGTTTTTGTATTTCACATGCATTATTATTAAGCCAATCATTCTTTAGATTGCGAAGTTCCCGCTGGGCTGCCACTTTCTTCTTGCGGAAGGTATCAGCTTTGGTCCGAGACTGAGGATTGTTTTTCTAATCAGTAAAAGCAGTACGTTTATCATTGATGAGTACTTTGATTGCCGGGTCATTTTCACCAAACCGGTCCTGGTGTATTCTTTTGATCTGGCCGAGGGTCTCTCTGCAGGGTTTTGTCATAACAGTGTTGAGAGTATCCCATTTAGCACTGGGATTCGCGTTGTTTGCTGTTGGGTCAGTGCCGGATTTAGACCTGTGGAGGCCCATGGGCAGCCTCTTTGTGGAGGCCCCCCCTCATTATAACTACCCAAGAGGGTGGGGTGGCGAGTGAAGCGAGCCTAAACATCTTGAGGTTCCGGGGGGCGCTGTAAGCCCCCCGGGAAAATGTTGAAATTTGAACACTTCTTTGGAGAATTTTGAAGCCATATACAATTATATTGAGGAAATTAGAACATTGAGAAATTTTTAATTAACTGTATAGTTATTGATAGTGTACAAATTCCCCAACACACACACACACACACACACACAAAAGTGAGACATGACTGGAGTCATTCATGTGGTTTCAAGTCGACCAGCCCTGATATAGCTACTACCGCACATGTCAAAAATTTTCAGAGACTTCACAAAAAGAATATATTATTAGTTATTACAAAGAGATGATTCTTTGCATTATTCATGAATTTCAAGGAGTAGCTAGCCTAATATCTATCACGCTTCTTGCTGAACATAGTTTTACTTGATGGAATAGATAAACATGAATTTTAAAGAATGAAAATAAAAATAATCCAAATGAATAAACAAACAAATAAAATATTGTAATATGTGGAGGCCCCCAGATTGTGGAGGCCCCTGGGCAGCTGCCCACTTTGTCCACTCCTGAATCCGGCCCTGTGTTGGGTTGTTTATATGCCCATATTCGAGCTGCTCGCTGAAAGTGTTACCGCTGGATCCTCCAGACGCTGAGTATTAAAACCTCTTCTGGAGGCTTGCTGCCTTCGCCGTTTTGGGGCGACGTGAAGGGAGAGCTTGGCTCTGACAAGTCGATGATCAGTGTCACATTGGTCTGAGCAACGCATGGCACGGGTGATGAGGACATCTTGGCGATCTCTTTCTCTGACAATGATGTAGTCAATGAGATGCCAGTGTTTGGATCGTGGGTGTTGCCACGAACCCTTGAACTTGCCGGCCTGCCAAAACAAGGTATTAGTGATAGTGAGGTTTTGTGCAGCACACTTGCTGAAGAGGAGTAGGCTGTTGGGATTATACTTCCCTAGTCCATTTCTCCCTATGGTTCCTTCAAATATTATCATCTCTGCCAGCTCTGGCATTGAAGTCGCCAAGGTGCACAATCTTGCCTTCTCTGGGGATAGAGGTTAGCACTCCGTCGAGGTCGACGGAAAATACCTCCTTGATGTCATCCTTTGCATCCAGTGTTTGCTCGTATGCACTGATAAAAAGGCAGGATGTGAGTGATTCAGTGTGACTCGAAGTGTCATGATGTGCTCATTGATCCCAATAAGCATTTCAGTTAGCCTGTGTAGGATGCGTTGGTGGATGGCAAAGCCAACTCCATAAATACGGTTTCTCTCCACAGCAGGCTTACCCTTTCTGTGAGTTGGCGCTCATCTGGGAGCCAGGACTCACTAATGGCTGCTATGTCGATGCTATACCAAGCCTGCTCTTTTGCCACAAGGGCAGTTCTTCTTTCAGGTCACTCATTTGTGCCAGTATCCAGTAGGGTCCTGACATTCCATGCAGCGGCCATAAGAGGTTGTATGGTTTGTTTTTGTTTGGATCTGTGATTTTGATTGTTTTCGGAAAATTAGGATGACCTTACTGGTTGCGGTTGCCCATTCAGGTTGGGTTTTAGTAGCAGGCTATGTTTAGGGCGCCCTTTCTAGCCTTCTCCCCATGTGGGGTGAGCGGTGAGCAGAGTGGTTCCTCGAAAGGGCTGCTCAGTCGCACAGACAGGACTGGATTGCACTGCTGCCTAGATCCCAGTGCATAAGCCACCATCTTATTTATGCCGCCCATGTGCAGAGTTGTGACTAGACTCCCGGCAGTCATCTCTGCCTATTCCTTTTCGCCACTCGTTTAAATTAGAGGCGTGAGGTTGGTGGGGGGTGCCTTCCTTGGCGGCATGAGGTTGGTCAGGGGGGTGGAGCCTTCCTTGGGCGTGAGATTGGTACAGGGGTGCCGACCTTGAAGGCCGAGGTAGATACAGGGTGCCGTCCTTGGAGGCGGGAGGTAGGTACAGAGAGGGGGGTGCTTTCCTTGGAGGCGTGAGGTTGGTACAAGGGGTGGGGGGTGAGGCCATGTGGAAAACATGTACAGTATATTGACATTATTTTGACTTTATTAGGAAAAGTTTGGGAATCAGTGGCATCAAGTAGATCACTTCAGCGTTGGTTAGTATATCACTGAACAAAGTTTTATCTTTATTGCATTAAGTGGCTCTTTTCATTTTCATATATGAAACGTCAGTACTGAATAAGACTAAGACGAAAGTAACATTGTAATGTTACGATACATCAGTGATCTAGACTAGAGCACCACCTACTCTCTAACACACCCACACCTCAGGGGTGTTTGGTGGCCAGTGGCGGGTAAAGGAGGAATACGTAAATATGAATAGTTGTGTGTGGTAGTGGAGGGAGGATGAGAACTCTCGACCCTGGAGTCAGCGGGAGACAAAACTGTGTACATATTACCTGTCGACTGTAGTACACTGAGACAGAGTCGGCAGACACTCATCGGCAGTCTATGCTTTGAACATCTTGGCCTTCGGGTTAAGTTGCCATTGGCCTCCAACCACAATATATTTTTCTTATGTTTCTAGGAGCTGATGATACAAACACTCGGCATATTAAACAAAATGAATAAATTTAATACACAATCATCACATGTCGACAGTGGCGTCCTCACTAACGTTTTGTTCGATAAACGGTCACTTATATAACCATAGGAGTCGTGGCGTAACTGGAAGTTGTATCCTGTATTTGGAACGGACACGGCAATGTAAGACAATGTTGAGTTGTAATAGTCAGTTGTTGACAGTACAGTGTAGATATATCATTAAATATACTTGAAGTTAACAACGTATGCTTAAGTTTCCGAGGCGTACTTATAGGTTATTATAATCAAGAATCTTATGAATGGTTTCACAAATCCCGTGATAGTTGGCAATTATTTTTAATTTGGTCTGTGGAACACTTTATCAAAATGGAAGATTTTTCTTATTTGCTCTTAAATTGTCGTAATTGACAAAGAGAAAAGTTTAGCTTGCCATGAGTTTCATACGAATGATTTGTATAGGTTGATCAATTAACCTTACCACGTAACCCTAAGTCAGCGCCAGCGGCAGGACTCAGACATTCTAGGTATATTCCCTGAAGATTCCCGTCCAATCTCCAGTTTATATTGCGGGCACCACGGCAGTGTTGTTAGTCTGTGTGCGAGAGTTAACACACACACGTACCGTCACATCTATACGCCTCCTCCAGTTCTCCGTCCTTGTCTTTGAACAACTGTGAGTACCACTAAAATAATATTACTTGCAGCAGAGAACGTCGTCACATTCATCACTTATTTTTCCTTTTCCTTGTGTTTCATTATTCTCGAGTCCTCGCCTAATAACAAGGACACTATACAAAATATATGTGTGCCACAGATGTACTGATCAACTGCCACTTTAAAACATTTTAATATTTAATATTCGACATTACACTGTAGACAACATCCAGACCCAGCATACAGTAACATGTTATCTAAAACAAATCATTAAACACGGAACTAAACTGGTATATCCTGTTCCTTTACTGGGCTGATTCGTAAAATTGCGGGAAAACTGTCTCGCTGACGTGCATTTTATGGAAATTTATAAGGAGACAGCGGCCGTATAGAAACAGCCATTATGTCTGTCTAAAGGGTAACTAACGCCCCTCTCGGGCACCTCCCCTTCTACCAAACCCACCCAACTGTGAATGGTTTGTAGAGGGGAAGGCGTAGTGCCAGCCACACTGAGAATACTATCCGCACTGCCCCTAACGAGCCATCAGACCTATAGAACCTACTCTCATGGCTAAGTTTATCAAGTAATTATCTATATCTACAGAAATATAAAAACTTATATTACGTCAGCCAGCAAGACGTAACACCTGATGTGCGGTACGTCAGCCTACTGAGCTCATATAGAAATATTACTTTAAATAAACATTTCTTAGTAGAGGCAATATTTTATTTAATTATCTAATCATTCAAAGTTCTGAGATTCTTTTTATGATTATAATGACTAAGGCACATTTCATATTCACCGCAAGTTATACAGGGGGTTCATAAAACATCTGAACGATTCGATTCTTTAATATTTTCCCTACCTATTAAGATATACAGCTAGAACCATGTGTAAACGATATAGCAACTATCAAGGTTTATTATTTATCGGTTTGTTTGATTACTGTCTGGTTGTACGTGAGGCCCACAATGAAATCTTTCCGAGTCGCTGGATTGGTTGTGATGGACCTAGCTCTTGGCCTCCAGGATCACCGGACATTACGCCATTGGATTTCTTCCTCTGGGGTTTTGTTAGGGTCGTTGTGTATAGGACCAAGGTTGCCAACATCCATGAACTATGAAACAGGGTCAGGGATGCAGTAGCAATGGTTGATGCTGGCATGCTTGAACGCACAAGGCGAGAAATTGAATATCGATTGGATGTACGGACGACCAGTGGCGCACATGTTGAAGTGTATTAAAATTAAACATGTATAAAAAACTTTAATAGTTGTTCTGTGCTTACACATAAGTTTAGCTATGAATAAGTATAGAAAATGATGAAGAATAAAATCGTTCAGATCCTGTATGAACACCCTGTATTTCATACCAGTCAATCACAGTCGTCGTTCGTTCGTGTATATGTTGTCAATATATCAACAATATGTATCCAGCTCAACTGTATAATGGTGTTGGATATTAACTATTATCCTCAGACGAGAACAGGTGTGTGTGTGTGTGTGTAGTGAGTAATACTTAGCTTTGAAAAATATTATTGTTAGAAAGACGTCAGCAATGTTTATAGTGATATATTTTGGGTTCAAACCCAAGTGCTATATATATAATGCCCAGTTCCCACTCTGTAAAAGAGAAGGTGACAGAAGACATACAAGCAGAGCCGTAGATAGAGTTCGGCCAACCGGGCGCCATGTTGTTACTCAGCTGGTAGGAAGCCTTCACGGCTGTCTTCCACATAGTTTATAAACATGCTTATCCAATTGTAATGTTTGAAAATAATACTTAACAAAGTTCATCATCATCATTCTCTACAGTACGAGCACAAACTTCATCAGCTGAGTAACAACATGGTTAACGCACGTAACCGAGTTGACCGAACTCTATCTTCGGCTCTGCATACAGCCTCAAATCTTGCTATTAGGTAATTATGGTTAACTCACACAAGCCAAAATAAATGGCCGTAAAACATTATGACGGCAGTGTGTCAAATATTGTCAGACGTTAAGTTTAGATCGCAGACTGACTGATGAGGTTAATGACTTTGTTTTTATTACCCATTAAGCTGCTCTGGTATATTGTTAAGATTATGAAGAATAATTTATAAATATTATATTTATAAATTATTCTTCATATCATTTCATAAAACAACACAGGAGGCTGATGCAAGGGATCGGGTACGAAAAATGAGTGTTTCAGTCGTCCTTCACCACTACCGCCGCCTCCCTCACGCTACCGCCGCCTTCCCCACACCACACACCATAGCCTCCCTCACACTACCACCTCCCCACACCTCCCTCACCACACACCGCCTCCCTCACTACCACCTCCTCCCCCACACCACACACCATAGCCTCCCTCACACTACCACCTCCCCACACCACAGCCTCCCTCACACTACCACCGCCTCCCCCACACCACATACTACAGCCTCCCTCACACTACCACCGCCTCCCTCACACCACACACCATAGCCTCCTCACACTACCACCTCCCCCCACACACCACCCTCCTCACACCACACACATAGCCTCCCTCACACCACACTACTACAGCCTCCCTCACACTACCACCGCCTCCTCCACACTACCACTGCCTCCCCCACACTACCGCCTCCCCCACACCACATACCTACAGCCTCCCTTACACCACCTCCTCCCCACACACCACACACTACAGCCTCCCTCCACACACTACCACCGCCTCCCCACACCACACACTACAGCCTCCTCCACTACCACCGCCTCCCCCACACCACACACTACAGCCTCCCTCCACACTACCACCGCCTCCCCACACTACCACCGCCTCCCCCACACTACCGCCGCCTCCCTCACCACACACCAGCCTCCTCACACTACCACCTCCTCCCCCACCACACACTACAGCCTTCCTCACACTGCCGCCTCCCCCACACCATACTACCGCCTCCCCCACACCACCGCCTCCCCACACTACCACTCCGCCTCCCCTCCCACCCACCCACACACTACAGCCTCCTCACACTACCACCTCCTCCCCACCACACCACAGCCTCCCTCACACCACCACCCCTCCTCCCCCACCACCTACAGCCTTCCCTCCACACTGCCTCCCCCCACACCACACACACTACAGCCTCCCTCACACTACCACCTCCTCCCCACCCCTACAGCCTCCCTCCACACCACCCCCCCCACCACACGCCTCCCCTCACACCACCTCCTCCCCACACCACCCGGCCTCCCTCACCACCTCCTCCCCACACCACCAGCCTCCCTCACACTACCTCCTCCCCACACCACACACCAGCCTCCCTCACACTACCACCTCCCCCCACACACACACAGCCTCCCTCCACACTACCACCGCCTCCCCCACACCACACACCAGCCTCCTCACACTACCACCTCCTCCCCACACACACACAGCCTCCCTCACACTACCACCGCCTCCCCACACCACACACTACAGCCTCCTCACACACCTCCTCCCCACACAGCCTCCCCTCACACACCACCACCTCCCTCCTCCCCCTGTCCTCCCACCCTCCCCCCACACCATACTGCCTCCCCACACACCACACCTCCCCCACACCTCCACACCACGCCTCCCCCACACCCACACAGCCTCCCACACACACCCCCACACACCACCCCTCCCACACACCACCACCTCCCCACACACTACCTGTCCTCACACCACACACTACCGCCTCCCACACCACCACCTCCCCCACCACCACCGCCTCCCACCACACACCACCGCCTCCCTCACACCACACCACCACCTCCCCCCACACCACCTCCCCACCACACACAACCCCCTCCCCTGCCTCCCTCACACCCTGCTTCCCCCCACACCACCGCCTCCCCACACCCTGCCTCCCCCACACCACCCGCTACTGTTTTGGTAAAGATATGAAAACAAACGACAGTGACGATACCACAGGTGTGATGATACACCATTTTACATTAAAACTTCTAACATTTTACGAACTAAGGAAATAGGTTTTATATGTCCTGGTCATGTATTAAAGATCACAGTTACATTTGACTTCCGTTGTGAGGATATTAGGTTATAAATTATTTCATGAACGTTGTAACAGCCATATATCATAAACGTTTAAATACCCCTATATGTCTCATAAACGTTGAAACAGCCGTATCTTCATGTTTGAGCTGCCATATCTCATAAGGTTCAGGGGTCCTTAAGAGTGAGTGTGTAAGTTATGGCATCATCAGAAACACGCCTTGACCTACTGTAACACAACACATCATTCAAGTTCCTTCTCTGTGAGGAAGACAGTCAAGACTTGGGAACTTCAGTAGGAGGCGATACCTTACATAATTCTTGAATTACGTTATAAAAAAAACTTGACTTTGTCTTACGTAATCTCCCGTCACTGCGGTACATGTCGGCAGAGTTAAGGATGGCCAAGTGCGCATGTGTCATAACACACTGTACGTACATTATTAGACGCATTACAGCACCACGGTAGATTTGTATAGATAAGTGTGTTTCTGGGACTTGGCATTTTGACCTTTAAATTAAATTAATTTTACCAAGGCACTTAATCTCTTTGTAATTTCATAATGTTTTGTTACAGTAAATAAATAAAAAAAAAAGAAAAAAGTGCACAGCTAATAGATAAGGTTCTCAGGCCCCATGGGTCGTGGCCCTCACTATGGACCTCGAGGAAGATCATTTAGCCATAAGTGATAGAACTCTCCAGTATAATGTATAAACACATAAAATATACAGAAATATCAACTTGCAACTTAGTGAATGTGTTTTATGGCGACCCGTGTAGTGTCACAGAGGGAGACGAAAGAAGCCTTCCTTACTAGCAATACCCGTAACATATCTCACTAGACAATATTACCATTAATCATATCATTGTAAACAAAAACACAGTTACCAGCGCTGGCGACGCCGGAAAAGTGATGTCTCAGCTGTCTTGTGAGAATCCATCATGAACTACTGTAGAGTAACCAATGTCTAGCCCACAGTGGAGCGGCGGAGGAGGGTAGTATTGTTTATTTAAACATTTCAGTTAGCCAGAACATTCCAGATATAAAGTGAACAACAACAACAACAACATTAACATGGCTGAGCCTTTTGAGTGCTGCAGCTCTCTTGAAAGCACCAGATAAATACTATAATGTGTTGGTGTGGAGGAGAGAATCAATATGTGTGTTATACTAGTTATCACAGAGTCATTGCAAGCCTTATGCAAATGGATTTTAGTTTCAACTTTATGACAATAGTATTGGTTTTCACCTGACCACTATAATAGTAATAACTTTCTCTGGATTACATTAACCTTCTGGTGTCAGTGTAAAGGCGGGTCTATGTTAGTAACTTGCAAGAAAGAGCATTTTTTAAAACTGGAATAGGGATATAAGGTGGTAAGAATATTGTGTATACACTGTGAAGTATATGTCAGGTATGCAGTATAATGTAATGTCCTTCACCAGGATCACTGATGAATGAATCTGTATAGTAGAGTAACTTTTTTTATTTAAGTAATTATCCATAGTTATGGGAAATGGTAATTAAGAATTACTCTAATACGTGTGTGTGTGTGTGTGTTCTGACCTCACTAGGGGAAAGGTCACGGCAGGGTTAGCTCCGGAGGGATAATTATCAGATATGGCCAGAGCTATGTGCGGTCTTGGGTATGAGAGTTTGTTGACCAAACTGGAGTGGTCCACTGAAGAATTGGCGAGGGCCAAGTTAGAAATTGAGAGGGCCACGTTTGGAGAACTTGAAATTAAGGAAAGAAGCTGTGATGTTAAAAAGGAAGGCTGGGCAAGCCAGTGTCTGACAAGAAAAATCAAAGCGAGTGAAGTCCGTGAGTAATTGGGAGGACCAAGCTGGTGGTGAAGCACTACGAAGGATCTACGACAACAACGACAACAACAGCTTAGTGTACCAACCGTTCCAGTCCTTGATAGACGGGTGGACGTTAGTACAGTCAGGGGCAGGATGAACAAGGAGGTATAAAAAGCAAATTGTTGGTGACTCACAGGTGAGTACATGGACAGGGCCTTTGTGGGTAAAAAACAAAAATAGGATGAGGTGTGTTTACTTGGGAGCTGGGGAATTGGGGGTCTCAGTGAGCAGGATGGACAATATCTTCATGGTAATGGGAACAAACCCATTATCTGCCTCAGTGCAGGAGGCAATGATATTGGCGGTGTGGAGCGAGGAGCTTCTTGATAAGTTCAAGGCAGCCATAGATCGTATTAGGACTAAGGGCCGGGATCCTATCATATGCGGTGTCACTGCCTAGAAGGAGAAGTTGAGTGAATGGTTGTCAAAAGACAGTTGGTGTTAACGACAAAATCTTGACAGATATTGCAAAGTCCATCATCGGTCCCATTCATTGACAACTGGACCTTCTATGGCAGAAGGACCTTTTATGCTAGGGATGGGGTGCACCTGTCAGGAGGATGGGGTAACAACCCTGGCTGGGAGACTCCTAGGGGGCAGTTCAAAGATGTCAAGTCTTTGACTGCTAAGAAGACACTATATAGGGGCACGGGGGTGGAGGAGACTGCAGTGGGGCAGAATAAACAGGCGAAAGATTGCAGGGGGAAATAGTTGGAATGATGACCAAAACTAAATTAGACAGGGAGTTTAAAACTAAACGCGGTAAAGGGAGGACTCTCAGAACGACCCCAACTAAGTATATACTACACAGACAGTAGAAGTATATGAGAGGAAACAAAATGGATGATAATGGGCCTTGGTATGTACCGAAAGAAATCGATATAATTGCATTCACTTTCCAGAGCATGGATCAACCTAGACACACGTGAATTGCAGTCGAATACCAGAGTACTTTGGGTTACAAACTGTTCCATACCGATAGGCAGATGAGAGGAAAGGAGGCAGGTAGCAATATATTTAGGGATAATGCAGTCTATGAAATAAATGAGAAATAAAAACTGAGAGAATACAGAAACAATGTGTGGATAAGAATTAAGCGACGGTCAGAAAAAATTAAATCTGCAGGGAGTAATACCATAGACCCCCCAATCTTGATAATCAATGAGCGACTTATCTGGGATGAAATGCGCAGGGCTTCCATACACAACAAAAGACTGTATAGTAGAGCGACAACCTTGGCCAAATAGATTGGACCGAGCCTTCACGGGTAACTCCAGAATCAAGAGGATTTTTCTCGAGGCGATCCAGGACTGTTTCTAAGTCAACATATAACCGAACCCACGGGGTAATAATATATTGGACATTTTTGTCAAAGCAGAAAACCTCATTAGCAATATCGAGGTCGAGGAGCGAACTTGCAAACAAGCGATCACAAAAGAAATTCGATTCCAGTTAGATTTTTCAGGGGCAGACGTAAGGAAAATTCCCACTAAAGTACCAGATTTCAGAAGGGCAAACTTTGACAGTTTAAAGAGGCAGCTGAGAGGGGGTGTAAGCAACGTGAACCTGACAGATGACACCGACCCTACAATGCTGAATCTCAAGTTGCGGGTTCCACGACAATTTAAATAGTGAGAGTTACTTAATGCACCAAAAGGCAGAACATACCATACAAAAACTCAGATCAGACAACAATGACCCTAAATGGATAAATAATTATTTAAAAAGACATCATTGGCCAAAGAAGGCTATAGGTAGAAGGATAAATCATTGGCAGAAATTCACCTCCGGGACTATTATATAGAGGGTATTGGCGAGTAGGGTTAAAACAAGGAATGAGAAAGCAAAGAGGAATAATGAAATTAGGATAGCAAAGGCGAAGACAAACCCCAAAGGATTCTGCAAATGTATCAAAATAAAACACGAGAAAAGGTGGACCAATACGGTCAGACTCCGGCGAAGCTCACTGATAACGACGGAGGAAATGAGCAATAATTTGAATAAATATTTTCAACGGTTACCACCACCGAAAATTTAAACGCATGATACCCGAGCTGCGACTCTATTCAGAGATAGTAGAAGAAAACAAATTAAGCGAGATAGTAGTGACTAGTAACGATGTTAGTAAGCAAATAGACAAACTAAAGCCTAATAAGTCACCTGGTCCCGATGAGATATTTGCCAGAGTATTAAAGGAATGTAAGAAAGAGCTTAGTATGCCCTTAGCAAAGTTGTTTAACATGTCCTTAAAAACAGGTGTAGTACCAGAATCCTGGAGGATAGCGAATGTAATACCGATTTTCAAGAAGGGGATAGATCACTATCCTCTAACTACCGCCCAATCAGTCTAACATCAATAGTAGGCAAATTACTGGAAGCAATCATTTCAAACTCTATTCGAAATCACCTGGAGAAGCACAGATTGATCAATGATTCCCAGCATGGCTTCACAAGCGGACGTTCTTGCCTAACTAATCTATTAACATTCTTTTCATCAGTTTTCGAATCAGTGGACGAGGGGCACAATTATGATGTGGTATATCTCGACTTTAGCAAAGCCTCGACAGAGTCCCCCACGAAAGACTAATTAGAAAGGTAGAAGCTCATGGCATCAAAGGTGACATCCTTAAATGGATTAGGGCGTGGTTACAGGACAGGAAACAGCGCGTGAGCATTAACGGCACTAAGTCCCATTGGAGCAACGTCACAAGTGGAGTTCCCCAAGGCTCAGTACTTGGACCATTATTGTTTATTATATACATAAACGACATAGATATCGGCATAGACAGCAACATAAATAAATTTGCTGATGATACTAAAATAGGACGTGTTATCAAATCTGACGAGGACTCGGCAAAACTACAGGAGGATCTAAACAAATTTTTCGAATGGTCTGAAAAATGGCAGATGAAATTCAACATCGACAAATGTAAAGTACTCAGTATAGGAAATGTAAACAGGGAAACCAGATACCAGATGAACAACGATGCCATAGAGAAATCCGACTGCGAGAGAGATTTAGGAGTAATGATAAGTAGGAACCTTAAGCCAAGTAAACAATGTGTTTTTGCTCGTAACAAGGCTAATAAAGTACTTGGGTTCATACAAAGGAGTGTTAGTTACAAGACTAGCGAGGTCATCCTAAAACTGTATCTTGCTCTTGTGAGACCACACCTGGATTACGCAGTTCAGTTCTGGTCACCGTATTACAGAATGGATATAGAATCCTTGGAAAGAATTCAGAGAATGACAGACTAATCGGGCATTAGGAACCTTGAGTATAGAGACAGGTTAAAAGCATCTTGTTTATCGCAGAGATGTGAGAGCGAGGGCGACCTGATAGAGGTGTATAAGTGGAAGGCAGAGGGCTAAACAAAGGGGACATTACAAAATTATTCAATTATCAACCGAGGCGAACTTCGTAATGGTTTTTAAGTTGGACAAATTTAGATTTAGGTGTGAAATAGGTAACACTGGTTTTGAAGCAAGTAGTGGATGAATGGAACAAGTTACCAAATATCATCATTAACTCGAATATGTTGAATTGCTTCAAACATAGGTTGGATGCTCATATGAGCAATAGGGGTTGGGTGTAAACGGGACTGCCCAGTATGGGCCAATAGGCCCGCTGCAGTTTCCTCCATTCTTATGTTCTTCTGTTCTTATGTGTGTGTGTGTGTGTGTGTGTGTGTGTGTGTGTGTGTGTGTGTGTGTAGTACAGTTATACGTACAGTACCATAATCCGTGAAGAGCCAAGTCACCTGCCTGAGACACATCGTGATGCAATACTTGATGCTGCGTCACAAGTTTTTCAGAATGATGTCTTTTGCATATAAAAGAAACGTATATTATAAGAGTTACGTAATTCTGTTATGAAGATAGAGATGTGGTCACGACAATGACCGGTCACTTGCAAATATCAGTTAACTGTATCACTGTATGCGTACTTCAAGTGACAGGGTGACTGGGGTGTGCTTTTGGGTGGTGGTGTGTGGCAATAAATTGGCGTGCGATTACCACGTGTCGCACCTAGAACAGATTTTTTTTTTACAGATTGCCCACGAGGGGGCTAGTTTATTGGGTGCCCCCTTACATCCTGTGCAAGGTGAAGCGCAGAAGCGTTTACAGTGCCCAACTGGGAAGCATGCAAAGTTCATGCTTGCCTTTATGACTCATGCATTAAGGGCGTAAAAGCCTGAAGGGTCATGGGTTTTGTCAGCAAGTTACATAAAGTGACAGAATGATGAGTGTGTGTGGTGGGGGGGGGGGTGGGGGAATTCCCGGTACAATTTATCTGTTTATGGCAAAGTGTGGCAGGTCCCTAATAATGTCAAGCGTCAAGCCTGTTACTAGGAGGAGGGATATCTGGTGAGGGAGGGAAGAGGTGTTAGTAACGGCTGGGGACCTGTAGGAGGAGGTCATAGGGCAAGTGAGGATGTAGTGAGAGGGGGTGTGAGAGTCGGTTGACCACAAAGTTTGCAAACAGTGTGGCCAGGCTCAGGGATGCCAATGTACTAAGCGCGGCGAAGTACAGTGGGGGTGGTGGAGGTGATATGGTGTGGTGGGGCAGGTACAGTAGGGGTGGAGGGAGGCACATAGGCATTGACAACATTGAGGGATATACCTTTTAGTGTAATTGTGATGGTGTGTGCGTCGACATGCCGGTGGGGTACAGGTAGCCAGGGGTGGTGTCCTCAGGGCCAGCTCAGACACAGGAGTGGGCGCGGCTTGCGGTGGGTGGAGGACAGGTTGAGGCACCACGTGTCGTGAAGATGAGGCAGGACTTCGCTCGGGGGCAGCAGGACACACCAGGGCAGGCCCGGTAGGTACTACACCAGTAGTGAAGGCCGCCGGCGGTGGAGTAGGCCGTGAGCAGGTGGGGCTCACAGGGGGACTACCAGCTTGTGTCAAACCAGAAGAGAGGAGTGACTGGGTGGCAACAGATGGCAAGAGTAAGTTGGAGATGGTGGTACAGAGTGTAGCGAAGAGTTTTTCAATACGTTTGGTAAATTCTTGGAAGAGGGATATGATCTGTGACATGTCACTGGCGGGGGGTTGTGGGGGGCACCGGTGGGAGCACAAGGCCTGGCAGCTTCAGAGTACAGACAGGGAGGAGGCCCAGTAGTAGTTGAGTTAGGAGATGGCCGGGATTCCTGTGTTGTAGCCAGGAGAGGCCAGGCAGAGGCAGGTGTTGTTGAAGAAGGCGTTGCTGGAGACAGAGGATACACAGGGGGTGTGGCCCGGAAGACTGGGGGGGCGTTGTGGTAGACTTGACCTTCGGAGAGGCTTTTCCTCTGGGACAGATGGGCGATTGGGGCATTGCCGTGAGTCGGCATTGTGTCGGGCGCCACAGTTACAACATCTGGGAACAATTACGTAGCCCACGCCACCCCTATTGACGTGGTCTTTTATTTTCTGGCCACAAGCGGCAGAGTTGTGGTTACGTGAACAGACTCGACATCTGGGACGATCACGTCGGCAGCAGGCGGTGAAAATGTGCCCCCAATGAGAACAGAAGACACAAAATGCAGGCTCAGGATGATAGGCTTCTGCAAACAGTGGGGATAAGAGTGGGTGGGCATCCACAGTGGTTGGGCACTCCCTTCCCTTCCACTTGACAATGACAGCAGGTTGTGGAACTCTCTCCCGGTAATGGCGACGTATACTCAGTATACTAGAGTTAAAGTCACGCGCATCTTCGATGTCAGCGTATAAGGGGAAACGTTTCACTAGGATGTGGCAACATTCATCAGCGTCTACTGGGGCACCAGGACGACCCCGTCAAAGCCAACAGTCCTAAGTGCTTCATAGACCTCAGGATTCTCACACTAGATAAAGTTCCGGTTCTTACCTTGTCGGAATTGAATGCTGAAACCGTGCTGTCTGCAGTACTTCATCATCCAATTAAAGCGTTCTTTTACAGTTTTCAGAGAGTCCTTGGGGAAGTGCAGATTCAGCTTACTTGGCTGGTTGGCAGGGGGCAGGGTGATAGGGTCCGTGGCATTGGTGTTTCCACTTCGGGTAGTGTTTCCCATAGAAACATTACCGTCACTGTCATAATCACTGGGGTCTGACTCTTGAAGGGTGTTGGATTCAGTATGACCAGGCGAGTTGGTAATGGCATCAGTATCAGAGATGTCTGCGTCTGAATCTATGAGAGAGCTTCTTCTGGGACGTTTATATCGACCCCCCATGCTGGCAAAACTTGCCACCTGAGGGGACCTTTGTGGGACGATTGGGAAGTCAAGAGCACCTATATGGGTACGTCTGTCCCCTTATGTGGTCACGCCACGACTGGTCGCACCTAGAATGGCTTTCTCGAGTATTGTACACACCTCTCGGCTTGACCTACTGCTTCACCTTTTTTTTTTTTTCTTTTTACGGGAATTAGCCCACCCGGGCACAGGTCAAACGACCCACAACGGAGCCTGGGGGGCGAAAAAAAAAAAGAATGGAAAGAAATTGAAAATATTGAAAAAAAGGTTATACTGTATTAATCTACACCACGAAGATGCCGGAAAACCAGCTTTTTAAAGTGAGACAGATTGTAAGAGCAAGGAAACACAGAAGAAGGCAGAGCATTCCACAGTTTGGCTGTGTGAGGAAAGAAGGAGGTACTATAACGGGCTATTCTCGTGTGACCGACATTCACAGAGAAATGGTGGGCACCGCGGGCAAGACGTGTGTTACGAACCCACGGCCTTGCCGGTGGTACACAGGATGCCAAATCCACTGAACATTGCCCGTTAAAGTACCTGTAAAAGAAAGAGAGTGAAGCAACATTGCGGCGAAGAGAAAGGGGAGAGAGATTGTCGACTAAAGGAGGAGAGTTAATAAGACGAAATGCCTTTGATTCCACCCTATCTAATAGTTGGACAGAAGAAGAGCCACCCCAGATATGAGAGCAGTACTCCAAGTTAGGACGAATGAATCCCTTATATACTTGGAGCAACTGCTCAGAAGTGAAATAGCTGCGGCATCTGTACAGCATTCCCAACTTTCGGGAGGCAGCTTTAGTTATACTAAGGATGTGTGATTTCCAGGACATATTGGAGGAAATGGTGAGGCCTAACATATTTATTTCAGAATTTGGGAGGATTTTAACGTCCTGAAATGTAATTGGTGGGAGATCGTCTAATTTACAAAGTGTAATTGGTAAATATTGAGTTTTGTTACTATTGAACATAACCAAGTTTGTATCTCCCCATTCAGAGATGCTGCACAGATCCGCGTTGATAGAAGTATGATATCAGTTCTAGAAACAGATCTAGTTTGAGAGTTAGGAGGAAGGGAAAAATGTGAGGAAGAGTGAAGAGTAGAATCATCGGCGTAAGAATGGATAGAATTAGTTGTAGTGTGAAGTAAATCATTGATAAAAAGAAGGAAGAGAGTTGGTGAAAAAAGAGAACCCTGTGGGACGCCACTATTGGTAGAGAAAGAGCGAGAAATCGATCCCTCGACAACAACTGCCATGGATCGATTCTCAAGGAAGCTAGAGATGAGAGAACAAAGTGGGGGAGAGAAATCAAAAGAGGGAAGTTTAGATAGCAAAGACTTGTGCCATACCCTGTCAAATGCTTTGGAGATGTCGAGGGCCACGACAAAAGTTTCCCCATAATCCCTAAGAGAGGATGACCAAAGATGGGTGCTATAGGAGAGCAGATCACCAGTTGATCTCGCCTGGCGAAAGCCATACTGGTGATCCGACAAAAGAGAAAGGCGTTCAAGGTGACGGAGAAAATGGGAGTTCAAGATATTTTCGAAAATCTTAGAGAGGGATGAAGTTAGGGCAATGGGGCGATTGTTAGAGGGATTAGAATGGTCACCCTTCTTCGGGATGGGCTGAACCAAGGCATGCTTCCAAGAAGAAGGAAAAGTTTTGGTTTTGAGGCAAAGACGAAAGAGGCGAGCAAGCACAGGGGCCAGGGCTTCAGCACACTCCCTCAGAACACGAGGGGGGTATTCCGTCCGGTCCATGCACCTTACTCACATCCAACCTGGATAACACACCGGCAACCCTGCGAGTGGAGATTATAGGAAAGTGTATAGGTTCAGTAGGAGGTGCAGGGGTAGGAGGGATAGAGTGGGAATCGTCTAAGGTGGAATTAGAGGAGAATATGGTGCCAAAGAGGTTGGCTTTGTCAGGGGGAGAGTTGGCTATTGAGTTATTGGGACGGAAGAGGGGAGGAAAAGAAGGCGTGCAGAAGTTGTTACAGATGTTTTTAGTTAATGACCAGAAGGATTTACTGGAGGAAGAATTAGTCAGGACAGCGGTCTTTCTTTTAATAAAATTCCGCTTGGCCCTACGAAGAATAGCCTTACAACGATTCCTAGAAGTAATGAAAGAGGTGTGGGTAATAGGAGAAGGAGATAGTTTCATAGCTCGATATGCCCTATCTCTCACCCTGCAAGCAAGAGAGCAGGAGCGATCAAACCATGATTGTAATGTGAAAGTTTTGGTAGATGATGGGATAAATGCACTCATACCGCCCTGTATAACCCCAGCAATGCTGTCAGCACATACTGAGGCATCCCGAGTGGAAAAGCAACATTCATCCCAAGGAAAGTCGGTGAAGAATTCTCGCAAGGATTGCCAGCTTGCCCTCCGATAGTGCCATAGTTGACGTTTAGAGGGGGGTGGGGGAGATGGTCGTGCCCAGTTTGATTTAATAGAAATAAGGTTGTGATCAGACCCTAAGGGGGCAAAAATTGAGTATGAATAGTGTGAGAGGTTAGAGGTAAAACAAAGATCAAGAATGTTAGCAAGTTGATCGTGTCGATCAGGAAGGCGTGTAGGGTGTTTGATTATTTGTTCCAAATCATTAAGTAAGGAAAAAGAGAGTGCCTCAGCTCCACCTGGGTCATCCCTTGCAGAGCCAAGCCACTCTCCGTGATGTACATTGAAATCCCCTAGGTAGAGGATCTCGGTGTTGGGGTGTGTGGATAGCAACGACTCATGGCAAGAATTGAGATAGTCAAAGAGTTCGAAATAGTTGGTAGAGTTGGGAGAACAGTATAAGAAACAAAGAAAAATAGTCACAGTAGGTAAAGATATTTTGAGCCAGATGACATCATAAAGGGGAGATTCAAGATCCGTGAGTCGGGCTATAGGTGTACGTGTATTGCAGTAGGCGCATACACCTCCCTTAGAACGGAAGTAGGTATAAAGGTTGTCGTTAGAGACTTGAAAAGGTTTAGGTGAAGCTGCTTTGGTCAGTTGAAGTTCGGAGAGTAGTAAGAGGTCGGGGGAAGAGGTTGATAGATGGTGCTCCACAGAAGGAAAATTGGATCTCAGTCCGCGAATGTTGGAAAAATGAAGTGTGAAAAAAGCCGATCCTCCAGCAACCGCGGTGGCGTCAGTTGAGGCCCCAGTAGCTTGATGATACAGGTCGGCCCTGGGGTTCACAACCTTCCCGACCAGTGGGACCCATCCGAGAAGGCCCCGCTTCAGTATTAATATCAACTGACATAGGAGAATAAAATAGAATGAATAAAACGGATCAAGAATGAGTACGGTTTTATTTGTGGTGTTTCAACTTCTGGCAAAGGCTCTTTGATAAAGGAAAATGGAAGCGTATCATATGGAACACAATAATCAAGAGTATAATGACTGTATATACTGACAACACTCTTTTATGTAAGGTTAAGGATCTAGACATCAGAGTTGACCAGTCTCTGAGAGACTGAAAAAAAGTGGAAGAATTGGTCGAAAAATCATAAAACGCTTGGAATGATTAATCGCACCTGTTGATATAAAGACAAGAGAATGACCACTCAACTCTACAGTTCTTCCCACGCTGAAGTTCTATAAATAGACAGGGAAACTACACGTACAGAGAGGTAGTAACATAATTGGAAAAAGTGTAACATAGAGCGACTAGAATTATTCCTGAAATAAAACCTCAATATTCAAGTAGGTAGACATCTTTGGCTTAACACAAGACATGGCAGCATATCTCATGAGACACGTAATTCTCGAACAAAATGGAAAACATAAACCACACTAGACCATACCTTCACGATGTCAAATGGCAATACAAATACAGGACTAGAGATTCAAAAGAGTGTTGGTGTTCCAGAAGTTATTTTTTTTTTATAATTCCATAAGTAATCGCAGACAAGATAATTAGGGAGACTGAAGGGACCCTTAAAAGTTAACGAGCCTTGGACATAAATGTTGTGGTCGCCAGATACCCAACTCAGGACGAGACATTTACCATCTCACACGTCGCTGACGCCTGTGGTCACCCGTGCTTGCCCCACACTGCATCTCTATACAGTCAACACCCAAACACCCGGGCTATACCCTCGGCTCTTCTCCACACCCATCATATCATTTACGGATTTATTTAACCTATTTTATTATTATTAAATTAATTAAATAACTACAGTGAACAAAACAATAATTTCCTTCAAAGTGAGTCATCCACACAGCTTTACTTGTTATGTGACTGGTGAAGGTGAAGCCTCGTAAATCGCTATTATGTATCAGGGATTATTATAAGTGTCTCCCACAGTTTAATAAAGTCGCTTTAGATTTACTCTTGTTACCAAAGACAAGGCGATTAGTATCACCGTTATAAAGTGGAATCTAGTACTGTATTAAGTGTTTTGGTATTTAACGTTAAGAAATTCACTCAGTTTTGGAAAAGGTTCTTCATTTTACCTGGTAGTTGTACTCTATGCGTGTTTGGTCATTAAAGTTTGTAACACTGTTGCTTACAGTCATAGAGGGACTGTCCATCTTTATTCCCATGTCTCTGAGGTTTTACTAGTTCTTCTTAAAAGATTTAAAGCGTGGTGCACTGGTCCTTCAGTCACTCATACCTCTGAGCCACATCATGTTTTTCAGAGGAGGAAAGACTTTAGGCTTGGCACCTCACTCGATTTTAATTCTTGCCGATGCCCAACCCAGGACAAACAGTATAAGCTGTTTTCTGCAGCTTCTTTTGGATCGGCGTTACAGCACTGTTTTCTTTGCAGTGTGCCACCTTAAGTACTGTCTGAGCAAAACAATCTTGGACACTATACCTGGTCAGAGTGGACTTGAAACTTTGGTGGGCCGAGGCTTTTAACTGCACACATATTGAAAACTAGTACTGTACTGCCTTCGGCCTAGTGCATAACATTGTTCAGGAGTAATGTAATGTACAGTCAGCAAAAAATGGATCTGCACCCTTGGTCTGGTGGCCTTCTGGATGATCACTATAACTGAGGTCGCGTTTATTTAATATGGTTGGTATTTCTGATTGTGTGCAACATTGTGTAACAAATATGAAATATCCTGCATATCAGGTTTAGTTCAAATAGATAAATTAACAGGAATACAAAGACCTTAACGAAAGCAGACACTATTTCATTATTATATACTGTACTAGGTTGTAATACCCACATAAGAAATGATTTCCACAATAGGAAATGAGTCGCCGTTAAGAATTTCACATATTATGAGATGAAGTGAAGTTCCCGTAACTCCTCAGTATTATGACTTATTTGTGATGAAATATAATATCTCGCCCAAGAGGAAGAACAATATAAATAACTACATTTTGTAAGCCATATACTATGACTCAGGGGAGCAACTATTAACTCTCCGGACAAAAATATATTAATTTGCCTATCAAAGTCATTGTAATTAATCACGGGAAAAAACACAAAATTCTATTCATTCGTTTTCTTTTCTCCAAAACAGATGAATGTGAAAACCAGGAGCGGTGTGTTTCTGCTGACAGTGTTGCTGGGACTGGCAGAGATGCAGACAATAAACCGGGCAGTAACGAGGATTGTCCACTACAATAGGCAAGACATGCCTTACTTAATAAGTTTTTGGCCGTGGCCAAGCGTACCTCGGGTAATGCCAGCTCGTCCCCAACATGAAAAACAGAGGAGTGGAATAATCAACCAGCAAGATTCTGAAGAATCAGCAAATGGTCGTGAGGATTACTTTGGCCAACCACAAAATTCTCAACAAGTCATGTTTGACCGTCAGAGTCAGCTTGGTCAACCACAAAACTCTCAACAACAAGCCACAAATACTCGTGAGACTCAGTTTGGTCAGCCACAAAATTCTCAACAAGTCATGTTTGACCGTCAGAGTCAGCTTGGTCAACCACAAAACTCTAAACAACAAGCCACAAATACTCGTGAGACTCAGTTTGGTCAGCCACAAAATTCTCAACAAGTCATGTTTGACCGTCAGAGTCAGCTTGGTCAACCACAAAACTCTCAACAACAACCCATGTTTGACCGCCAGAGTCAGCTTGGTCAACCACAAAACTCTCAACAACAACCCATGTTTGACCGCCAGAGTCAGCTTGGTCAACCACAAGACTCTCAACAACAACCCATGTTTGACCACCAGAGTCAACATGGTCAACCACAAGACTCTCAACATGCAGGAACTTTTGTTACAGCCACCAATACTGGACAAGGTGCTTCAGGTATGGGTGGAAGTTCTTCGCTGGCAGGATTCTCCGGGCAGGAGAATCGTCATCATTTGTGTGCCAAGGAGCCCTCCCCTGGAGAATGCCGAGGAGCCTTTCCCAGGTACAGTATAATCTAGTCTTTCTGGTAACTTTTGTGCATAAAATATATATATCTGTTGAATATAACCAAGTAAGATATTGGGAATGAAGAAGCAAAATACTATATCAAGAGTGGTTGGTGTAGGTTTAGCTGTTTTCCGCGATGTGTGAAGATGATAACAAAAGAACGATAGACGTGTGAATGCTGAGGTGTGAAGATGGTAAAAAATCAGTTGTAAAATGAGAACTGAGTAAGAAAAAGGAAGTCATTAAAAAAATAAAGTTGTATAACGGTGTAGTTTAAAAGATAAGAAGACTTAGTGATAGGCGAGAGAGAAAGACATATATACCTGTATGGTTGAACCTCACGACTGTGTTGTGTGCGAGAGACGGAAAGACCATTTTAAAGAGCTGTAGTTTTAGAGACATAAGAATAACTTCAGAGTCATGATGGTGGTCGACTGGGTGATGAGTGATATTCTCTGTAGATTATTTATAGAGGTGATATTAGATCATACAGCGTAAAGAAGCATTAAGAGGATCGCCATGGATGAACAGCAAGGAGAGACGACTTACCTGGAGTGATGGTATACGAGTGTTCCTATACAATATGGAGGAGAACAATAGGTATGGATAGGTTAACAATTATGGTGGGAATGTATAAGTTTGATAAATCAAGGAATAAAGAGTGTGTGAGACCATCAAACTTCGACTAATGGCTGAAGAATGACTGCAGATCGTAAAGTGAGGAGCTGTTCTGTGTGTGATGGTTGCAGTAGGAATGAACCTTACCACCCAACATAATGTTCAATGATTTGATGTAGAGCATTGTGAGTCGCTGTAGAAGTAAAGGTTCATTATATATATAGAACTGTAAGTTAAGGATATGAACAAATGTGTGCGGGTAGTTGTACTTATTGTTTTGGCCTCACTGTCCTGTAACCCACTCCCTTGCCTTTGAGGTTTGTGTACTCCTGAACCACCAAGGAGGAGTAAGGGTAATAGATGAATAAAGCGGTAATAGAAAAAACTTATGCTAAAATTAGGATATTTATACAATAATAGCAAGATTAAGTTTAGTAAGTTTATAACAGAAAACATATGAGCTGCCGCGAGATGATTTGTGACAGAGATAGTAAGAAGCAATGAAGTCATTATAAACTTAGAATAAATATATAAAATGACTATGTGAAGTAACTTTTCATAATAATTAATTCTGGTGTTGTTTACGCAGGTTCTTCTACAACTTGGAGACGAACCAGTGTGATTGTTTCGTGTACGGCGGGTGTGAGCCAGATGATGGACAGCCGCAACTCGTCTTCAAAAATCTGGAAGAGTGTCAGCACACCTGTAAGCCCAGCAACTTGCAGAAAGGACCAACCTGCGATATTGTGTTTAGAAAAGAGGAATCATTTAGGCTCTTCACTTCTGCAGCCACCACCACCAGTAGGCCGAGACCCAACCTGGACCTCAGTCACTTTAACGATGATTCACTTCTAGGGCTATTCGCAAACATTTGAACACTCTATGTTAAGATTCGTTTCCTAACAGTTTCCCTTATTATAAAGGACCACCAGACATAAATGTAAATAAAGGAACACTTTCCTTCATTTTCCAGTCATTCGGTCATTCTCGCTCTTGTAAAGGGTGTGTTATATGGCACTTCCCTACACACAGGGCAGGACTCACCCTAATACGGAAATCACTCGATGTCATGTTATCTCTTAATAAATACACACACACACTTGACCACCATAGGGTAAGGACATGTCTGTCAATGCTCTTGTAGCTGCCTCGGGTTAGGCTGTTAACCCATTTCCCACCTCCGTCACCTCAACTTCAGTCGACTGGCACATACTTAGGACTTTTCCACCAAGAAACCAGTGTAAGGATTTGATCAACACATGCCTATACTGAAGTGTCACGCAATAATACGCATCTGGAAGTATCTGCCATCTAGTAACGTTGCTAAAACCTCAATAGATGGCGCCACTGTTCGACTGCACATTTTATGCTGTGCTTAGGGCAGCTGCTTTCTATCTTTTGTACACAGTCTTTGGGGGCATCAAGATTCCGAGGGTTGCTACTAATATCGACTTTCACACCTACGCGCGAGGTCCCACAACATCATGTGAAAAGTTTTGCCAACACCATGAGTTGTACTGTGAAAAGAGATATTGGATTTCTGGAAGACAGTGTTATAATATTATTAAATTAATCTATCACGGCACTCAGTACTCAGCTCCCTCTCATCATCATCATATCTCCATATATCAGTTTGGGACAGAGGTGTTGTACCGTCTTCGCTAATACTACCAGCCACCTCAGAACAGATCTTCGTCCAGGTACTGCTGTTGGGACACCACAGCGGTATCAGGACTACAGGACCAGAGCCTTTCTAACCACCGTGGAAACCATCAGATTCATACTTGTACTGTATGTTCACCTCATGTTTTTCACCTTTGTATTCAAAGCTTTTGTTCAGACCCCCAGTGTCACCTTATGTAATTTATATCATCTCTGTTCATTGTATGTTGTTAGCCTTAGGGCTGTTGTATTCTGCCAATAAACCGCTAATTATTATAATAATAATTATTATTACACACACACACACACACCCATGTGCGTCACGTCAAATATGCGTTTCGCGCGGGACCTGAAGGCAAAATAGGGGAAGGAGGATGGTGTACAATAATTGTTAGATTAAATTAAGACTTACAGGATATGACCACTAACTAGAGACTAAAACTTAAGGAACTATCCAGACCAATGTAAGATTGCCGTGATATACAAAATATCTTGACCAATCAACAGCTGTTGATTATGAGGGCTGGACGTGTTCATAGTAGCAAGATATGACAAAATAATTAGGGATGATGGGATAAGAACAAATATTAATGGCACAGTTGAGGGTAGGAGGGCCAAGGGTAGGCAGAGACTGTGATGGGTGAATGAAATTAAAAACTGGGTCCCCAGAGAATTGCAAAACCTAAGAGGTTTGGTAGAAACAGCCCGAGAACGTTTAGAGTGGAGGAGTGTGGTCGCCAACCCTCAGATATGAGGACGGTTCTCTGATAGATTGATCTTTCAAGGCTACTTCAACGTCACCGTCACCACCTTGACCAAAACATTAAATTAACGTTTTGGTTTAGACTGAAATAACTGAGTAAATTTAATCTTTCAGGATAGATTTACCAGCAAGATATTTAGAGGTAATTAACATTTAAATTTGTTCTGACGTCACCAAGACTCACCTTCCTGATATGAAGAAAAGAACTATCTCGTTAACTTAATAAGGAGACTGTGAAGACCACATAAGCTTCACCATCAAGAGAATTAAAGCCGATTCTTGTTCAAGTTCACTCCGAGATCATCGCAACTATTATCCAATGGAATGTGTAAACACTTAAGTTTCTCAATAACTGTACAACAACAACAACAACTACTGAAGTCTGCCCAGTGAACATCTGTCGTGTTTGGTGACAACAGCTTCATTTCTCCGAAATGGCAGTCGTTAGCAAGATGAAAATTATTCAACACTGGTCCCTTAATAGACGTAACGAACTGTCTAACTTATACTATCAATTAGACCCAGACATTATTCTGTTAAACAGTACGGGCATAAAGGACGAAAGTAAGCTGAACATTTTTGGCTACACTGTATACCAGAGGAACATGACGGGTGAGCTGAACGATGGTGTCGCTGTGGTCGTCAGGTCACGTCTGAGTCACAGAGTGTTGCCAGACTTCGAGGATTCAGTTCTAGGAGTGCAGGTGGAGACAACTAGGGGATCTGTTATCATATGCACAATGTACCTACCTCCCAGACGTCCTTACTTACCCGAACAAGATCTCAACCAGATGCTACGCCACAGAAAACCAACATACATCATTGGGGACTTAAATGCGCGCCAACGCCATACTCGGACACGGTAATGAGAACAACGTCGGTGTGGCGCTGTATGACAACATCAGAATGGGAAAACTGCAACACCTCGGGCCAGATTTCCAGACACTGATCAGACGTGCCAGTGCCACAACACCCGACATAATCCTCTCTAACAACGAGGCCGTCCTGAACAGGCACGTTACCGCCGGACCCATCAGTACCAGCGATCACCTGCCAGTCGTCGTGACGCTCTCATCCAATCCCATTATGATCCCCGCTAACATCACGTCAAACCTCAAACGGGCAGACTGGGACTCCTTCAAGGAGGCTCTCAGTCTCAAGCAGGGGAGAAACCTGGAAGAAGCCAGCCCCAATGACAGACGACGCGGTCGAGCAATGGTACACTGATGTGAAGACGGAGATGGACAACAACATCCCGACCACCACTCACAGAACTATTCCTCACCCTCACACTAGTCACTAGTTGAGGCAGCTCAGTGTCCAGTACGATCACGTGACAGCTAGCCAGTATCCGCGGGTGGACGCAGGAGCTGAGAGACCGGTACCGAGAGCTACAGACGGACATCCGGCACGAGAGCAAACGTCTACATGAACAAAAGTGGGCCGCCTTGGTGTGGGAGGCAGCCAACAATTACCGCGATTCTGCTGCCTTCTGGAGAGGATCAAGCGATTAATGGGTTCCACCTCTAGCACGGCCTCTTACCTGCTCGACCAAAACAGCGAGAAAATAATCGAGGAGGAAAACCAAGAACAATTACAATGGCGATATTTTCAAAAGATCTTTACCATTAGTAAACAGGAGAATGAGGGCTTCGACAGGGAGTTTGAGGAGGACATTTTAGGTCAGTTGCAGGACCATCAGCACCTGCTCCAACCGGTAGCACGGACTGACTTTACTAAACTAGTGTACGAAAGCTACCTGACGGAATGCATAATTTCTGCAGATGTGTCAGCCGTCATAAAAGGGTTTAAAAATAAATCACCTGGGCAAAGCCATATTAACAAGAAGATCCTGGCCCAACTCCCCGACAACATGATAGAGAGAATTGCTCATATATGCAATGTCTGCTTCGCCCCTGGATACTTCCCTATCATGTTCAAAATCGCGGTTATCCACCTCATACTAAAAGCAGGGAAGCCTCCAAACACAGTCGAAAACATTCGACCAATATCACTGCTAGAGGTACTTGCCAAAATCCCCGAAAAAATAGTAAACAAGCGGTTGCGGATGTATCTGGAGGACGAAGACGTGCATAATCCCCGCCAGTACCGAGGCACATCCCCCGCCGTAGCCCAGGCTTACGAGCAGATTGCAGACGCCATGACTGGCCGCCTGCAGTGCAACGTAGTACTGAGGGACGTCGACAAGGCGTTTGACAAAGTTTGGCACGCGGGGCTGCAATATAAGATCATACAACTGGGGCTACCCGAAAACCTGACGCGCCTGCTGTGCAACTTCATTACGGACTGCAGAGTCAAAATAAAGATGCAAGAACATTTTGGGGAGGAATTCTCACTCTCGAGCGGCGTGCCTCAGGGCTCTTGTCTCTCAACAACCCTTTGCACACTCTACAAGACTGACCTGCCACCCCCAATCGTCGGCAGCGAGTATGCCATGTATGCCGACGATGTAACAGAGATCGTCTCCTGCCCAGGAAGGTCCACGGCACAGATGGCGGGACTCACTGCTCGGGCAATAGAGGATATCTCAGAGTATGAAAATAAATGGAAAATAAAAACAAACATAACGAAATTCGAGGTCATACCCATAGCCAAATTCAATCCGGCGCCATTGATGATCGACGACGAAGAGATTGAGTACTCTAAACAAGGCAGGATGCTCGGCCTCACCATCTCTCGGACGGGCATCATTTCCCACGTGAATGACAGACTAAAGAAAGCCAAAATCGCTTCAGCCAAATTAAAACGTTTTAAACTGATGCCTGAGAAGATAAAAGTCCACCTGTACAAGGCGCTGGTGAGGCCTGTGTTGGAGTACCCACATATACCACTCGTCACACTCGGGAAGACCAGACTACATCAACTACAGAGCTTCCAAAACAAGTGTTTGAGGTCAGCCAGTGGCCAAGCGCCACCCTACCAGGAGACAATGAAAACCATCCACCTGAGAAATACAACAGTGGCCCTCAACGTCAGGTTTCATCGCCTAGGGAAGAAGGTTTGGGACAAGCTCCTGGACGACCCTCACAGCCCAGACCACCTACGCGGGGAAGACATCAACGGAAGGCAACCCCACGCCTGGTGGCCAAGGAGTCTGCCCGCATTACAAAAACCCAACCCGCGACCCATCTATGTCCGCCACAGTGATCCACTTTAGTTTAAGACTTAGGTGATGTAAGTTCACATTTAACAAGTCACAATCTAGTGAGTCCATAATGTAATACATTATAAGATTTTAATAAACATGTAATTTTAAAATCATACTAGTCATTGTCTACCAAAGTAACCATTGTGCAACCTCATCCTAAATCCCAGGTTAGCTTAGTTAGCCAACAAACTCTGTAATATGTAAAACAAGGGATGTCGTCCCCTTCTGTTCAACTCAAACTTCTTTTCCAACCTTTCCCCCCACGACTATATGTCGTGACTTCTCTATCCTTCATGTCTGGCTGTGCCTTGAGCCCCAGCATGCCTTCCATCCTTTCCCCACCTTAGCCTAAAAAAAAACAAAAAACAAAAAATGCTCATAGGTTTTATGGGCGATGATAATGACATAAGCTGCACAGCCACTTTCTCATAAATTAGTTAAGAAAACACAAGGTCCTGCGGAGTGCCTGATATACTCGAGTGGTTGATGACGTCATGTTAGTCGTTAAAGTTGACAATGTTGAGTAAATAAAGACGTAAACATGTCGTGTTGTGTAAAAAAATTTCCAGAAGAAAAGTGCTTTTGTAAATCTGGTAATATGTGAGTTGCTGCGTGAGACAATGTTAGTTCTACACGTGGCCCCTGGAGGAGGGCGGGCAGTGCTCTTACGTTTTGTTGTTGTCATAACTGTCATGTATTATACCTACAAACTCTAACCAAAAAGGTCAACAGCGATAAGATTGTTATATTGAGAACACTGAAAAGTCGAATGTAAGAAACAATATCTGCGAGCTCACTTATGAATTAAAACTGGAAATGACCCATATGTAAAGGAACTAGAACTTGGTCTAGCACGAGTCATCGTGAACAACCAAACTTCCTGTAAAATCATTCATCCTCTGAGTTCGAGGAGGGTTTCACTTGTCAAGCTTCAGGATGTTAAAATCAACATTGGCTCGTGTAACCACTAGCCATTTACTATAGCAGGACAAGTGAATATGTTGACAGACATGACCTGTCGTCATTTACCGTTTTATATATATATATATATATATATATATATATATATATATATATATATATATATATATATATATATATATATATATATATTGTTGTTGCCGAGTTCGCTGGGAAGACAAGATATCAAATGCCAGTATTCTTGCTGACACCAACTGTAGGAGCATCGAGGTTACCATTATCCATGAACAACTACGTTGGATTGGCCATGTTACCAGCATGGACGATAGTAGACTGCCAAAGCAGCTACTTTACAGTCACCTAACGAATAGTAAACGTAATGGTAGCGGGCAACTGAAAAGGTATGAGGTTAGTCTTAAGGCAAACCTGAAAAGGTGCCAAATCGACCCCCTCACCTGGGAGTCGATTACTCCACACCGTAACGCTTGGAGGAGCACCACACGGGAAGGTGTCAATACTTTCGAGCTAGCCCGACTGCAAACCGAGGCAGATAAGCGCCAACGTCGGAAAGACGTTGCCACCGCCCCTCCCACAGTAGGTGGAGCCCTCCACATGTGCAACAAATGTGACGATGCTGCCGGTCCCGAATCGGGCTCTTTAGTCACCTCAAAACTCACTAACCTAGGTGACATCCTTAATAACCCATATCTTTTTATCATAGCTGGATGGTCGTCATACTCGATTACGAGCGACAGCAAAGTAGTAGTAGTAGTAGTAGTGTGTGTGTGTGTGTGTGTGTGTCAGAAGTCGACGTAAGCACCACTACTTTCAGACTCTTGGCACGGTCACTCTAAGTCTAAATAAACAAGAGAAACTGTTAATACTGACGTGTTATCTGGGCTGCCTGATAATACAGCTCGTGGGGCTGAACATATCCCGCCGGCTTCTGTCATTATTATGTGGGAGTTGGCGTCTTTCAGGCCAATGTCTTGTACGCACACACACACACACACACATATATTTATATATATATATATATATATATATATATATATATATATATATATATATATATATATATATATACAGTATATATATATATATATATATACAGTATATATATATATATATATATATATATATATATATATATATATATATATATATAGGGTTCCCAAGCGCTTTCGTGTAATTCACATCTTCAGGGGTGAGTACAGACTCTCACTTCTTTCCTGAAGGCACCTACAGTGATTTACTTGCATAAATATTATATATATATATATATATATATATATATATATATATATATATATATATATAATATATATATATATATATATATATATATATATATATATATATATATATATATAAAGAAAAACAAAATAAAAAGAAGTAGTGGAAATGTTTAAAAGTAGGAAAAATTCCAACTCACAAATAAATTTCTTGGGTTTTATTTCTTATTATCTGGAGATAGCTGGCAACCGACTATCATCGGTGTCACCCTAGTATTGACAGAATTGCCTGTTTTTTGTTTTTATTATATTATCACTGTAGTCAGATATGGAAAACATAACTTATGTTGACATTAAAAATATTTAAAAAAATTGAATAGTTTATGAAAAAATTAAGTTTTTGATAAAACTGCCAGTATGCACCAGAGCCATGGTCGAGACGACGTGTTGGCTTTCCTGGGTATATTCCCACACTGGCTTGGGGCGGTCCTCAGGATCGTGTCAAGAATAAGTGGGCTTAAGTGGTGAGGATCACGAGTCATCACCACAACATCCGGATCCGGTCGATAAATTTGATTAATAAGAAGCTACAAGGCTGTTGTTGCTCTCACCAGCTTTGTGTTATAATTTAATTAGAATGATTGTATATGCAGAGCTATAGGCCAAGCTTTTCTATACAGACATGTCATCTTTAGAGAGTGACTGAATAAGTGTCTTCTGGGATCACTATCTGGAGTGCGTTAAGTTCCCCATATGAGACGGACCCAACAAACATCTGTACTTCCATCTTCACTAATGAACACCATGCGTTACCTCAAACTCGTTAATACTAGCTTGTGTGTGTTTACGCTTTAGTTCTTTCCTTGAAGTTGTAAACACATGAAAGTCCTTATGACGTTTATGTGTGCTCGTATACCCTGGGGAAGGAGGGGCGGGGGGCAGAAACTTACTTACTTTCTTTCTTGTGAAATCAGACCTGAGTGCTGTAAATGTTGGCCTCCATAAATGATATTCACATGCATCTGGGCTCACAACACTGGTCGACAACTTTGACAGCAAGCTATTGGAAGTAAGTTGGCAGTCCTAGAACAAGATGACCCTACGTGCGGTAAAGCACCGGTGAGTGGTACAGCCAATGTTGGTGTTATTGCTTCCAGGGATGCCTAAGGCTGCTATTATTACTCGAAGAGGTTAAAAATAAGTTGTTTTTACTTGTCCAGTTAATTCTAATCCAATATCAAGGCATGTTGTGTGAAATTCAGATAATACATTTTAAGGAAAACAATATTTTTCCAGATGTTTTTATTTATTTAATGACTCAGATGAAGGTCCAGATATATTAAAAGTTATTTAAGTCAATAAACCACTGAGATATATGTAAATGAGCTGCTATTCACACTGAATCACTGTCACTGTTGTCAAGTAAACACTACACTATACACGGCTGCACTTTAGAGATCTCTGGCACACACACTCAAGGTAGCAGACAATGTTTCTCATGGCACATGAGCAATTACTATTGCAACCTTTCATACAACAGCAAAAATATTTCTTCACCATTTGCTGTAGTCAGGCTGGGACCATCATGTCATCATCCATTGTCCAACCCAACTCTTCATATGGTCATTTGTCAATAATAGGAGTTAGTGCAGCACACTTGAGATGTAACGTAATGCATCCTCTGTCGGTGATAGACGCTTCAGCAGACTTGATTTATTGTTGAGAAACTTGTAGGCTGAGCTTCCGAGATCTGATTCTTCCAAGTCATCCCACGTTTGGTTGATAAATTCTGGGGTAATAAGAAATGCCTGACCTGGCTTTCTCGAGGCTTTGTGCTGCTATATCTATAGACTTGCTTCTCTTCAGCCACGCCTTCTTGTCATTTAAGTTGGAATAGTTGGCTGACGCCCCTCAGCACTACGTTGCACTGTAGGCGGCAAGTCATGGCATTGGCGATCTGCTAATAGACCTGGGTTATGGCGGTGGGTGTGCCTCGGTACTGGCGGAAGCCGAACTGGCGGGGATTATGCACGTCTTCGTCCTCCAGATACATCCGCAACCGCTTGTTTACTATTTTTTCCGAGGATTTTGGCAAGTACCTCTAGCAGCGATATTGGTCGAAAGTTTTCGACTTTGTTTGGAGGCTTCCCTGCCTTTCGTATGAGGCGAATAACGACGATTTTGAACATCTTAGGGAAGTATCCAGAGGCGAGGCAGGCGTTGCATATATGCGCAAGCCTCTCTATCATGTTGTCGAGGAGTTGGGCCAGGATCTTCTTGTTAATATGGCTATGTCCAGGGGACTTGTTTTTAAACCCTTTAACAACGGCTGACACATCTGCAGGAACTTTGCGTTCCGTCAGGTAGCAGTCGTCCACCAGTCAAGTGAAATCAGTCCGTGCGAGCGGCTGGAGCAGGTGCTGATGGTCCTGCAACGGACCTATTATGTCCTCCTCAAACTCCCTGTCGAATCCCTCGTTCTCCTGTTCACTAATGGTAAAGATCTTTCGAAAATATCGCCAATGTAATTGTTCTTGGTTTTCCTCCTCGATTATTTTCTCGCTGTTTTGGTCGAGCAGGCAAGAGGCCGTGCTAGAGGTGGAACCCATTAATCGCTTGATCCTCTCCAGAAGGCAGCAGAATCGCGGTAATTGTTGGCTGCCTCCCACACCAAGGCGGCCCACTTTTGTTTATGTAGACGTTTGCTCTGGTGCTGGATGTCCGTCTGTAGCTCTCGGTACCAGTCTCTCAGCTCTTGCGTCCACCCGCGGATACTGGCTAGCTGTCTCACATGAACGTACTGGACACTGAGCTGCCTCAGCTGGTGATTAGTGTGAGAGTGGGGAATGTTCCTGTGGGTGGTGGTCGGGATGTTGTTTTCCATCGCCGTCTTCACATCAGTGTACCATTGCTCGACCGCGTCGTCGATGTCATTGTTGCTGTCCTCTTCCAGGTTCCTCCCCTGCTTGAGACTGAGAGACTCCTTGAAGGAGTCCCAGTCTGCCCGTTTGAGGTTTGACCTGATGTTAGCGGGGATCATAATGGGATTGGATGAGAGCGTCACGACGACTGGCAGGTGATCGCTAGTACTGATGGGTCCGGCGGTAACGTGCCTGTTCAGGACGGCCTCGTTGTTAGAGAGGAGTATGTCGGGTGTTGTGGCACTGGCACGTCTGATCAATGTCGGGAAATCTGGCCCGAGGTGTTGCACTTTCTGATGTTGTCAAAGAGCGCCACACCGACGTTGTTCTCATTACCGTGTCCAAGTATGGCGTGGCGTGCATTTAAGTCCCCAATGATGTATGTTGGTTTTTTGTGGCGTATCAGCTGGTTGAGGTCTTGTTCGGGTAAATAAGGACGTCTGGGAGGTAGGTACATTGTGCATATGATAACAGGTCCCCTAGTTGTCTCCACCTGCACTCCTAGAACTGAATCCTCGAAGTCTAGCAATATTTTGTGACTCAGGCGTGACCTGATGGCCACAGTGACACCGTCGTTCAGCTCACCCGTCACGTTCCTCTGGTATACAGTGTAGCCAAAAATTTTCAGCTAACTTTCGTCCTCTATGTCAGTACTGCTTAACAAAATAACGTCTGGGTTTAAGTTTTAGTACTTTTTTTTTACGGGGAATAGCCCACCTGGGCAAAGATAATCGACCCACAACGGGGCCTAGGGGACGAAAAAATAAGAGAAAAAAATAGAAAAGAAAAAGATTATATTAATCTTCACAGCGATGCCGGAAAATCATCTTTTTGAAGCGAGACAGATTGTATGAGTATGGAAACACAGAAGAAGGCAGAGCATTCGACAGTTTGCCTATGTGAGGAAAGAAGGATGTATTACAGTATAACGGGTTATTCTAGTGTGACCGACATCCATAGAGAAACGGTGGGCACCGGGGGCAAGACGAGTGTTACGAGCCCACGGCCTTGTCGGCGGTACACAGCATGCCAAATCCACCGAACATACCCTTTAAAGTACCTGTAAAAGAGCGAGGGTGAAGCAACATTGCGGTGAAGAGAAAGGGGAGAAAGATTATCAACTAAAGGAGGAGAATTAATAAGACGAAATGCCACCCCAGATATGAGAGCAGTACTCCAAGTTAGGACGAATGAATCCCTTATATACTTGAAACAACTGCTCAGGAGTGAAGTAGCTACGGCATCTGTACTGTACAGCATTCCCAACTTTCGGGAGGCAGCTTTAGCAATGCTAAGGATATGTGGCTTCCTGGACATATTAGAGGAAATGGTGAGGCCTAGCATATCCATTTTAAAAATTGGCATAATGATTGCGTCCTGAAATGTAATTGGTGGGAGATCATCTAATTTGGAAAGTGTAATTGGTAAATACTGAATTTAACCATGTTTCTACCTCCTCATTCGGAGATGTTGCACAGATCCGCATTGATAGATGTAATGATATCAGCTCTAGAAACAGAACTAGTTTGAGAATTAGAGGGAAAGGAAAAATGTGAAGAGTGAAGAGTAGAATCATCAGCGTAAGAATGGATAGAATTAGTCGTAGTGTGAAGTAAATCATTGATAAAAAGAAGGAAGAGAGTAGGTGAAAGAACAGAACCCTGTGGGACACCACTATTGGTAGAGAAAGAGCGAGAGATCGATCCCTCGACAACAACTGCCATGGATCGGTTCTCAAGGAAGCTAGAGATTAGAAAACAAAGTGGGGAGAGCGACCATAAGAGGGAAGTTAAGAAAGCAAAGACTTGTGCCATACCCTGTCAAATGTTTTGGAGATGTCGAGGGCCACGACGAAAATTTCCCCATAATCCTTAAGAGAGGATGCCCAAAGATGGGTGCAGTATAAGTTAGACAGTTCGTACTGTATGTTGGACAATTTTCATCCTGCTAACGCATGCCATTTCGGAAACTGTACCTTGGGGCGTCGCTTGAAGTGTTTGCTCGGCTTCTGCCATTTCTAGGGGGCCGGAACTTCTTAGCAGAACCTTTGAACATCTGCTTTCCAGCTAATTATGTGTGTTGGAGTACCATGTGTGTTGTAGTATCGTGTGTGTTGGAGTACCGTGTGTGTTGTAGTACCGTGTGTGTTGGAGTAGCGTGTGTGTTAGAGTACCGTGTGTTGGGAGTACCGTGTGTGTTGGAGTACCGTGTGTGTTGGAGTACTGTGTGTGTTGGAGCACCATTGTTTGGGCCGGGATTTGATATCAAACGATCTCACTTGTTAACACTTGCCTGAATGAGTGTAGAGTAGTCGCTGGTACCTTTGATGAAGCTGGGTGAGATAATAGGGAGTCTCACGGCGTGTCCCCCTTTGATACAGTCGTAGTTTTGAGTCGTTGAGTCGTCCAAGCCCACCTGGGTTACACTTGTAATTATCTTAGCTTGTAGGTATACACAAGTGTACACAGGTTCTGTTATCTTCAGTTGTGGTTTCTTGGTTTAATGTAAACACACGTGGTGATTTTCTAGTTATATTGGATGCTCTGGTAGTTACAGAATTGTTTGTTGACAGACTACTGAGCATTAGCTATTAGCTTGTAATTAGCTGATATAATTAGAGAGAGATACAGCCTTGGGAGCTATGCTCACACACGTCTCTTTAGTACGGTGTCTGGCTGTGAACTGTGAAACTGTGAACTAGGCGAACCTCTCTCTGTCTGCTTGTAAGGGGGTATGTAATCTATATGTCAACACAGAGATAAGAGGTTACACTCCACAGGCCTACTACGGAGGCCTGGGGACATGTATTTATGGGTTGTAACCTGAATCTGTGTGAAACTACAAATGTTTATGTGTGCTGTCCACCCTAGGAGGTGTGACAGAACAAATGCTTATGTAGCTTTATGCTCAATAGTCTGGGTGATAGAATGTATATAATGAATATATGTCCTTAGCCCATATTTATATAATACTGATTGATAGGGGCTAGAACAGTTGGAGTACTGTGTGTGTTGGAGTACTGTGTGTGTTGGAGTACTGTGTGTGTTGGAGTACTGTGTGTGTTGGAATACTGTGTGTGTTGGAGTACGGTGTGTGTTGGAGTACTGTGTGTGTTGGAGTACTGTGTGTGTTGGAATACTGTGTGTGTTGGAGTACTGTGTGTGTTGGAGTACTGTGTGTGTTGGAGTACTGTGTGTGTTGGAGTACGGTGTGTGTTGGACTGTTGTGTGTGTTGGAGTGTGAGTGTTGGGTACTGTGTGTGTTGGAACTGTGTGTGTTGGAATACTGTGTGTGTTGGAGTACGGTGTGTGTTGGACTGTTGTGTGTGTTGGAGTACGGTGTGTGTTGGACTGTTGTGTGTGTTGGAGTATGTTGAGCACTGTGTGTGGGAGCACCCGTGTGTTGGAGCATCAGGTGTTGGGATACCGTGGAGTGTTGAGTACCGTGTGTGTTGGAGCACTGTGTGTGTTGGACAACGTGTGTGTTGGAGCACGGTGCAAGCTGAGCACCGTGTGCAAGCTGGAGCACTGTGTGTGTTGAACATGTTGAACATCGTGTGTGTTGAGCATCAAAGTTGGAGCACTGCAAAAAAGTTGAGCACGTGTGTGTGTTGGAGCACGGTGTGTGTTGGACTGTTGTGTGTGTTGAGCATCGTGAGTGTTGGAGTACTGTGGTGTTGAACATCGTGTGTTGGAATACCGTGTGTTGAGCACGGTAAAAAAGCGGATCGTCAGGTGCGTTGAGTACGGTGTGTGTTGACTGTTGCAAGCGGAGCACCGTGTGTGTTGGAGCACTGTGTGTTGAGCACCGTGTTGGAGCATCAAAGTTGGAGCACTGTGTGCTGAGCACTGTGTGTTGAGCATCAGTGTGTTGGAGCACTGTGTTGGAGCACTGGGGTGTTGGAGCACGGTGTTGACTGTTGTGTAGGAGCACCGTGCTGGAGTACCGTGCTGGAATACCGTGCGCTGGAACACCGGTGCGTGCTGAGCACGGTGGTGCTGGAGGACTGCGTGTGTTGGAACACTGTGCGCTGGAGCACCGTGCTGGGACACTGCGTGCGTTGGAGCACTGCGTGTTGAACACCG
This sequence comes from Homarus americanus, assembly GCF_018991925.1. NCBI lineage: Eukaryota > Metazoa > Arthropoda > Malacostraca > Decapoda > Nephropidae > Homarus > Homarus americanus. The sequence goes on from NW_024735554.1 coordinate 12,327,464, forward strand.
TGTGTGTTGAGCACCGTGTTGACACTGTGTGTGTTGGAGCACCGTGTGTTGACACGGTGTGTTGGACCGTCAGTGTGCTGGAGCACGAGTGTTGGAACACTGTGTGTGTTGAACACCGTGTGCGTTGAGCACCGTGTGCGTTGGAGCACCGTGCGCTGGATTACCGTGTGCTGGAGCATCAAAAGCGTTGGAGCACCGTGTGTGCTGGAGTACCGTGTGTAAAGGAGCACTGTGTGCGTTGAGCACTGTGTGTGCTGACACCGTGCGTTGGAGCACGGTGTGCTGGACCGTTAAAATGCTGATACCGTGAGTGTTGGAGCACCGTGTTGAACACTGTGTGCGTTGGAGCACGGTGTGGTGTTGCTGGAATCGTTGTGTGTGTTGAGCACCGTGAGTGCTGGAGCACGGCGTGCTGGAACACCGTAAGCGGAGGTCGGGTGTGCATGACTGTTGTGTGTTGAGCACGGGTGTGTTGGACTGTTGTGTGTGTTGAGCATCAAAAGCGGAATCTCCGTGTGTGCTGGGATAATTGTGTGCTGGAGCATTTTGCGTGTGCTGGACCGTTGTGCGTGCTGGAGCACCGTGAGTGTCGATACGGTGTGTTGAGCACCGTGAGTGCTGGAGCACCGTGTGTGTTGAGCACCGTGCGTTGGAGCACTGTGTGTGTTGAGCATCAAAGGAGCACCGTGTGTTGGCGTTGAGCACCTGTGTGCTGAGCACCGTGAGTGTTGACCGTTGTGTGTGTTATGGCACGGTGTGTTGGAGCACTGTGTGTGTTGGAGTACCAGGTGTGTTGAGCACCTGTGTGTTGACATCGTGAGTGTTGAGCACCGTGTGTTGATACTTGTGTGTTGGAGCATTCTGCGTGTTGGAGCACCGTGAGTGCTGGACTGTTGTGTGTTGTAGCACGGTAAGGAGCATCAAAAGCGATATCAAAGGTTGATACCTGTGTGTTGACACCGTGAGCGTTGGAGCAACGTGTGTTGAGTACTGTGGTGTTGAGCACTCAAAAGCGAGTACCGTGAGTGCTGGACTGTTGTGTGTGTTGGGATGCGTATGTTGACCGTTGTGCCGAGTACCGTGAGTGTTGAGCGCGTTGGAGCACGTGTGTTGACCGTTGCGTGTTGAGCAACGTGAGGCTGGAGTACTGTGTGCTGGAGCACGAGGCTGGCGCCGTGTGTGTTGGAGTACCGTGTGTGTTGAGCACTGTGTGTGTGTTGGAGTACCTGTGTGTTGGAGCACCGTGAGTGTTGGAGCACTGTGTGTTGGAGCAGGTGTGTTGGACTGTTGGTGTGTGTTGAGCACCGTGAGTGCTGGAGTACCGTGCAAGGAGCACGGTGTGTTGACTGCTGTGTGTTGGAGTACGGTGTGTGTTGAACTGTTGTGCAAGCGATACCGTGGAGTGTTATACGGTAAAAGTTGGATCAAGTTAAAAGTTGGGTACCGTGTGTGTTGGAGTACCGTGTGCTGGAGTACCGTGAGAGGCGATACGTGTAAAAAAGGACTGTTATGCGTTGGAGCACCGTGAGTGTTGGAGCATCAGTGCAAGCGTGGAGATCGTGGAGTGCTGGAGCACCGTGTGTGTTGAGTACCGTGTTGGAGCATCAGGTGTTGAGTACTCAGTGCTGATACCGTGAGTGTTGGAGTACCGTGTGTGTTGAGCACTGTGTGTGCTGAGCACCTGTGTGTTGGAGGCACCAGGAGTGTTGGACTGTTGTGTACACACGGTGTGTGTTGGACTGTTGTGTGTTGAGCACGTGAGGTTGGAGGTGCTGGAGCACGGTGGTGTTGGATCATATGTGTTGAGCACCGTGGAGTGTTGGAGCACTGTGTAGGAGCACCGAGTGTTGAACACTGGGCATGTTGAGCACCGTGTGTTGAGCACCGTGAGTGTTGAGCACTGTGTGTGTTGGAGCACCGTGTGTGTTGGCCGTGTGCTGAGCACTCTGTGTGTTGAGCACCGTGAGTGTTGGAGTACCGTGGCAGGAGTACTGTGTGTGGTGGAGCACCGTGTGTGTTGGGAGGCCCAGGTGGTGGAGGCCGTGTGTAGGTGAGCACTGTGCAAAAGGGAGCACCGTGTCTGTTGAGTACCGTGTTGAGCACTGTGTTGGAGCATCGTGTGTGTATGAGCACTGTGTGTTGAGCAATCGTGTGTTGAGCACCGTGTGTTGATAACGTGTTGAGTACTGTGTTGGAGTACGGTGTAAGGAGCACAAAAGTTGAGCACCGTGAGTGTTGCTGACATCAGTAATGAGTAATTGTCAGACCAAACCTTACAGCCCAGAATTATGCCGCATATAACAGCAAGAGCACTGCAGACCTCGTGGTACCACCACATTCCGGGTTGACACACCTCAGGTCGACCCAAGGGACTTGACCTCGCCCGCTAATGACGTGAGCCGGTGACCTACAACCGCACCTAGCCAGGACACCTGGCCAGGACCACACCTGCACACAGCTATCTAGATCAAACCAGTTTAGTGTTAATTGTTAGAGGTCAGAAGCCGGCTGGGCCGACCCCATATAAAGGCCCTACAGTCCCGTCCACGGGCATTACCATTATCGTTCTGATTCTGGTCATACTGATTCTCATTCTGGTTGCTGTCATCTCTCTCCCGTTCGGGTCGTCACTCGGTTCACTAAGCAGAGTCACGCACTTCCCCTCCCCAGGTCGGGAGGGAGACCTCCCGACCAGACCACGGCATCGCCAGCTAAGCAGATTCTCCCATAGGAGGCAGCCCAGCCAGCACTCACTGGGCCTACGTCAGGGTACACGTGAGTCTTGTCAGAACGTCCTAGGGTGAGTACCTACTGTGGGAAGTGTATTTATTCAGGTGTGTCCGAGAGTCAGTGTCAAGTAACGTAAAGCATAATGTGTTAGTACCCCGATATAATAGTGATATTAATGTGTCCATGTCATTGAGTGAATTAATAAATAGTTGTATCGAAGAGGTGTTTGACAAGTTGTCCCTTTAAGAAGTAATATACGTGTATTGACATACGAGATAAGATAAGCGTAGTGACGCTGTGCAAACAACATCCAGGCCACGCTACCAAGTTTCCTACCTTTACATTCCTACTCTCTATACTTCCTACCTATATATGTAATTCTCTTCTTGTGAGATTTGTCTCATTATATTGGTGGTAGCGAACTATGAAGTTAACCCACGCCCCCCTCGTCCCTTGTTATTGGTAACAGTGTACTTAACGTAAACCCATGCCCTCCCCTGTTAGCCACAGCACCTGGCTCGTTAGTTCAAAAGTGCGTGATAAGAAGTTCCTGCGTAGTAGGGTGAAAAGTGTCCTAGTGTGTCACCGTTACAGCTCAAGTAAATGTCTCTTGTGGTGGTATGTGCGAATTTTTAATAGAAATATGTTCAGTGCTTAACGTAATTTCTCAGTGTCACCCGCTATCTGTGGCACTCTCAGTAGCCCCAGTGCAGTTTGATTGTTGGTCAGTGTTAAATGTAGCCATTGTGTTTCAGTGATGAAAGCGGTGTCTGTACTAACTGTTATAACTTAACATGTCTTTTAACCTACATCCTCCTCCCTGTCCTAATCCTTACCTCACCCTCCTTACCCTTCCTCCCATCCCTGCCCCGCCCTGCCCCGCCCCTCCGTTCCGTGCCCCTCCCCGCCCCGCGAAGCCTCGGCCTGGCCCGATCAACCACGCCTCGGCTCCTCCCCACCTCACCCGCAACGCACCAGCCTGGCTGGGCCTGGCCAGCCTCGCCTCGCCCAGTGCCGCCCCGCCTCGCCCCACCCCGCTCGTGTGACCTCACGTCCTTCTGACCCGCCCCGCCTCGCTTGACCACACTAATCCCCCGTCTTTTGTCCCGTAAGCTGTGTGTTGATGATGATGGTTAATATAAAGTAATATTGCGATGAATGCAGCAAGCCACCCATTGCACATTTGTGCTAGGTTGATTTATACGGAAGGCATGCTGTGAGGGATAAATTAGATGTTAGTGTAGTGCGCAGAGCTACCCTCACCAGCCTAATGAGAATATTGTCGTGACGGAAACCGTAGTTAAGCAAATATTGACGAAGTATAAAAGCAAACTTTTTTTTTTTTTATGAATGCACTTCAACTGATCCATCGTCCCTTTTAGGATTACTGTCAAATGTCATCACAGTACTACCCATGGCCAAATGGACGCCAACTACAGTACATACGAGCAGAGAAGAACTAGCATATACAGTTAGCGTGATGAATGCAGCTTGATGAAGGCAGCACGAAACCCACCACACCACGTCACTTCTTTCAAGTCTCCTTGTCTAGGATTACAAGATTTTTATATTTTCACTTTAGGAAGTTAAGGAGTGGAATGAACTGCCGATGGACAACGAACCCTTCCGGTGAGCCCAGCCAGGGAGGATTCACCATTGTGGAAGGTGGGACAGGATTTGTCTTTGTCCCCTGCCACACCACGTGACGGGAGGCGGAGAGCCCTGGTCCGGAACCTGCCCTTACGAAATACTCCAAGGAGACGACAGGCCCAAGCAGAGGGACTGGCCTTCATCCCGGCTGGAGGGGCCGACGGCAGATGAACAGAAAATCGTCTGAAGAGCAAGGAAAATGATGATGTTGCAGAGAAGAAATGCGATGGAGTGCAGGTAACGCACCGAATATGAAATGAAGATGGTGAAAGAAACGCAGATGAGCAGAAAAAATTCGGTTCGAAGGAGGAAATGAAGAATGTAGCAAAGAAAACGTGAGATGAACAGAAAATTCGTCTGGAATATGAAAAATGATGATGTGAAGGAAGAAAAAAAGGAAGATGGAACAGAAAATCTATCAGAAGATGTTGAAAATGAGGCTTCTAAACGTAGAGAAGAATGCAGATGGAGAAAACTGCCTGGGAATAGTATAGAAACCAGGAGGAAGGGAGAGAAGGTTGAAGATGTGGGAGAAACGACCCAAGGTGTGCGGTGGTGAAGAAAGAAGATAGAAGACAAAGTATGTGAAGAAAGAAGACAGAAGATGTGCTGCCCTGACATCACAAGAAAAGTCGATGATGAAGGACCAACTGACTACAGTTGCTGAGCTGCCGCCATCCCCCTATTTTTCAGATACCAGCCGGGATGGAAGACGAGCTATGCCGGACCCAACTAATGTACTGATGTTGTTGAGGATAATAAAAGATATCAATACCCCAATATGTGAAGGCAGGAAACATTTTTGTGTATTTTCGAAGCATTTTTCTCTGATTTTGTTGATGTTTACTGCTGTGCAATGCTCTTTTTGAGTCTCACTTTTTTCTATGAGTTCATTTATCAATGTCTTGACTATGAAAACACGATGTTGTAGCTATATTACTGACTGATATGAATTATTATTTTATTAAGGGCTGATAAGAAACAACACCTGTTATTGTTTGTAGAATGGGATTTGTAAGCTTGCCTCGGACACTTGGTGCTATGAAGGATTTATCTTTATGTTCACACTTGCTATGCTCTTTTTCTCCTGGGTACAGAAGCTTTGATCTTATGGGAGGTATAGTGAGCTTTATATCAAACCAGTAGAAAACATGTTACCTATGAGATTGTTGTTTGTAAATGTGAGACTATGTTATCGCCCCAGGATTATCTTGATAACATTGACGTGACGTTATGTCTATATGTGGGCATCAAATCTCAGATGAAGTCAGTCTTGGCGGGAGGTAATGATTGATTGTCAGGACCAAACCTTACAGCCCAGACCAAAGCCATATAACAGCAAGCACACCACAGACCTCGCAGTACCACCACATTCCGGGTTGGGATACACCTCAGGTCGACCCAAGGATTTGGACTGCCTGCCAATGACGGACAAGATTCTGCAACCTGTACCTAACCAAGACACCTGGGCAGTGACCACACCTGCACACAGCTATTCAGATCAAACCAAGTTTAGTGTTAATTGTTAGAGGTCAGGAAGCTTGCTGGGCTGACCTCATATAAAGGCCCTGTTGTGTCTCTGTCCACGGGCATTGGCGTGATTATCATTATCATTCTGATTCTGGTCATACCGACTTCGCATTCTGGTTGCTATCATCTCCCTCCTGCCCGGGTCGTCACCGGTTCACTAAGTGAACATGCACGTCCCTCCCCAGGTCGGGAGGAGACTTCAACCAGACCACGGCATCGCCAGCTGACAGATTCGACAGGAGGTGCCCAGCCAGCAGTCACGTCAGCTTCGCCGTCAGGGTACACACGCGAGTCTTCGTCAGAACGTCTAGGTGAGTTACCTACTGTGGGAAGTGTATTCATTCAGGCCCGGAGAGTCGGTGCCGGCGCAACGTAAAAGCATAATGTGTCAGTACCCCGATATAGTAGTGATATTAATGTCCATGCTGGCCGAGTGAATTAATAAATAGTTGTATGGAAGAGGTGTTTAATGTTGTCCCTTTGAAGTAATATATGTGTATTGACATACGGAGACAAGAGGTTGCATTGACGCTGAGCCATCCAGGCCACGCCACCAAGTTTCCTATCTTTATTCCTACCTCTATACTTCCATTTATACATATTCTTCCTCTCATTGTGAGATTTGTCTCATTATATGTGTGTTGGAGCACGGTGTGTGTTGGAGCACTGTGTGTGTTGAAGCGCGTGTAAGTGGGACTGTTGCAAAAGTGAGCACCGTGAGTGTTGAGCACCAAAGTGAGCACGGTGTGTGTGTTGGATCTGTTGTGTGTTGGAGCACCGTGAGTGTTGAGCACGTGTGTTGAGCACCGGTGTGTTGCTGGAGCACTGTGTGCTGGAGTACCTGTGTGTTGGAGCACCGTGAGTGAGCGTGGTGGAGCACCGTGTGTGTTGGACTGTTGTGTGCAAGGGAGAACCGTGTGGTGGAGTACCGTGTGGTGTGCTGGACTGTTGTGTGGTGTTGGAGTACCGTGTGTTGGAGCACCGTGTGCTGGAGTACCGAGAGTGGAGCACTGTGTGTGTGTTGGACTGTTGTGTGTGTTGGAGTACCGTGTTTAAGGGAGCACCGTGTGTTGGAGCACCGTGTGTGTTGGACCGTTGTGTGTGTTGGAGCACCGTGTGGTGGAGCACCGTGTGTTGGACTGTTGTGTGTTGGAGCATCGTGCAAAAGGAGCACGGTAAGGTTGGACTGTTAAAAAGGAGCACCGTGAGTGCTGAGCACTGTGTGTTGGAGCACCGTAAAAGGGAGCACGTGAGTGTTGGAGTACGGTGTTGGGACTGCTGTGTGTGTTGGAGCACGGTGAGTGTTGGAGTACTGTGTGTGTTGGACTGTTATGTGTGTGCTGGGATAACGTATGTTGGAGCACTGTGTGCTGGAGCACCGTGTGTGTTGGAGTACCGAGTGTTGAGCACCGTGAGTGTTGAGCACTGTGTGGTGTTGGAGCACGGTGTGCTGGATCGTTGTGTGTGTTGAGCACGTGCGGGTGTTGGAGCACCGTGTGTTGAGTACCGTGAGTGTTGGAGTACCGTGTGTTGAGTACGGTGTGTTGGATCGTTGTGTGTGTTGGAGCACGGTGTGTGTTGGAGCACCGTGCAGTGTGCTGGAGTACCGTGAGTGTTGGAGTATCGTGTGTGTTGAGTACGTGTGTTGGACTGTTGTGTGTGTTGAGCACCGGAGTGTTGGAGCATCAAAAGTGGAGCACGGTGTGTTGGACTGTTGTGTGTTGGAGCACCGTGAGTGTTGGAGGCCTGTGCAAGGAGTACGGGTGTGTTGAATCGTTGTGTAAGTGAGGCACGAGTGTTGAGCACTGTGTGTGTTGAGCACGGTGTGTGTTAATCAAGTTGTGTGTGTTGGAGTACCGTGTAAAAGCAAGGAGCACCGTGTGTGTTGAGCACCGTGTGTGTTGGAGCATCAGGTGTTGAGTACCTGTGCGTTGGAGCACCGTGAGTGTTGGAGCACCGTGTGTGGTGGAGCACCGTGTGTGTGTTGGAGCAACGTGTGGTGGATACCGCAAAGTTGAGTACCGTGTGCGTTGGAGCACTGTGTGTGTTGAGCACAGTGTCTGTTGGAGCATCGTGTGTTGGAGCACTGTGTGTGTTGATACCGTGTGCGGAGCACCGTGTGTGCTGGAGCACCGTGTGTGCTGCTGGAGTACCGTGTGTTGGAGCACTGCAAGCTGAGCACCGTCTGTTGGAGGCACCGTGTGTGTTGAGCACTGTGTGTGTTGAGTACCGTGTGTGTTGGAGCACTGTGTGTTGGAGGCACCGCAAAGGAGCATTTTTGTGCGCTGGAGCACTGTGTGTTGGAGTACTCTGTGTGTTGGAGCACGGGAGTGCTGGAGCACCTGTGTGTTGAGTACCGTGTGTCGAGCACCGTGTGTTGGAGCACTGTGCGTGTTGGAGCACTGCGTGCTGAGCACCTGTGCGTTGGAGCACCTGTGTGATGGAGCACCGTGTGTTGGAGTGCTGTGTGTGTGTGTTTGTGCTGGGAGCACTGTGTGTACAGTGTGTTGGTGCGTTGCATGTTGGAGTACATTGTAAAATTTCAAAACCTCGTGTCTTAACACACAAACACATTATATATATATATATATATATATATATATATATATATATATATATTATATATATATATATATATATATATATATATATATATATATATATATATATATATACTCACACGTGTGTGTGGAATCCGTAACAAAATTGGAAGATTTTTTTGCCTAGAGTGATGTAAATACACGAAGAGAGGAATAAAGATGGGCAAAGAGAGAGAGAAACAACAATCTTCTCCCATACATTTTGTCTCACACTTAGTTCCATCTCGTCCGTCACGCTACATCAGTCACATAACAACGTTGTTGACAATTAACTGCACGATTACACTACTACTAGTTATCAGGTGGGCGGTCCATCACCGACCACATACTAGTGTTAGTTACCATGAGGATCACATGAAGATTAGCCCCCAAAGCTTATTTCATCTGATGATTAAACACCCTAATGCTACCTGAGGTGGTTAGGTTAGACTTTGTTATGTTAAGCTAGTTTGTTATGTTATGCTGTCAGGCTAGATTTTAGGTGTTTAATCATCAGGGGAATGAAGCCGAGGGCGCTAGTCTTCATGTAATCCATTCATGGAAAAGGAAAGAAAAAATTGTAAAGAAGTCGTACGAAAGAAATAACTTCTAATAGCTCACTCCCTCTGACCAACAAGTAATTCACAGCCACACCCGAGTCTCAAGCTAACCGTCTGGAAGAATGACGGTCAGCGCGTGTTGTGGTGGTGCCAGGGGAGGGTTCTATAGTAGCGGCACTCTTCAGTATGACGCTGGCTCAGGTTCCATACAGGTGTGTGCACTCGCTCTCCGCGGCTCTTTGGTGATGTGGGAAACTGCTGGGTGTTGTCTTTGCCGTGGAACCTACTTTGTCTAGTGGCAGGCTTTCTCCCGGGTTGGTGCCAAGGTAACACTGTTTGTGTTTTTGTGTAAAGATGTGTGTTGATCTGTCAGGAGCTGTTTTGATGTGTAAGGATGTGTCAGACGGTGTTTTGATGTGTAAGGATGTGTCAGGCGGTGTTTTGATGTGTAAGGATGTGTCAGGCGGTGTTTTAAATTGGGAGTGTGTTTCATGGTGTAAGAATGTGCCTGATCAGTTTTAGTGTTCCGGACTGCTAACGTATATTGTATATTCTACAACAGATAAATATATTTTTATATTTCAATAACATCGTCATAGTAGTTCACACTGATTCAGCATGTATATATAAACAGTGCAGGTATATAATGTACAGTTGCCTCCACATGAACGTACCACGGGCTGAGACTGTGTGAGGGCTCAGTTACAACACGTAGTAAGGCAGTGCGGTAGTCATGGGCGTAAAACTGCGATTACCCTGTTTGCTGGCAACACAACAATGCTGCCTAACACATATTACAGGGTTTGTTTATCTTTTATCCCTTTATTGTTTATATCTTACCACAAACATGGTACCCAAATCCGAGCTGTGGTACGATTTAGTGTGAAGTGTGGTAATATGAAGTCAACGGTGAGTTTTAGTAAAATTTATTTATTTATTAAAACTATGTAAAACCGGATTCTTTTATTTTCGTATAAATATTCATGAACTTCCGGACACCAATTTTTTCTATAAATTGTTAATTATACCCAATAGAAAAATATTCCATATCTATGTAATAAGAAATGACAATACTCTGGAAAAATCGTGAATTTAGTGAAACAGAACATGTGTCACGTCAATACACCATATTCTCCTATTTATTTTTTCATAATATTCATAACAAGAAGCTCTTTAAGTTAACAACACTCCAAATATGCAGTTTTATAGACAAAAATAAAGTCGTGCACGAACGAGTTTATTTACCTCCAGAAATTATTTCAAACTGTGAAATATTTCTAGAACATCAGAGACAAAGGGATGTGAATCGTGTTTGTATAGATTTTTAGCAACCACAAATGTTTACTTTTTGAACAGAAAACGTACACAGTGGTATTACTTTGGTAGACAACAGATAGGGTGTTTGAATGTCGCTCTCCGTGGTCTGTTATACCTCCCTTAGTTTATGACAAAATAAAATTAGGTAGTGCGTCTCTTAACGATTATATTTTTTCCCCAGATTATTACAGTATACTTATTAGTCTTGCGTTCACCACTCGATTATCAGCTATGAGCACCTCGAACGTCAGATGTTAATCACTCAACCATCACCTGTTAAACATCTGATCGTCAGCTGTTTACCACTCAACCACCACCTGTTAACCATTCAGCCACCACCTGTTAACCACTCAGCCACCACCTGTTAACCACTCAGCCACCACCTGTTAACCACTCAACCACCACCTGTTAACCACTCGACCGTCAGCTGTTAACCACTCGACCGTCAGCTGTTAATATTCGGCCATCAACTGTTAATCAAAACCTTCTGTTAAATATTCGACCGTTAGCTGTTAACCACTCAACCATCACCTGGTAAGCATTATTTAGACCGTCAGATGTTACACAATAAATTGTAGAAACTCGTCACTCTAAGTAACGAGTAACATTTAAGCTTCAGTATAGATAAAATACAAAGTCCTGAACACTGGGAACACATACACAAAAACCAACTATGACTGGAATTATATGGATCTCCAGACAGTAAACTAGGAGGAAGGTGAAAGAAATTTAGGAATCACTGTTTCACACTTTTTGCACGACAACAGTAAAGGACAACCCATGATTAGGCTTCCTCAGTACTGTAGAATCTTAAAGTCGGAAAATATTGTTTGTGTATTATAGTGTGTGTGTGTGTTCTATGTTTACAAGAACTAATTTTGTTTAGTTTTCGGTAAACGATGAACAAGCGATCTAATGCAAGTATTTTTGTAGTAGTTATGGGATTTGTTTAATATGAGCACACATATTTTCCATTTTATCACGGATTTTATTAGATATGAAGGGTGCAAAATAAACGGACGCCACCCCAAGACTCACGATGCAAAATACTCCTTTAACAGAGTGACTAATATAACATCAGTTACCGATGGGAGTGAAGCAACATCACCCTCGACTCACCATGTTGGTACCTGTGTGAAAGTGTTAAACCGATACTTGCACCTGCGAGATGATCACACCATGACACTTGCAGAAGGTGTAAAACATGCGAAGATGATCGATGACACGCCAAGGTGTACCAGCGCCAGCGTCGGAGAGACGCTGCCGCCGCCCTTCCCACACTTGATGTCGTTCGTGGTTTACGGTCAATTCGCCCACAAGTCCATTCGTCCACATTTAGAGTTTATTCGCCCACACTTAGGAGTCGGTTCGCCTACACCTGAAGTCAGTTCGCCCACACTTTGTCATGTTCTATTTATGTTTATTCATGTACTAGATTACAATGTAATATATATATATATATATATATATATATATATATATATATATATATATATATATATATATATATATATATATATATATATAAAGTCTTAAGTTGTTTATTCGGTGACTTTCAACTATATAAACCTATATAAAATACACAAACTGAAAAGTTTTAAAATGTCAATCAATCATAGAAGTAACAGAAGAGTGGATGTAGGATGTTTTGTCACATATCAGCTGCCGACTCTGCATTGAGATGGGCGCAAGCTCTCAGAAGTTGGCAAGCTGACCTCTACTTCCTCAAGTATTCGTCCCAAAGAGCAAATATTTTGGCCTGCAACTTCCTATACTTTCTTCACTGGATCCTTCGGAGCTTCTTTCCTGATACCAGCCTTATATGTACAGAGGTTAATCTGGCGTCTTTGTGGAGAAGGTTAACAAGCAGATAAAACTGAAGGTGGCATCTTCCGGCAGCACGTTTATTCAGTCGGTTGTACCATCCTTCAATGTCATTATTGGTACACACGGACCGGTTGAAAATACTCCAGCTGGATGGTGGCCATGTTGAGCTGTGGATCCATGTTCTTGATATATAATCTACCATAGTTTGTAGTGGGGCTGTGATGGCTTAGCGCTGGAGACGTTCGAACATCGGAACTATTTCTCCCTCCGGCAGAAACGGAAGGGCCAACAATTTACACAGGTACTTGTATGTCCCGTCATCATGTGCGTACTCACGTTACAGACTAGATCAACTGGACAATTACGAAACATAAAGACGATATTTTCATAGTTTCGAAAACTTTACCGAAGTTCAGTTCTTTATATTAATACATTACTAAACCTAAATAAAACAGGTAACAAAACAGGTAATATTGGGCGAACCGACTCCATAGTGTGGGTGAAATGACCGGATTCTTAGTTCATCACTCACACTGCCGCACAAAATCTGCGGACAATCAGACTGATACCTTATTGGCCTCTCGAACCACCTAAAGGGGCGATCACACTGGGAAAATATTTATTCCTCGGGATAAAATCGACAAAACCGCCGTTCTCGGTCAGATTTTCCACCTGAAAACTAAGAGCCGGGGAAAACGAAAAGGATGAGAGTTCTCAGGCAAGTTTTGACTGCATCTCGGTTTCAATTGAGGTTTCATAATATTTATAATTGAAAGGCATTAATCTTATTAAAACAAATTAATAGGAAACTTTCTTTTTATACATACAAATAAACAATACTAATAACATTTAATTTTGCTTTTGTTTATATCCACTGAGTGCGACCAGCAAGGATCCTCCAGCCTCAAGAATTATTTGGACAAGGAGCACTAAACTTCCCTTGCTGATAAAGTGAGGGAATGTAAAGTGTTGTGGGATTTCAGACATCCATTGCATCACAAGAAAATTTTGAAGCTACAACACTTTTGGACGACTAGCTATCTTTGTTTTGTTCCGAGCGATACGCGAACTGGGCGTTTGATGGAGAAGTCACCTTTTTGACCAAGAACGAAGAAATGAGAACCGAGAACTGCTGAAATTTTGCAGGTGGCGTCATTAAAAGATGATCGATTGACAACAGAGGGACCATAAACACCAATACCTACTCCTCACTTCCATCTTATCGTTTGCTGTTTGCCTTTCCTTGTATTTTGGTCTAAGACTTGTTCGAACACTGAGGTAACACTAAAGGTACAGATACTCGGCCATACGTCCTGACAACATATCATCTTACATAATCATTAACTCATTAACTATTTTTTTTTAATTCCTGTAGAAGCACAATCATAACACGTAAGATCAGCCATCGTAGGATCAGCTTCAACACACTGTACAACTTTCCTCTCTGTAATTAAGATGAGAGGAAATTCTCATACACAGCAGCGCTCTCCTCCTTGACTTGAGAGAATAAATCAGTCTACAAAAGAAACCAAAACTTATATTTTCTGACTTAACGTAGCTGCATATAGTTCAAACGCAGGTCAGTTGGTTTTCAATAATTGTCTATAAACACTCAAAACATACCTGAATTCATTGTTTTCATCGACCCGACAATAAAAATAAACATTGTTCTATCTTAACTGTGAAACTGATTCTAAATGACTGCTGCCTTGTCATAAACTTGTATACACTGTGGTGGTTTAATTACAGCCACACAATAGGCGTAGAAGAGAGAGCGTAATACCTCTTATTACTGGGGTCAATAAAAATGTTCGTGATGGTGTGAAGGTGAGATGGGTGAGTGGATGGGTGGATGAGAGGGTGAGAGGGTGAGTGAGTGGGTGAGAGGGTGAGTGAGGGGTAGGAGAGGGTGAGTGGATGAGAGGGTGAGGGGTGGAGTGGGTGACAGGGTGAATGGATGAAAGGATGAGTGGATGAGAGGGTGAGTGGGTGAGTAGGTGAGAGGGTGAGTGCATGAGAGTGAGTGGATAAGAGGGTGAGTGAGTGAGAGGGTGAGTGGATGAAAGGCTGAGTGGATGAGAGGTGAGAGGGCGAGTGTGTGAGAGGGTGAGTGGGTTAGTGGGCGAGTAGGTAAGAGGGAGAGTGGATGAGTGGGTATGAGGCAGAGAGGGGTGAGGAGTGGGGTGAATGGGTGAGTTGTTCCTTGCGTGTTACTCTCAGGCCAGGTAACACAGCTGTGTCAGGCTGCGAAACACAGCTGTGTAGCCAGGTAACAGCTGTGTCAGGCCAGGTAACACAGCTGTGTCAGGCCAGGTAACACAGCTGTGTTGCGCCAGGTAACACAGCTGTGTCAGGCCAGGTAACACAGCTGTGTCAGGCCAGAAACACAGCTGGTCAGCCAGGTAACAGCTGTGTCAGGCCAGGTAACACAGCTGGTCAGGCCAGGTAACACAGCTGTAAGCCAGGTAACACAGCTGTGTCAGGCCAGGTAACAGCTGTGTTGCGCCAGTAACACAGCTGTCAGGCCAGGTAACACAGCTGTGTGCCAGGCAACACATGCCAGGCCAGGTAACACAGTTGTGTCAGGCCAGGTAACACAGCTGTGTCAGGCCAGGTAACACAGCTGTGTCAGGCCAGGTAACACAGCTGTGTCAGGCCAGGAAACATAGCTGTGTCAAGCCAGGTAACAGCTGTGTCAGGGCCAGATGACAGCTGTGACGCCAGGTAACAGCTGTGTCAGGCCAGGTAACACAGCTGTGTCAGGCCAGGTAACACAGCTGTGTCAGGCCAGGTAACACAGCTGTGTCAGGCCAGGTAACACAGCTGTGTCAGGCCAGGTAACACAGCTGTGTCAGGCCAGGTAACACAGCTGTGTCAGGCCAGGAAACATAGCTGTGTCAAGCCAGGTAACAGCTGTGTCAGGCCAGATGACAGCTGTGTCAAGCCAGGTAACAGCTGTGTCAAGCCAGGTAACAGCTGTGTCAGGCCAGATGACAGCTGTGTCAGGCCAGGTAACACAGCTGTGTCAGGCCAGGTAACACAGCTGTGTCAGGCCAGGAAACATAGCTGTGTCAAGCCAGGTAACAGCTGTGTCAGGCCAGATGACAGCTGTGTCAAGCCAGGTAACAGCTGTGTCAAGCCAGGTAACAGCTGTGTCAGGCCAGATGACAGCTGTGTCAGGCCAGGTAACACAGCTGTGTCAGGCCAGGTAACACAGCTGTGTCAGGCCAGGAAACATAGCTGTGTCAAGCCAGGTAACAGCTGTGTCAGGCCAGATGACAGCTGTGTCAAGCCAGGTAACAGCTGTGTCAAGCCAGGTAACAGCTGTGTCAGGCCAGGTAACACAGTCAGTCATCTCTTGCCTGATCCCAAAGCTGTTCAGTATAAGTTGTGTTTATATTGTCTTATTATCTTGTGGCTAAGACGAAGTTTCTTTAAAACGTCTGAGTGAGGTCTAGGTCAGGTGTTAAACAAGCTACCAGGGCCGCCAGTCTGATAAATTTCTGACGTTATGAAAAATAGCAACACTTTCTACTTGTGTTTCTCTCCCCACACTGTAAACCTTCTACAGATGAACCAGTGGATGACGCTGAGACTCCCCAACCTACTTACTGAGAAGACAGATACACCCGGTCAGACACACCGACAAATCCTATTATCCACTCCGACGAAACCATAATGGATTAACACAGAGATATAAATAGTATAACGGGAATAAAAACATTGAAAGATAAAACAACGTGACCTGGGTAGTGTTCGGGTGGCCATCCGTCGTGGAGGGCCACCCGAACACTACCATCAACAGGTGTTCAACTGCAACCATTTCATTCAGTGAGAAGTTGTTGTCTCGCTCTGATACACGTGTAAGAGGCACTGTACCGTGACCCTCACCTTTGTTCCGGGTGTCAGGTGTGTTGAGTATATTGAGGATTGTTGACATAGATTCATGTTAATACTCAGGGCTCCGGATAAACGTAATAATACTTGATAAACTTAAGCTGATCTCTTTTACAAACAAGAGAATCTAATCTCTCATTACAGTCAACCATAACTCTTCACTTGCCATACATTTTACGCCTCTACCACCATACACAGGGGTACATTGATGTGTATGTGTACAGTACTTCTACCTTATCCAAGTTTATTCGGTAAGTTACGCTCGAAGCATTGATCGAGGAGTAGCAACATGGAGTACATCAGTATACATTCCTGTTACTTAACTCTTGTTGGGCTGATGACATTATATGCTGTGTCATTATGGTATTGGTTATTGTTTTTCTCGCTGTTAAGACTCGAATGATTTTTAGCGTGTGTAAAATATTATGTGTTTCTAGTGTTGCGTCTCCCGTGTTGTGTCTCCAGTGTTGCGTCTCCAGTGTTGCGTCTCCAGTGTTGCGTCTCCCATGTGTCTCCCGTGTTGCGTCTCCAGTGTTGCGTCTCCCGTGTTGTGTCTCCCGTGTTGTGTCTCCAGTGTTGCGTCTCCAGTGTTGTACCTGCAGACACTACCCACAGCTTCTCAACCACCTACTCGAGTTGTCTGTCTGTATTATATGAGACAGTTGAGTAGACCTTAAGTGTAGATGGATGAATGGAACGTCTATATGGCATTAGATATACTTAATACTGAATTGAAGTACTGTGCATTATCTGTAACACAACAGTTTGGATTCTGAGCGCTGACATATATGTTGGTGGTCTAACGTGCAGGAGTGGTCTGCGTTGCTCTCCTACCTGACATAATAAACCAAATAGTAACACGAGCTTTATGAGCGTTACCTGGTACGTGTGTGTGTTGTTATCGTCGCTTCCTGAGATGTCACAGTTTCATGATGAATTCTGTAGACCAGTAACTGTTCGTGCATGAAGTAGGAGTTATATCTTCGGACTTCAGCGGGTAAGACTCGTACAATACCAAGGCGGCAGATGCTACCGTCACGGCCTCATAGTCTCTGCTCCGATAAAGAATAAAGTTAATATGGATGTTAACTGTTTGTGTACAGGACGAGGAGGTTATCATGAAACTCCTCGGGACACCTGGTACTGCTTAATGATCCTGTAATACCCGCGGTGAAATTATCAACCAATAAGTCGTTAAGGATATTGTTCGGTGTCAATATTTTCAGACTAGGCCTAAAGTAGCGCACTGGTGCTGCAGGTAGTGCACTCACCTCACCAAACATTATAAATGTTACTTGTTTAAATTTGTGTTGGTGAACTGTTAGGTACTGTACACGGTGCAGTGTTACGTCATGTCTTTCCTGGTCAACATTTTGTGGCTGGTAAATGAAAGTTGTCGGTTGACTGCTTCATTAGGAAATGTACAGCAGTACAATATTCACCAAACACTAATTTATACATCTGAATTATATTTAAGTTTACAAAATACAAAATGTTCATAAAAGAATCATATAACATGACGCAGATAAAGCTAAGTGTTATTTAACTATATTTAACATAATAGTACACACGCACATTATATATAGCACATTGTGTGTGCGTGTGTTCCTAAAAGTGCGTCCATACGTGCGAACATTTAGTCGCCAACATGTGATCGACAAGACGAAATGAAGCACAGGGTTCCGACTCTGGTGGGATGCGGCCGCGTGCACTAGATAGGTGTTTCCTGTTGTTGATCACGTGTTGGCAACAAAATGTTCGCACGTGTGAACGCACCTTTAGGGTAACTTATCATATATATATATATATATATATATATATATATATATATATATATATATATATATATATATATATATATATATATATATATATATATATATATATATATATATATATATATATATATATATATATATATATATATATATATATATATATTTTTTTTTTTTTTTTTTTTTTTTTTTAATCACATGAGAAAAGGAACATTGAGCACCTTAGCTTTCGTCTTTATTCAAGACATTTTCAGAGGCAACTTGACAGGGACTGTGAGAGGCTTATATACATAGGGTGGCCTTACATAACATCAGGTTGTCCCTGGAGATGTCTTGAATGAAGACGAAAGCTAAGGTGCTCCATTGTTTCCATTTCCCTGTGTGATTTGATCAAGATTTATCTTGTCCACATTTAGACTCCTGCACCTCTTGGCCCAATTGGTCTCATCCATTCTCTCCACATACCCAAGCTGGAGCTTGCCTCTACGCTGAACTTAACCAATATATTCTCTCAATACGCAGCCGTCCTCTTGGCAGGGTATTGTCTTTCAGTGTCCCATTATACATCCACCTCACCATTGTTACTTCAGCTTGCTCAAGTCTAATTTTGTCATCCTTTTTGACTGCCTATGTTTCACTGCCATACAACATGACACTTCTCACACATACATTCTTCCTTTCACTCGGAGGGAAGAGCCTCTTGCCGTCAGTAAAGGCCGCACCTCCTTTAACTACCTCCAGTATCTTCCGACTCTTACAATGTCATATTTCCAATATTGAGTTTCTCCACCCTTGCTGTGGGCATCTAACTTAACCTAAACACCATACACCAGTTAAAAACTAAATAATGAAGTGGAGGAGTCATGGGTGCCCAGTACTGGAGGTACTCGGTGGGTGAGAAGCAACTCTGCTGTGATCAGTATCATGTCGTCGTGGAAGTGGTGATGATGGTGAAATCTGCATTATTTATAGGGTGATCGCCACACACACACACACACACGCGTGAAAACAAGTGCTTTGTCGTAAACACTACAATATGTTACGCCCCAGACCAAGAATATGACCACCATGTAGCGTGACGGAGAGCGGTCAGTTACCTGCTCTAGTGCTCTAAGTACAGTACACTACTTACTGTATACATGTGACATTACCTCCAGCAGTCATCGTTAACTTCTGGCTGAGAGTGAGGGGTTTCAGCACCGTGATTCACAAGACAAGGTGATGTATGTATCCATGTCAGCATTATAATACGTTAATAAGTGCAAGAGTTCACTCGACGACCACAATGATGTGAAACAAAGTGGCAACGTTAAAGTATGATCATAATGGGTTGAATTTGACCTACTGCATTTCGTCTAAGACGTCGTTTGCCATCATTATATAGCCAAATTATACCTAAATTTGGTTAGGTAAGGTTGGATTACATCTGGTTTGGTTAGTACTGAACTTAATATGATTATATATTTGATTGTCCATATATAATATAACTAATTTGAATTTTCGCGAAAAGTTACATATAGAAATTATTTTCCCTATTTGACGTGACATAATGAAGAAAAGCGTGTCGGTGGTGGAGGAGGAGGGCAGGAGTTTCCTGGGGCTGTTCAGTACCGTGGGTGACCGTTGTTTTTGGATCGTCCTATGACAACTGTTATTTTTCTGAGTTGGGGGCAAACGTAGTTCTTACCGGCTCTTCCATATCTCAACACTCACAGAGGTTACTTTAAAGGTTATAACTGATTCCTGAGCGGAGCTTGGTTTTTTTGTACACTAAACTGATCAAGAAAGGCTTGGTCGAGTGGACCTACGGCCTTGTAGCCTCAAACGTAGTGCTGCAGAAGAAATAAAGCCTGTGATGATCCAAATGTTCAATAAAAGCCAGGTGCCCTTGCCAGGGTATATGCCTTTGTCCCAATTTTCTGCCGGAGGGTAGCTAATATCCGTTCCTTTATGCTCTAGATCACACACCATCACTGCCAGTATTTTCAAACAGTTTTTTATGACCAGACATAGTAGGATTCAGTAGCAAGTGTCGCCTTAGGAAATACTCGCAATGACGACTTTGCTTGAGTATTAATCATGCTGTCTCACTTCACTGCCCTCACCTCACTGCCTATTGCAGCGTTTTTTTATCTGTTTTCCAATCACTTTTGGACCTGTAAGATTATAAACTCTCTCTTTTAATATTATTTTCTTGAATATTCATGATAATTCCCACATTTGCAAACTGTATCTCTCATCACAAATATTCCACATTTTATTGATCATTACCAACATTAGCCTCCATTAGTGACCTTGTACAGAACATCGACCGAATTGTACCAAATTTTGCTGACACGAATTATAATCCATCCAATAATCCTGGTTACAAAGACTCATCAAAATCGGTCAATAACTTCAATATGTTGCAGTTTTTGGGGAGTGGCGGCGAGGAGGGAGGGTGAAGGGTTCCGAATACTAGTAGACATCTAGTCTGGTTGTTTTTGAGTGGATTGTGGCTTTAACTGCCTGGCTGGGACTACACTAACACTTTGGAAGAGAGGGGTAGGTGGGTGGGAGAGGTGGTGTGGGGTGGGAGGTGGTGGGGTGAGATATGGTGGTGTGTGTGAGAGAGGTAGGTGGTGAGGTGGTGGGTGAGGTGTGTGGGAGGAGAGATAGGGTGGGGGAGAGATAGGTGGTGTGGGGATGAGGTAGGTGGGGTGGGAGGAGGTGGGTGGGAGGTAGGTGGTGTGGGGAGATAGGTGTGGGGAGAGGTAGGTGGTGTGTGGGAGAAAGAGAGGTAGGTGGGAGAGGTGAGGGGTGGTGTGGGTGAGGTGGTGGGAGAGGTAGGTGGTGTGAGAGGAGGTAGGTGGGTGGGGGAGAGGTAGGTGGCGTGGGAGAGGAGGTAGGTGGTGTGGGAGAGAGAGTAGGTGTGGGGTGGGAGAGAGGTGGGTGGGGTGGGATGTGGGAGAGAGGTAGTGTGGGAGGAGGTAGGTGGTGTGGGAGAGAGGTAGGTGGTGAGAGAGGTAGGTGGTGAGGAGAGAGGGAGGCGGTGTTTGAAGAGGTAGGTGGTGTGGAGAGGAGGCAGGGTGGGAGAGAGGTAGGTGGGTGTGGGAGAGATAGGTGGGAGAGAGGTGGGGAGAGAGGTAGGTGGTGTGGGAGAGAGATGGTGGCGTGGGAGAGAGAGGTAGGTGCTGTGGGGGAGAGGAGGCGGGAGGAGGTGGCGTGGGAGAGAGGTGGTGGTGTTTGAAGAGAGTAGGCAGGGGAGGAGGTAGGTGATGGGAGGGGAGGGGTAGGATGTGGGAGGGAGGTGGGTGGAGGGAGTAGAGGTAGGGTGGTACTGAAGGAGAGTAGGTGATGTGGGAGGAGGTAGGTGGTGCTTGAAGAGAGGTAGGTGGCGGGGAGAGGTAGGTGGATGTGGGAGGAGGCAGGGTGGAGGGAAGAGAGGTAGGGTAGTTTGGAAGAGAGGTAGGTGGTGGGAGAGAGGGGAGGTAGGGGTTTGAAGAGAGGTAGGTGGTGAGAGAGGAAAGATGGGAGGGAGGTAGGTGGAGGGAGAGAGGTAGGTGGTGTAGAGAGGAGGTAGGTTAGGGGAGAGAGGTAGGTGTGGCATGAGTAGGTGGGTGGGGAGAGAGGTAGGTGATGGGAGGGAGGTGGGAGGGGAGAGAGGTAGGTGGTGTAGGGAGAGAGTAGGTGGTGTGGGAGAGAGGGGTAGGTGCTGTGGGGGAGAGGTAGGTGGGTGGGAGGAGGTAGGGTGGCGGGAGAGAGGTAGGTGGAGGGGAGGAGGGGGTGGAGGGAGAGGAGGGTGGGGAGGGAGAGGTAGGTGGGGGGAGAGAGGTAGGTGGGATGGGAGGGAGGTAGGTGGAGGGAGAGAGGGTGGTGTAGGAGAGAGGTAGGTGGGAGAGAGGTAGTAGGTGGTGTTTAAGAGATAGTAGGTGGTGGGAGAGAGGTAGGTGATGGGAGGAGGTAGGTGGGAGGAGAGAGGTAGGTGGTGTAGGAGAGAGGTAGGTGGCGGGAGAGAGGTAGGTGCCGTGGGGGAGAGGTAGGTGGCGTGGGAGGGAGGCAGGTAGGTGGCGTGAGGGAGGGGTAGGTGGCGTGGGGAGAGAGGTAGGTGGTGGGAGAGAGGTAGGTGGGTGTGGGAGAGAGGTAGGTGGTGTGGGAGGAGAGGTAGGTGGTGTGGGAGAGAGGTAGGTGGTGGGAGAGGTAGGTGGTGTTTGAGAGAGGTGTGGGGGAGAGGTAGGTGTTGGGAGAGAGGGGGGGTGTGGGGAGGGGGTAGGTGGTTGGAGAGAGGTAGGTGGTGGGAGAGAGGTAGGTGGGTGGGAGGGAGGTGGGGAGGGAGGTAGGGGTGTGGAGAGAGGTGTAGGTTGTGTGGGAGATGTGGGAGAGAGGTAGGTGTGGGGAGAGAGGTAGGTGGTGTGAGAGAGGTGCTTGAAGAGAGGTAGTGGCGGGAGGAGGTAGGTCGTCTGGGAGAGAGGTAGGTATGTGGGAGAGAGGTAGGTGGTGGGAAAAGAGGAGAGGTGGCAGGGGAGAGAGGTAGGTGGGAGAGAGGTAGGTGTAGGAGAGAGGTGGCGTGGGAGAGAGGTAGGTCGTCTGGGGAGTGGGGAGGGAGGGGAGAGAGGTGGGTGTAGGAGAGAGGTGGTGGTGTGGGAGAGAGGTAGGTGGTGTGGGAGGAGAGGTAGGTGGCGGGAGAGAGGCAGGTGGCGTGGGGAGAGGTAGGTCGTCTGGGAGAGAGGTGAGGTGGTGGGAGAGAGGTAGGTGGCGTGGGAGATAGGATGTATGGGAGAGAGGTAGGTGGCGTGAGGAAGGTAGGTGGTGTGGGAGAGAGGTAGGTGGTGGGAGAGTGTGTGGTGTGGGAGAGGTAGGTGTGAACAGGTCCGTAAGTATGTCTCAACTGAGGTGTTCGTGTCATACACGGGACGCAATTCCACAAATACATCTTTGGTATTTCACCTCTTACACGACCTTCTTCTTATGATGCAGGGGGCTGTATTGTAGGTGGTGTGGTCATGGGAGCTGGTAGCAGCTAGTGGAATAATTCATGCCCCAGTGGTGATGTTCCTCGGTGGAGGGTTTTTCCAATGCCAAGCGCCTCCCATTACCTACTCATTTATTGCTGAGAATACAAGTGGGTAGTTTGAACCTCCCTTCTGCTACCATACGGAATCGAACCTATGACCAATAACTTACACACAATAGATATTAGGAAAGTTATCATCTTAACTAAACCATATCAAATTATATTCAGTGTTTTCTTGATATAGTTTAGTGAAGATGATAACTGGGCCATGGATAGAATTAGTTATCATAACCCAAAACAATCTGTAGCATTCGAGGAAGAACATAAAGAAGGTAAAATATAACAACAATGGATCACAACTAAAATTCTAAAGAAAGCGGAAAGAAGAAAGGAAGAGGAGCAGAAGTGAGGTTTACCAAAACTTTTCTACGATATATTAAAAAGAAATGTTGATAGATTAATCCAAAGAAAGGGAGAGAGAGAGAGAGAGGGGGGGAGAGAGAGAGAGAGAGAGAGAGAGAGAGAGAGAAGTATCTCGCAGAAAAATGCAAAAAAAATGAATGATGATAGACGATGCTTATAGGGAGAGAAATATACGGAAATCTGAATTGGGGTAGTAAAAGAGAATACAAATGGGTTAGGCAGGGTTTCAATTTGTGAATTTAGGTTTTAGGGGGGGTAAACGATTTGGGAGCAAGAGATATGTTTGATGAGAAATCAATCACAGAATTTTTGGGCGTTTTGCGATTCTACCCAAACTGGGGTGAAAGAGCTGTCCGTGCATTGCTTCTGTTTGTGTTTATTATATCTTTGTGAGTCAGGCTTTTCAACCTTGTTGCAAATTAAAACGAAGAGGGTAGTAGATTAGAGGTAGGGAAATGACCTTATTTGGTGCCAAGCACCTCCGCGTATCTTAGAATTGTTGATGAAAAAACAATCACAGGTTTCTTATTGACTGTAATCTTCATCTGAATAAAATTAATTACAAATTTTATCCTGGTATTCTATTGAACTTTGTTTATTGCATTATGCTCAGTTTGGTCTGTTAAGTAATTCATTATAAAAAAAAAAAAACTATTTGCCTTTTATTCAAGTTTTTTAAACCATCAACATTTTCAATTGGCATTAATTTGTAAAACTCACTATAAAATAATCCATGTAAATTGTAAATGTGTACCATATGGAAAAAGGTGTTGATTTTTGGGTATTATTTCAATATTTATTTTGGAATGCACTTTTGAGGCAGAATAATCTTGGAAAGGAGGGGGAATGGGATTTGGAACATGGTAGGGGTATGGGGCAAAATAAGGTGAGAACCACTGGTTTAGGGGTCAGTAAAACTAAAGGTACAGAGGTGCAGTAACCAGAACAAGTGAAAGAGAAAGAGGCAGAGATTTATAGAAGAACCATGTAAGCAAAGTTTTACTGAAAATAAGTCAGAAAGAATAAAATCTGAAATGACGAATGAATAATATGAAGAGAAGTTTAAATTAAATAGGAAAGAGGAACAAGATAAGATATATTTGGTAGTTTTACAATGTTAAAAGCTATTTGCATATTTTTGTCGAATTTGAAAAGTGTATAACTTAAAATTTCAGAGATAGCTTGAAAATATTATTATCAAAGAAGAGAATAATTAAATTCCCAAAACTATTACTCGCATCAGGAGGCCGTAGTGTTAACTTATAACTAATAACGGGGTAAATGGGACTTAGACATCATGGTGTATCCGTTCAGTAATGATAATAGAATAAAATTTAATGGTAAAGTAGTATCAGTTTTCAGTATGTACACGATTATGTTTTTAACACTGCTCAACAAATTATTGACAAAAGGTGAAGAATATGACCTTGAGAGTTATTACAATAGAGACGAAGTTTCTGGTTGTTTCCAAATTTAAGGTAAATCCAATGATGAAAACAAGGAGAAATTAAACAAAGGCAATACTTAATAATCCTAGAGAGATGTTGAAAACAGAAAATTAATCTTCGTCAGAGAATTATTTTTAGCTGAAATGTTTTGTATGGATCAGTACTACTGTATGGGTCAGGAGGAGGTTAGAGACCTTTAAAATATGGTGCTAAAAAAGAATGCTAAATATAAACTAACAAAAACTAGTGAAAAAGTAATAATTCTGGGTTAAATAGCGATATTTGGCATTTAAAGAATAGAAAAATAGAAGATAAATTAGCTATATTATAAGAGTTAAGGTGAAAATGGCAGACGTACTAATGGGTACAATTTACGCTTCAAATGGCTAGAGGACAGCAGAGACTGTGTTAGATGAATGACATTGACAGCAGAGCCCTCAAAGGTAAACAAAATTGCCAGAATAGATAAAGGCAGTCTGGAAACGTTTGGTGTGGAGGGTTGTGGTCGCCAGCCCTCAGATTTGAGACTGATTACCAAAACGACAACAACACTAACAATTCCTCTCAATTTGTGGGATCATGATTTATGATTGATCAATTTATTCTTTAAACGACCCGGTAGTTCGTGGTTGTTTGTGGTCATGAGTTGGCTCCACCACAGGTCTCACATGTTGTTCATATAGGTTGAGACTTTCCAGTATGTGTGTCGTTAAACCCCTTGTGGGAGTTTTAGTGTAACCATCATGTAATACTGAGTGAATGACTATAATTTAAGGAGTAATTATGTGTGACTTGCCTTTGGACACATACAATTCTACACGAGGTCATACAATCCCGTAGGATACATAATACAGGAAATTCTACAAGATTAACTCCCTTTCTTATAAAGATTTTGGGACAAAGACTACAGCTGTACAGTACATCACGTGTGTCCTACAAGTGTGGCTGTGGAGAAGACAGCCATCGATGTAGTGGAAGGAAGGAAGGAGGGAATGGAAGGAGGGATGGAGGGAGGGAAGGGGGAGAGGGAGGGCGGGGGGAGGGAGGGCGGGGGAGAGGGGAGGGCGGGGAGAGGAGGGCGGAGGAGGAGAGAGGGGGGGTGAAGGAGGGAGGGAGTAGACACATATGAGATAGGGGGACAGAAAATACAGTAAATAAAAAGGCATATAAAGAAGTAGGGAAGGAAGGGAGTAGGGAGGAAGGCAGAGAAGGAGGTAGAGAAGGAGGGGAGTAAGGAGGTAGGGAGGGAAGTAGAGAAGAAGGGAAGTAGAGAAGAAGGGGAGTAAGGAGGTAGGGAGGGAAGTAGAGAAGAAGGAAAGTTAAGAAAGAGGAAAGTAGAGGAGGGGAGTGACAAGGGAGGGAGGCAGGGAGGTAAGTGGAACAAATATGTCAGTCGCGTCGGTCACTTTCACTCCATTACTACAGCTGCTGCCTCCTGTACTCTATATTGGGTGAGGTGGGCGTGTCAGCGTGTGGGTGATGTGGGCGTGTCGGTGATGTGGGCGAGTCGGTGATGTGGGCGAGTCGGTGATGTGGGCGAGTCGGTGATGTGGGCGTGTCGGTGATGTGGGCGTGTCAGTGTGTGGGTGATGGTGGTGTAACAGCGTCTAAATCACAATTATGATCGCATTAGTATTTTGGTGTTTATTCCTGCGAGGCTTCTTGTGTTTACATGGGACTGGCCAAAAACACGCTGGTGCAAAACTTGAAAAACTACTTTAAATTTATTCACTCCTTTTGTATTTGTATCGTACGGCAAAAATCTTTTTAGCTTCGTGCGTGTCAAGTGGTTCTTTAGTGACAATCGTTAACATCTATCTTCTTTCCTTGATATGTAACTTTATTATTACACTCGTTCACACTCAATTCTTTTTATCTTCTTATTCATAATAACACGAAGCAAACATCAAAACTGTTGTCATGGTGAGTTGAGGTTTAGAAGACACAGGACACCGAGCCACACAAACTTCCTCTCTCTGAAAGATCAAGACCTATACGACCCCTCACCTCTCTGACATTCCCGGTGTGTGGCTCTATCCTGCTCGGACGACTGAGGGGTATTTTCTTGTGTCCTAACAACGAATTCTCAGTATTTCGTTGTCTTCACGTTTTAACTGTCAAATGCTTTACACTATTGACTAAATTCACACAAACAGTACAGTATAGTATACGTACGTATCATGCTCCGAGGCTCGTTGTTGTTAGTCAGATTCAAGAAACGACCCTTTTAGACGACCCTCCAAGACGACCCTTGGCGATAATCTTCCGGAACCATCCAAAGCAGAGCGGTTAATTTATCTTTACTTCTTTTAAGTTATCTATTATTTAATGGAAAACAGGATTTTCACCTGAAATCGGGTGAAGCAAATTTACAGCTGCTTATTGTTTAAGGTTTACATCCT
Organism: Homarus americanus; assembly: GCF_018991925.1. Taxonomy (NCBI): domain Eukaryota; kingdom Metazoa; phylum Arthropoda; class Malacostraca; order Decapoda; family Nephropidae; genus Homarus; species Homarus americanus. Next base: position 12,354,595 of record NW_024735554.1, read on the forward strand.
TCACATCGCGTTACGTCACGTCACGTCTGTGGTCTAGTTCGTTCGGGGAATCTGTTCGTAGTTTTTAAAAGAACGAGGAAAACAATATCAATATCACTGTGACTCCGAGAACATTTTCTGGTGCAGTGATGGTGGCCCGGGAGGAAGCAGTGATGGTGGCCCGAGAGGAAGCAGTGATGGTGGCCCGGGAGGAAGCAGTGATGGTGGCCCGGGAGGAAGCAGTGATGGTGGCCCGGGAGGAAGCAGTGATGGTGCCCGGGAGGAAGGCGATGGTGGCCCGGGAGGAAAGTGTGGTGGCCTGAGAGGAAGAGGATGGTGGCAGGAGGCAGGATGATGTCCTGGGAGGAAGCAGTGATGGTGGGCCTGGGAGGAAGCAGTGATGGCTAGCCCTGGGAGGAAGCAGGATGCAGGCCCGGGAGGAAGCAGTGATGGTGGCCCGAGAGGAAGCAGTGATGGTGGCCCGGGAGGAAGCAGTGATGGTGGCCCGGGAGGAAGCAGTGATGGTGGCCCGGGAGGAAGCAGTGATGGTGGCCCGGGAGGAAGCAGTGATGGTGGCCCGGGAGGAAGCAGTGATGGTGGCCCGGGAGGAAGCAGTGATGGTGGCCCGGGAGGAAGCAATGCATGCAGGCCTGGACCTGAAGCAGTGGATGGGCGCCTGAGAGGCCCTGTGATGATGAGTGCCCGAGGAAGCAGTGAGGTGGGCCTGGGAGAAGCAGTGATGCTGGCCTGGGAGGAAGCAGTGATGGTGGCCTGAGAAGCTGTGATGGGGCCCGGGAGGAAGCAGAGGATGGTGGTGGCTCCAGGAGAAGCAGGAGGGATGGAGGTCTGGGAGGAAGTAGTGAAGGTGCCCAGGAGTGAAGCAGTGAAGGTGACCCAGGAGGAAGCAGTGGAAAGTGACCCCAGGAGGAAAGCAGTGAAGGTGACCCCAGGAGGAAGGTGACAGTGACCAGGAGGAAGCAGCACAACCCCAGGAGGAAGCTGTAAGGTGACCCAGGAGAAGCAGAAGGAACCCCTGGAGGAAGCAGTGAAGGTGACCCCAGGAGGAAGCTGTGAAGGTGACCCCAGGAGGAAGCAGTGAAGGTGACCCCAGGAGGAAGCTGTGACAGTGACCCCAGGAGGAAGCTGTGGTGACCCCAGGAGGAAGCTGTGAAGGTGACCCCAAGAGGAAGCAGTGAAGGTAGCCCCAGGAGGCGACCCAAGGAGGAAGCTGTGAAGGTGACCCCAAGAGGAAGCAGTGAAGGTGACCCCAGGAGGCGACCACAGGAGAAAGCAGCGAAGGTGGCCCCAGGAGGAAGCTGTGACGCACTCCTCAGTTTAGAGAAACTCTTCTGACGTCACAAAAATCGTGTTTCCCATTTGCATAATTGGCGCTGACAGTCAATTGTCACAACACATCAACAAGACGATGCTACTGCAGATAGACAGAACAAGCGGCAATATGTTAACTCCATAAAGTTATTAGAATACATAGAAATATAAATCCATATTTTGTTTTACAGCAGAAGTGTAAACCGTTAACTGATGTACCGACAAGTAAACTCACACATTTAGTTTACTCAGGCCTACACGATGATCTGTTCTTGAATACAATCGCAGTCTCTAATCAAATTTTGGTCAGTAAAGTTATTTCCTGGCTGGACGGATGAATAATAATAATATGTTAGTGAGTCCAGCGGCGTCAGCGGATTCACATTAACCCACGACAATACAAGATCTTCTTTATCCACTAATACATTTATATTAAACTTGACTTCATATTTCACTCCGCAACTCCTGTGAAGAGTTCACAATTATTTTTTTTTTAAAAGGTTTTCTATCTTTTTGTTTACTTTTCAACATATCCATTATTTCCAGTGTTACTCACACTGTTTGTTGTTGTTGTTGTTGTTGGTAAATGGTGAAGAAACAAGAAGTAAATATATATGAAGAATGAAAATGGAAACATGAGAGAAAAATAATAAGAAAATTGTATGTTCTTATGATCTACCTTCCTCACGAAGACAACCAGGAACCCTTCAGGTACCTAAGAGAACACTGCAGGCAACAGTGAGAACACTGCAGGCAACAGTGAGAACACTCTAGGCAACAATGAGAACACTCGAGGCAACAGTGAGAACACTGCAGGCAACAGTGAGAACACTCGAGGCAACAGTGAGAACACTGCAGGCAACAATGAGAACACTCTAGGCAACAGTGAGAACACTGCAGGCAACAGTGAGAACACTCGAGGCAACAGTGAGAACACTGCAGGCAACAATGAGAACACTCTAGGCAACAGTGAGAACACTGCAGGCAACAGTGAGAACACTGCAGGCAACAGTGAGAACACTCGAGGCAACAGTGAGAACACTGCAGGCAACAATGAGAACACTCTAGGCAACAGTGAGAACACTGCAGGCAACAGTGAGGCACTGCAGGCCAGCAGTGGGGAGCACTCTGGGCAGCAGTGAAACAAATAAAAAGAACCACAAACAAATAAAGGGAACACTCGAGGGCAGCAGTGAGAACACTGCAGGCAACGGTGAGGAGCACTCGAGGCAACAGTGAAAACGCTGCAGGCAACAGTGAGAACACTCGAGGCAACAGTGGGGAGCACTGCAGGCAACAGTGAGGAACACTCAGGGCAGCAGTGAAAACGCTGCAGGCAACAGTGAGAACACTGCAGGCAACGAGTGAGAACACGCGAGGCAGCAGTGAAAACGCAGGCAACCGTAAGAACACTCGAGGCAAAGTGAAAACACTGCAGGCAACGGTGAGAACGCTCAGGGCCACAGTGAAAACACTGCAGGCAACAGTGAGAACACACGAAGCATCAGTAGAGAACACTCCGAGGCAACGAGTGAGAAACTCTGCGGGCAGCAGGTGAGAACTGAGCAGCAGTGAAAGGCAGCTGCGGCGGGCAACGAGTGAGAACACTGCAGGCAACAGTGAAAACACTGCAGGCAACAGTGAGAACACTGCAGGCAACAGTGAGAACACTGCAGGCAACAGTGACAACACTAGGTAACAGTGAGAACACTGCAGGCAACAGTTAAAACACTCTAGGCAACAGTAAAAACACTCTAGGCAACAGTGAGAACACTGCAGGCAACAGTGAGAACACTGCAGGCAGCTGTGAGAAAACTGCAGGCAACAGTTAAAACACTGTAGGCAACAGTTAAAACGCTCTAGGCAACAGTGAGAACACTGCAGGCAACAGTTAAAACACTGCAGGCAACAGTGAGAACACTGCAGGCAACAGGTTAAAACACTGAGGCAACAGTTAAACACTCTAGGCAACAGTGAGGACACTGCAGGCAACTGTGAGAACACTGCAGGTGAGAACACTGAACAGGCAACTGTGAGAACACAGGTGAGAACACTGCAAGCAACTGGAACACTGCAGGAGAACACTGCAGGCAACAGTGAACACTGCAGGCAACAGTGAGAACACTGAGAACACTGCAGGCAACAGAGTAACAGTGAGAACACTGCAGGCAACAGTGAACACTGTGAGAACACTGTAGGCAACTAGAAAACACTGCAGGCAACAGTGAGAACACTGCAGGCAACAGTGAGAACACTGCAGGCAACAGTGAAAACACTGCAGGCAACAGTGAAAACACTGCAGGCAACAGTGAGAACACTGCAGGCAACAGTGAAAACACTGCAGGCAACAGTGAGAACACTGCAGGCAACAGTTAAAACACTGTAGGCAACAGTGAGAACACCGCAGGCAACAGTGCGAACACTGCAGGCAACAGTTAAAACACTGTAGGCAACAGTGAGAACACTACAGGCAACAGTGAGAACACCGCAGGCAACAGTGAGAACACTGCAGGCAACTGTGAGAACACTGTAGGCAACAGTGAGAACACTGCAGGCAACAGTGAGAACACTGCAGGCAACAGTGAAAACACTGCAGGCAACTGAGAACACTGCAGGCAACAGTGAAAACACTGCAGGCAACAGTGAAAACACTGCAGGCAACAGTTAAAACACTGTAGGCAACAGTGAGAACACTACAGGCAACAGTGAGAACACCGCAGGCAACAGTGAGAACACTGCAGGCACCGGTAAGAACTCTGCGGGCAACAGGGGTCACAGCTTAAGGCTGAAGAAGCCACAGATTCAGAATATTGTCAGCGCAAACTTTTTCGGAGTGAGAGTTGTGAACCCTTGGAAAAATCTGTCAGAGTGTGTTGTGACGGCACCGAGTGTGAGCTCTTTTCAAGACCAGACTTGACCAACACTGGAGCAGGTACAGATACATCCTGGAGCCAGTACATACCAAGTACTTGCTATCAGTTTGTAACAGACGTGACCGACCACCCAAGAGGTTAACGAGCCATTCAGTGCCAAAGAGGATAAAGGTAAAATAATAGGGAGTGTCAGTACGTGCAGCGGGGTGAGGCTCCTCATACCAGACTAGGGAGCGGCAGGAAACAATCATCCACTCCCTGGAATCTCATGGGAGGCGCCACACTGGTCAGGGCTGTGGCTTCCTGCCCTCGAACGATAGAAAAAAAATACTACTGACAAATTCAACTAACATTTGTTGACACTTACCGTACAATATTTCATCTAGACTCTAGACTAGAGGGAGAGAGAAATAATCAAACTGAAGACAGACAAAACTATTTACCTCTTGTTAATAACAATTGTCACGCGTTCTGTTGACAACAATTACTTCTCTCAACATAGACGAAAGTTTTAATTATCCTACTTCTGCCACCACGGTGTATACACAAACAATAAAACTGTTATTGTCTCGATATAATTGTCAAAAGCCTTCGTCCGTTGTGTCATTATTTAACACAAAAGTGACTCTTCAGGCGCCAGTTACCGCTAATAATTATAGACATTTCTAATAACAAACAAACAAACAAACATATTTTTAAAGTAAAATTTCTTTATGAATCAGATAACGTCACAAATAGGTCAGTTAATATCAGTAATTAGTCAGTTAAAGCTACAAATAAGTTAATATCAGCAATAAGTCGAATTCAGTCGTAATTCAGTCATAACTGTTGACTGTGTAACCGAGGGAAGTGACTGTTGTGTATGTAATTAAAAGGTATGGACACTCTTTTACAATATGTTCCATCATAACTACATTTCTCACAGCAAGTATTTTTTGGCACGATGACGCTATTCTGTACGTGGACTTGTTCTGTAGTGATCTTGTTGTCGTTTGTACTCTGGTGGTGTTGTGAGGAGGAAGGAGGGGGACTAGACTCTCAGTTATGTGTGACACTACACTGCGATATCACTTTAATGAAATGGTTCAACTATGTGGTATTAGTATTATTGTTGTTTACAGGTTAGTAAAATGGCCATTGATCTCTGAATATTATCTGCCGGAAAATCTGTCTCAAGGAAAAGTAACCAGGTTAACATATTTTGTTAGTTTTGGAATGGCTTAAAACAACTACAAGAAGTGTATTACTGGGTTGTTTAATAATTGTAGTCTCTTCAAAAGATTTAAATGTAAACCTTTGAGTCCGAAAAGTTATATTTAGTTAATATAGCGGTATTAAGGACGACGGCCTAAACTGTACTGTACATTCAGCTCATCTGTTTTTTTCTGAGTGTTGCCGAACGGGCGGGATCGTGACTCTACATGATGCATTTAGAGAGTTGCTAGGCGAACATGGCGTCTTTAACCTGTCCATTGTATGTCTGGTCTGTTCTTGAGTCATGGCCACAGGTTCAGGTAAACTGTTCAATGTGTCCACAATACGCAGTGATAAGTTGTTATGTCTCAGCTTGGCGTGAGGACGTGCCTGGAACAGCTTGACGCCCCTTGTATTGCAGTTATGTGGTGGGAGTGGCGGTCAAGCTTACTGTATGTAGTTGAGGGGATCGGCAACTTCCACTACACATTGTCTTCATAACAGGAGTCTCACAGGCCGGATATCAGTATGGTCGCCCTCCTCTGACCGCCCTGGCTCGCGTGGCTGCAGGGAGATGATGCTGCCTGTAACAGTGGTCACAGTTTGTGAATCTAAATGGAAGAATGATCACCGCTACAGATAATCGTCATTGACATTTCAACTACTGCAGATTCATCTCAAGTTCTTACTAGTCTTGACAGATTGTTTTGGTTGGGTCATGAACTAGTCGTCGTCTCGTCTCCTCTGTTATCAAACTATATATGTATCTATCTATTTTTCCATTCTTTCATATTTGTTTGTCTCTTCGTCTTTAGCTGATCTGTGTGTGTGTGTGTAGGGGGGGGGGGGTAAAACAATACATTTAAATGTATTACTGTTCTTGTAAACAAGATAATCACCCGTTACACAGCAGTCAGGAGGCCCGCCCGTTAACACACCTCACGAGTATGGAAGAAATAATGGATAGACTAGACAGAAAATGACGGAAAGAGAGACAGACAGAAAGGCATAAAAACTGACAGACAGAAAAGCATAAAAACAGAGACAGAAAAGCAGTTAAATGTCATCAGTATATACAGTGTAGACAGCTTTTTGTCTTCACCAAAAACTTGTGTGAATCTTAGACAACATGAGAGAAAAACAAAACAATATGAGCAACACGGCGAGTGCGTCACTACTGTCCCATTGACCTTGTGAGGAATATGCGTTTCCTCACGGACGTGAATATTGTTTTTGTTCTCCTCCCGGACGTGAAGACTGTCCTTGATCATCTCCTGGGTGTAGGACTGTCTCTGATCTTCTCCTGAGTGTGAAGACTTTCCCTGATCTTCTCCTGAGTGTGAAGACTTTCCCTGATCTTCTCCCGAGTGTGAAGACCATCTCTGATCTTCTCCTGAGTGTGAAGACTTTCCCTGATCTTCTCCCGAGTGTGAAGACCATCTCTGATCTTCTCCTGAGTGTGAAGACTTTCCCTGATCTTCTCCTGAGTGTGAAGACTTTCCCTGATCTTCTCCCGAGTGTAAACTGTCCCCGATCTTCTCGTGTGTGAAAACTGTTCTTTATCTTCTCTCTCCTGGACGTGAAACTTAGCTTCACCCTTTTTTCATGGGAGTTCCAATTTTATTTATTCTTATCTGGTAAAGTACTCATATTGTTTATTCTTGCTTGGATGCGTAAAAACTTTGTTGGATTTTTTTTTCTGCGGAATTTGAAGATTTTTTTCTTCTATGTCTCATAGTAATGTTACTGCCCCACTCCGAAGTGGGCTTCACGTAACTCGTGTCGCGTCTGACGTAAATGACTCCCTCTAACTACCTGTAATTTACGTTACGAACGTGGCGTGTTTACCACCAGTGTCCTCCACCAGCCACGATAACACTAAAATGGCGAGAAAAACACTCCAGCATAAATCCCTTTTATATGCCACCCATGGTTCCTGAGCATATACTGTACTGCACATCGCTCAATATTCTCAATGTTTTCAAATAATTCTGAAATAAAATCATTGTGATCACCCATGTCTACCACGATCAAGTGTTGGGTGTGCTTCAGACCCCTAGCCTATACCATCTGTGGTGTCCGTTGAGCTGTACTGTACATCTATCACCACAACATCGTGACTCAGAAGGAAACTGCCGCCTCTAGGTTGTCATAGATGTGCTTTCTTACCCAGACATTTGGTGAGTGTAGCCCCAGACCACATGTTAAGTCTTTGATCACACACATGTCCCCACACCTGAGAGCTTCTGTTAGCGTCATCATCCGTCTCGTCTCAGAACAACAGTCTTGATAGTTCCACAGCCATATCATAGTGGTTCATGCATAAGATGTACACACAAGATTCAGCTCAAGTGTAAAGATAATCCTGAAAATCTTAGCCACTACGGAAAATGGATTTGACTCTTACAGAAAACTTAATGAAAACACTATTGGATTAGGATTTTTTTAGATTGCCCCCGAGGGGACTAGTTTATTGGGCACCCCCTTACATCCTGTGCAAGGTGAAGCGCAGAAGCGTTTACAGCGCCCATCTGAGAAGAATACCGAGTTCATGTTTGCCTTTATGACTCATGCATTAAGGGCATAAAAGCCTAAAGGGTCATGGGTTTTGTCAACAAGTTACATAAAGTGACAAAATACCCCCTCCCCAGACTATACCCGGGGTTAAAGTGGGCTAGCCTGTTTTATACCCCGGGCATATTCTGGGCTAGTCCAGTTTATACCCCGGGGTATAAAATAGGCTAGGCTATTTCATACCCCACTAGGCCAGATTATACCCCCCCCCCCCACACACACACACACTCAGAAACCAGCCCTATGAGAGTTCTGTTTTGAACTTAGTGGTCTGGCTAAACTATCTTAATTTAAATTAAAAAACACACTCAGATATTAAATTTTGATTTGATTTCTCACGTAACCAAACCTAACCTACCTCTCCCACGGGACCTGAATTCACTTGTTCTGGCCCTGGTGGGGTAATACCACCCCACACCTCATTCCTAAGCCTATCTCTTAAACCTATAAAATTTGCTTTTCTGAAGTCTGTTACAATTCTATTATTTTCTTTCTTCTCATTTGTTAAGTTAAGGTCAAATCTGATGACTTTGTGATCGCTGTTTCCTAATGTTTCTCCAATTTCTAAATTTGTAATTGTATTTTATCTATTACTTAATACAAAATCCAGTATATTATTCCCCCGAGTTACCTTATTTATGAAAAATATACCCCCTCCCCAGACTATACCTGGGGTTAAAGTGGGCTAGCCTGTTTTATACCCCGGGTATATTGTGGGCTATTCCAGTTTATACCCCAGGGGGTATAATCTGGACTAGAGAGGTATAATCTGGGCTAGCCCAAAATATACCCCGGGGTATAATATAGCCTGGGCTATTTTATACCCCGGGGTATATTTTGGGCTAGCTCACTTTAACCCCGGGTATAGTCTGGGGGGGGGGCTAATGTGGGCTGCTACACCGGTACAATTTATCTGCTTATGGCAAAGTGTGGCAGGTCCCTAATAATGTCAAGCGCCAAGCCTGTCACTAGGAGGAGGGATATCTGGTCAGGGAGGTTAGAGGTGTTGGTAACGGCTGGGGACCTGTAGGAGGAGGTCATAGGGCAAGTGAGGATGTAGTGAGAGGGGGTGTGAGAGTCGAGTTGACCACAAAGCTTACAAACAGTGCGGCCAGGCTCATGGTTGCCAACAGGGCCGGATTAAGGCCAATTGATGCCCTAAGCACAGCCCAACAATGGTGCCCCCTCGGCCCTCCCATTGCTTAATTGACAAGATATTAAGACCATGATTAAGACTCAATGAATACTGATGTTGAAATATAAGATAAAAAATTCAGGTTTCTTCCAGGCCACAAGCCAGATCCTACAATTTTCTCATCACTTATGTTAGACTAGAACCAGAACAATTACAGTTAAAGACAATTAAGATATAAAAACAAAGAGTTGAAGTTTTTCAACATTTGATAATTATAAAAATCACTTAAATTAGACAGTTTTGATTTAACCTTATTTATTATAACAATTAGGCCTAGAGTTACTGCTCTTAATTTAGTAACACAATATATTAATATAGTTAAAATATCTACCTCTTTATTTTGTAAATATAAAGTAATTTAATTAATGAGAAATTCAGAAACTTACTTGTTACTTCACACAATCCACCTCATACCACAAGTTAAAATAGACACATTTCGTTGATACTGCAAGAGCCTGAGTGACGGGCTGAGAAGCGAGGGAACGAACTTCGACAATTTCAGACGTTCAGGAACGTTCTTGAACGTGTATAAAATAATGCCGTTTTCCATTGGGCAACGTGTCCTTTAAAAAAAAAGAGCACAGTTTTCTTGGTTTAAAACCCTTACAAAACATAGTTAACGAACAAAATGGGATAAATATTTTTCACCAATTTTATACGGCGGTTTTACACCAGCCTATTAGGTTTTATCGTAAATATGATCTGGTCACTAGAAGGCATAATACCTTCAAAAGAAAAACCTGTGGTGCCCCCTTCTTTTGGTGCCCTAAGCACGTGCTTATTTTGCTTAATGGTTAATCCAGCCCTGGTTGCCAATGTACTAGGCGTGGCGAGATGATCCGATAGCCATCACCTGTGACACCTGTGATGTTTTACCTGCACAGATAAGTTTATACTAAATGTTGATATATTACTCTATCATTACGTTGCATAAATAGATGATAAACAAATTAAAGAAAAGGAACACATACTCTCCAAGGATGAAAATAATATGTTTCTAGTTACCACCTCTTGTGTTGTTTGGAGGACGTGTGGTAGTGGTGGTGGCAGTGATGGTGGTGGTGGCGGTGATGGTGGTAGTAGTGGTGATGGTAGTTATGGTGGTGGTGATGATGGGGATGACATACGTTAGAAGAGCCAGGGCAGTCACCACTCAGTCATGAACACCACCTAAAAGCACCATCTACAGGCATCACTTACAGGCATCACCTACTAATGTATATCTCCTGCAGACATCACCTACAGGCATCACTTACAGGCATCACCTACAGACATCACTTACAAGCATCACGTACATACTGTTTTCACCTACAAGCATCACCTACATAACGTACATCACCTGTAGACATCACCTACAGGCATCACCTACAGGCATCACCTACATACATCACCTACAGGCATCACCAACAGACATCACCTACAGGCATCACCTACATACATCACCTATAGGCATCACCTGCAGACATCACCTACAGGCATCACCTGCAGACATCACCTACAGGCATCACCTACAGGCATCACCTACATGCATCACCTACAGGCATCACCAACAGACATCACCTACAGGCATCACCTACATACATCACCTACAGGCATCACCTACATACATCACCCACAGGCAACACCACAGGCATCACCCACAGGCATCACCAACAGACATCACCTACAGGCATCACCTACATACATCACCTACAGGCATCACCTACAGGCATCACCAATAGACATCACCTACAGGCATCACCTGCAGACATCACCTACAGGCATCACCTACATACATCACCCTACAGGCATCACCTACAGGCATCACCAACAGACATCACCTACAGGCATCACCTGCAGGCATCACCTACAGGCATCACCTACAGGCATCACCTACATACATTACCTACAAGCATTACCTACAAGCATCACCACAGGCATCACTCACAGGCATCACCAACAGACATCACCTACAGGCATCACCTGCAGACATCACCTACAGGCATCACCTACATACATCACCTACAGGCATCACCAACAGACATCACCTACAGGCATCACCTGCAGACATCACCTACAGGCATCACCTACAGGCATCACCTACAGACATCACCTACAGGCATCACCTACAGGCATCACTACATACATTACCTACAAGCATTACCTACAAGCATCACCTACAGGCATCACCTACAGACATCACCTACAGGCATCACCTACAGGCATCACCTATATACATTACCTACAAGCATTACCTACAAGCATCACCTACAGGCATCACCTATAGGCATTATCAACAGGCATCACCTCCATGCTGATGGGTGACGACCAGGGGTGAGGACTGGTGGGTGACAGTAAGGGCTGATGGGTGACGACCAGGGGTGAGGACTGGTGGGTGACGGTAAGGGCTGGTGGGTGACGACCAGGGGTGAGGACTGGTGGGTGACGACCAGCGGGTGAGGGCTGGTGGGTGAGGGCTGGTGGGTGACGGCCAGGGGTGAGAGCTGGTGGATGACGGTGAGGGCTCAGGGTGACGACCAGGAGGTGAGGACTGGTGGGTGACGACCAGGGGTGAGGACCGGTGGATGACGGTGAAGGCTGATGGGTGACGGCCAGGGGGTGAGGACTGGTGAGTGACGGCCAGAGGGTGAGGACTGGTGGGTGACGACCAAGGGGTGAGGGCTGTCGGGTGACGGTCAGGGGGTGAGGGCTGGTGGATGACGGTGAGGGCTGATGGGTGACGGCCAGGGGGCGTGGACTGGTGGGTGACGGTCAGGGGGTGAAGGCTGGTGGACGTGGGAAAAAAGGCCTCTCCCATTCAAGTATTAGGTCAGTACCGGCATTCATAAAGCTACTGACGCAGGTAACACACTCCCCTCGAGCAGACACAGGAGGAGGTCAATGCCTAGTACTACACAATGCCTCCGTCATGTTCACCTCGCTAACTGAAGCAGGAACTGAAACACATGAACAGTGTTTGTGTGCGAAGCCATGTTGGTGGCAGTTAACCAACTCCTCGCCTGTGAAGATGCGTCGTTATAAGATCCTGGTGCACCGGAAGCCAACCTCTACATCCGCTGTTGGGAAGGTAATGGGGTGGTCTAGCCGAGCATAATGCCAGTTGTTAAAGGTAATTTCACGGACATTTAAGGGGTGACCCTCGTCTTGTCCAAAATTTTCCTACAGAGGGACATTGAGCTATGCGCGCTGCAAGGTTAGGTGAAATTGCTTTATAAATTGCGTTGTGTTCAGGTAATTTTTTTCTATCAGAACGTAACTCAAAGGTTGTGTATAATCATCAGCATCCAACACCATGAGCTGAAGATATCGCCAGACTCCTGCCTCAAGTGATATATCTTATTAGACTATAACCCGTATTTCCATTTTCACTCCATGTTCGTGCTCTAACGTCGACCCTTTCATTATTTTTTCTGTCACTTTATTATTTACTATTCTAAGGAGACACGATCTACTGCCCATCCCCTTCTATAATTACTATATTCACTTCCTCAATTCTTGCCGTCAATATATTGTTGAGATGATAAACATGAAAACATCTTCCTTGTCATTTAATTCTTGCACTCCCTGGTAGTGCAGCTCGCTGGGTCTTCACTTCCTCCTTTTATCAATAACCTACAACTCGTCAATTGTAAAAAACAGTCAACTTCTAACGTTTCATCTCCCCTACAAGTTGTGTAAAGTAAATTTAGCTGAGTAATAATCTTTGCTGCTGAGAAAAAATAAATAAAATTTATTCACCAAAATGTTACCATCACATCACACTTTAGTTATGCCAGAAACACTACCATGGTGAAGGCAGTACAACAGTTGCTGCACTATTCACACTACCTAGCTTTGTGGGGCAAAAACTCGTGTTCCCCAGACCCGAGTGGCCTACTGGAGGGACTGCAGGACTGTCGTCACGGATAGAGCCCTTCTCAGGTTCCTTCCCGGAATTATAAGTGCTTGATGTGTCAGTGTGTGGCAACAAGGAATGCAAAATTATTACTACTTATGAAAAAAATATTTAATTTATTTTTCTCACTTGAGCACTGGACACCCACTTAAAGATAGTATACCTAACTTTATCTAATTTGGCTATCATAAGATAACAAACTACGACCCAAATGAAGCAGACCAAATTTTACCATATACAACTTACTTATCGTTTATATCGATATACTTACCAAAGTAAAACTCGAATCTAATCAAATGAGTGAAAAGACAAGGCAGATCAGCAGCTACAGTTCATTTGTAAATTGTCCGTCAAATATTCCATAGAAACGATGCACATAATATACCCTTATGCTCAGCAATCTTAACTATAAAAAACAAAATCTGTAAGTACTGTACCCTGCCTGCTGTGAGTGTGGCGAGAACCCGGAACCAGCGACGCCTGACAATTTTCCTAGTTACCAGAAATTCACTCACGGTCAGTTCATGAGGTAATTTCAACACCTATACATAGGGGGGAATTTGTGTGTGGTCATCAGAGACACCATTACCTTCGTTACAGGTAAGTGTGTGTGTGTGTGTGTGTGTGTGTGTGTGTGTGTGTGTGTGTGTGTCACTATTACATGGAACTGGGAAGTGAAACAGTCTAGAGGAGATTTCTACAAAACTCATTTTTCAATTTAGTTTTCGTAATTAATCTACACCGGAGTAAGGAAGCTGTGAATGTCCACAAGATTATTCTAATAAAACTAATCATGTATAAATATTTCCCCAACTCTTAACTCCATAATGTCCGTTAACTGTGATTCTGTTGTAATGTTTCTCCATTTGTCATATTCATATTAGGTTCAAGTTTACGGATTAAACAGAAGCATATGAAGAACAAACTATTAAAAATATATCTATCATAAATTAACATATTAACAGCTATAACAGTTAAATAGGACATGTGTTTGTTCTGTCAAGTGTGATTTTTGTTCTATTCTACAACCATTAGGAGGGGTGCGCACGGTGACACCTCCTGGTTCCGCTAATGCGTTTTATAAAGAACCACTGAACCAACAGTCTCAAACACACAAACAAGATCACTATTAACCTCCTCAGTTATTTAGCAACATCCTCACTACACCACCAGCCATCAACGTCAGTATTCTTGATCTTATTACAACTAGTTCTCACCTCTTCGTACTACTTTACCTCTGCATAACTTAATCCCTGTACGACAACTCTTTCTCGGGTGTGGGGTGACGCTACACAGTCTTACAAGTCACTCTTACACAAATTACACTCGCAATCATTTGACCTCACTACCATCAGGCCCTCACTTCCTCCTTACCTCCAAAAGATGGCATACTGTATCTTCACTCCTTCCTCTACTCTTTTTTTTTTCAATTCCATTCCCACACTAATCATATCATGCTGCTGTGTAATGACCATATATTGAGACGCCATCATCATCATCATCCTCAGCCATCTCCTTCATTCCTTGTACTTAACGGTAATAACAATCTTATATCCTGTCTTTTGTCTGCCTCGTGTTGTGTCACTCTGAGTGTTCTTTGCGCCAATTTGCCTCTGTCCAACTAACCATAATTGGGAACCGTTATATTAATCGATTTGCGGATCTTGTTCTCGGGTAATGGTTAGCCAGTGCAGTTAGCGATTTGTCCGGCTTCTCGGATCATTCCTTGACGCAGGGTCATACAGCTCGTTAACTTCGATGTGGCTGTTGTGTTGGCGACAGCTTCTACACCTTAAACAAATTCACGCCTTGGTTTGTCCGAGGGCGGGCCAAACCGGGCCATCCTCGAAACACGAGAGGCAACCATTCTTACTGTGTTGCCATGTGTTTACCGAGTGTTGCTGTGTCACCGAGTGTTACCATATGTCACTGAGTGTTACCATGTCACTGAGTGTTACCATATGTCACTGAGTGTTACCATGTCACTGAGTATTACCATATGTCACCGAGTGTTACCATGTCACTGAGTGTTACCATATGTCACTGAGTGTTACCATGTCACTGAGTGTTACCATATGTCACCGAGTGTTACCATGTCACTGAGTGTTACCATATGTCACCGAGTGTTACCATGTCACTGAGTGTTACCATATGTCACCGAGTGTTACCAAGTCACTGAGTGTTACCATATGTCACCGAGTGTTACCATGTCACTGAGTGTTACCATATGTGTGTTACCCATGTCACTGGAGTGTGGAGTGTTACCATGTCACTGAGTGTTACCATATGTCACCGAGTGTTACCCTGAGTGTTACCATATGTAGTGTACCATGTCACTGAGTGTTACCATATGTCACCGAGTGTTACCATGTCACTGAGTGTTACCATATGTCACCGAGTGTTACCATGTCACTGAGTGTTACCATGTCACTGAGTGTTACCATATGTCACCGAGTGTTACCATGTCACAGTGTTACCATATGTCGCTAAGTGTTACCATGTCACTGAGTGTTGTTACCATATGTCACCGAGTGTTACCATATGTAGTGTTACCGAGTGTTACCATATGTCACTGAGTGTTACCAAGTCACTGAGTGTTACCATATGTCACTGAGTGTTACCATGTCACCGAGGTGTTACCAGTCACCGAGTGTTACACCATGTCACCGGAGTGTTACCATGTCACTGAGTGTTACCATATGTCACTGAGTGTTACCATGTCTGAGTGTTACCATATGTCAGTGTTACCATGTCACTGAGTGTTACCATATGTCACTGAGTGTTCAAGTCACTGAGTGTTACCATATGTCACTGAGTATTACCATGTCACTGAGTGTTACCATATGTCACCAGAGTGTTACCATGTCACTGAGTGTTACCATATGTCACCGAGTGTTACCATGTCACAGTGTTACCATATGTCACTGAGTGTTACCATGTCACAGTGTTACCATATGTCACCGAGTGTTACCATGTCACAGTGTTACCATGTCACTAAGTGTTACCATATGTCACTAAGTGTTACCATGTCACTGAGTGTTACCATATGTCACCGAGTGTTACCATATGTCACCGAGTGTTACCATGTCACTGAGTGTTACCATGTCACTGAGTGTTACCATGTCACTGAGTGTTACCATATGTCACTGAGTGTTACCAAGTCACTGAGTGTTACCATGTCACTGAGTGTTGTCACGATGTGTTACCATATGTCATGTTACCATGTCACTGAGTGTTACCATGTCACAGTGTTAGTCACTGAGTGTTACCATGTCACCGAGTGTTACCATATGTCACACCATGTCATACTGAGTGTTACCATGTCACTGAGTGTTACCATATGTCACTGAGTGTTACCATGTCACTGAGTGTTACCATGTCACTGAGTGTTACCATGTCACTGAGTGTTACCATGTCACCGAGTGTTACCACATGTCACTGAGTATTACCATGTCACTGAGTGTTACCATGTCACTGAGTGTTACCATATGTCACTGAGTGTTACCAAGTCACTGAGTGTTACCATGTCACCGAGTGTTACCATATGTCACTGAGTGTTACCATGTCACTGAGTGTTACCATATGTCACTGAGTATTACCATGTCACTGAGTGTTACCATGTCACTGAGTGTTACCATATGTCACTGAGTGTTACCAATTCACTGAGTGTTACCATGTCACCGAGTGTTACCATGTCACTGAGTGATGTCTTGTGTCACCGAGTAAGAGTCGCCTAAGATATTTCATGGTGACAGAGCTCTTCCCGCCAACATTCAGAAATCCGTAAACTCGTTCAGTCTTGTATCAGTAAATTATTGTTATGTCTGTGAACCTTTAGCTCACGATGACGATACTTCTCATGGAGGGTAAGACAGGCTAGCACACCTCTCTCTATCAGTGCGATGAGTTTGGGAGAGAAAAGGCAGCAGGAAGTACAGTACTGTATTCTTTTGTGGTAGCACAGGAGGGAGGGAGGGTGTAGTTATTGTGGTAACAAACCCATTTGTAACGATTAATTCTCATCACGATATCGCCAAAACAAATATTTTAATTCATACCTATTAGAGACGCCATTACGGTCTAAACCAAATTAACAACTAGCGGAGATCAAGATATAAGGAATTGTTAAAAAAAATTACGACCAACAATAATTATTTCTTGATTACGGAACACTTTAAAACATTGCGATTTTTCCTTTTATTTCTATTTGTTAAACATCTGAATGAACCAAATAAGAAATAAAATCAGAAAACAACTACATGTATATATTACAGCAGTGCTACTCAAAGTGTGGTCCGCGGACCGGTGCCGGTCCGTGAGCCATCGTCTGCCGGTACGCGGAGAGTTTTCAGAAAAGAAAGAAACGACAGACACGTTCCACTCCACGTGACACTGCCGGGACATCTGACTCGGTCTTTTTATTTTTTAAATTTTCATTGTAGTTTTTATATTTATTATGGCTATATTTTTCATTTACTCACTCATGTTAAAAGTCATTGCTATGCAACTAACGAATGCGATATAATGAACAGCAAAACAGCGAACTGAAATACGTATAACAACACCTTCATGATGATGTGGCGTTTGACTCTGCGGGAACCACACCTGGGGATATCAATAGGGCGCATCACCTTGTGTTGCCAGAATTGCCACGTTTCTCGGCCACCAGCTACGCCATATCCACCCAAAACATAAATCTTTTTATTTTAAGTATGGTAGTTGTTTAATTTCGGATAAAATAAATGTATGCATCCCATTAAAAGAAATGGCTGATTTTTTACTATGCGTGCCAGCCGTGAAGGGTGTCACACAGCTGGCAGCCCTGCTATTCCACACGTTTGGATCAGCAGTCTGTGATGTCAGGTCACAGGTCAGTGGTTAGTTACCATCAAGAAGTGGAACAGAGAGCATCATACGGGTATCTGCGTGTTTGTTATTTGGGACCCCATCCCAACCCACTGATCTGAAAATGTAAGTACTAATAATCTTAAAGGCCGGTTCACACTATTCCTGTAAATTTGAAAACAAAAAATTATTGTGGGACATATCTCAAAAGATTTTCCTGGGGGGGGGGGGGCCTATAGGCCCCGGGATTGGCTCGCTTCGCTCGCCGGTCCGTGGCACATTGAAAAAAAACCATGCCGGTCTTCACCAGACAACAACGAACATGGCAGGGAAGACTGGCTGGAACTATACGGGCTACAGCGTAACTACTAGACTACGGTTTACTAACTTTACTCTGTTACACTCACGTATTTACAACATTTACACAAGTACAGGACATTTATTAGTACTCACCAATGAAAGTTCGTCTTCTTGTGGTCCAGCAAAGCGTGGGAAAATATAGAGTTGTACCTGAGGGAGTATGTTGTGACAAATGACTGGATGACCAAGACTGGTTGACCGTCACCTTCATCCTTGAACATCTCTTCTGTTTCATCAATACCTCTACTTTAACTGCGAAATATAACTCCTCATATTATTCACTAACAATATTCATCGCACTCATTATGTATAAAATGTCGATAACATCACGGATAAAATGTCCGTATCGGCGCTTCATGAATAATTTGCCAGTCAGTCACGCAGCTTTCTTCCGCCCAGAACAGTCAGGACTGCCGTAATTCCGACTGTGTTTTACCGAACTCTGATTGGTTATCTTCCTCGCGTTGTGACTGGCTACGAGACCATGACGTCAAAAAACGTTTTCTTTGTTAAATGTGATACATATACTATATGTATCACATATATTATAGGATATCAGTAACAATTCATTTCCATTTTACTATTATTTTGCATATATATAGTATGAAATATTGCACAATAGATTCTTTAAACAACTTTAAAATCAGGTGGAGCATTATTATACTGTATTGAATAAAAGAGATGAAGGAGTTCAATCCTTCGGTAGCAGGCAGCTACCAAACAGGGAGGTTCTATCGCCTGGAAAGATATTGGAAGCATAATGTGTTGTCTATGGTAGATTCTGCTGCCATATGGTCATCACAAAAATTGTGACCAAGTCCCAGGTTGCTGATCTGACTTTCTGCCTCATTTACACACAATTGCAGGGTTGCAATTGTTTCTCTTACTGTTGACAACGCAACATGCTGTAAATCGTTTTTCACTCTTGATTTATTGTTTTCGTTTGTGCATTTATTTATGGTTATTATTATTAGTATTTTTTTATAATTTGTATCTATTTTTATTAAATATTATTATTATTATTATTTTTATTATTATTATTATTATTATTATGATTATTATTTTCGCCCCCCAGGCCCAGATGTGGGTCAATGACCTGTGCTCGGGTGGGCTAATCCCCGTAATAAAAAATAAATAACAAATAAAAAAAATGGAGTGATACCACATTTTAAAACGATAGCTATTAGAATATATAAAATTTTAAAATGTCTGATAAAATAACAACAAATAAAGAGCTAACAGTAAAGGACTCACCGAAAGTCGATGTATAACGGCGTGTAGATGCTTTGAACAAAGGCTCTGCAGTGAAAGTCATATGAAAGGCACTGAACTCAAGGCATATCCAGCGGGAGGACCCCCTTTTCATCGGAAAACTCCAATACTTTTCCTTATTACGATATTGTACTCAGGCATTTTTGTATAGTAAAAATTAATTACTATTGACCACAAAATATTCCCTAATATCAAGTGCATATGGCTTCAAATGGTGAAATTGTCATGATGTCTGAAATTGTGGAATTCTGTGAAGGAATCCCTCTATTTCTTGCGGTGATTGTGATTGGTTGGTGTAAATTTCTGAATTCATATCGAGAAACAGGATTAACAAACAATAAAGTACTGTGTAAATCAGCTTCAGTTATTTATTGTTACTAGAGACGCTTATAGATTTCTTAGTCTTATATGTATGATAGAAATTATTAATAAGGACGTAAAATAGATTTGCAACGCTAGTACTGCCAGGCTAGTACTGCCAGGCTTACCACAAGCCGACTATGCCCAACCCGTACAACTGTCGGAGTACACCGCCATCAACGGCATCCCAGTTAGACCGACATTCCACCAGTATGACAACCTGAAGCTGGGAGTGATCACCCACGCCGAAATTGAACACCTGAACCGAGACGAGATTGACAAACTACTCCTGGATCAGCTCCACTGTGTCAAGATGCTGTCCGAAACGACGGCTCTGGTCGGACACCACGAAACTCTGCCCCAGGAAGTCCAACTGGCCTGGGAAACCGTCCAAGTCACGCCCTACTGCCGACCCAAACGTTGCTTCAAATGCCAGAACTACGGACACACCGTCAACAAGTGCAAGGCGCAGGAGGATGTATGCTACCTGTGTGGTACCTCCGGGCACCGCTACACCCAAGCTATTGTCCTGGCCACGTTGACAGCCAACATTTCAAGTGAGTGGCTTGGTTCGAATGGTACGATAAAGTACGAAAAATTAATCGTACTTTCGTACCGTAGGATGAGCCTCATCGCACTGTTTTGGATTTTCTCTATGCTTTGTTTCTCGCACTGGAAGGCAACTAAAAGGACAGGAGAGGCATAATCTATGACAGCTCTGACGATGGCAATGTACATGAGACGTAGGACCCTGACAGAGGCTCCTTTGAGGCCGTGGGAGATGACGTGGGCGGCGACAGTGGAGGCTCTAGTAGTGGCACGCACGGGTAGACCAAGGTACCTGTAGGTGCGTACTTGTTCAATGTCTTGTCCCTGCAGAGTCAGTGGTGTCTGACGCTGGAAGTGTGAGATGAACTTGATTTTAGTGTGTGAGATGACTAGCCCAAGTGTTTGACAGGTTCGGGCGAACATGGAGAGTATAGGTTGTTCATGTTGCACTGTAGTAACTTGGAGGAGATCGTCAGCGCAATTTATGATTTGTCCGTCTAGGGCTCGCTCAGCAAAGATGTCGTTGAGGCGGCAAATGGAGTTCATGAGAACATTAAAGAATGTAGGGCTGAGGACACCGCCCTGAGGCGTGCCAAGATCAAGGTCCCTGATCATAGAGTAGTGACCCTGAAAACGGACACGGGCCTATCGATGGGAGATGTTGCCAGCAATCCACGTGAGGAGTTTGCCCTTCACATCCATGTGCGTGAGGCCCTCAAGGATCAATTCACTGTTGGCTTTATCAAATGCACCCTTAAAATCGATGAAAAGGGAAGTTTTGGCTGAGGTGTTCGCCATGTAGTGAGCGATTCAGTGAGCAGTACTCTTCTCAGGGCGAAACCCATAGAGGTCAGGGTGCAGGTGGGCTTCAATTTTCCAGTGGAGACGGTGGTGCTATCATGCGTTCCATCATCTTTGAGAAGCAGGATATGAGGGAGATTGGACGATATTCGTCTTGTCTGCCTGATTTAGGGACTGGGATGGTGGTGGCAGTCTTCCATAAATGGGGCAGCTGACCAGTGTCATAAGAGAGGTTAAATAGACAGAGGAGGGGATCACCAGGGGTGGCAAGAAGGGCATTTAGCACATCATATGTGACGCCGTCAAAGCCAGGGGCGGTGGACCGACCGCGCTTAACAGCATTTAGTAGTTCACACCGTGTGAATGGCAAGTCAGTGTCTGCAGGTAGGTCTTGGTACTCAGAGATGGGCTGTCGGCGTTGTGGTTGCAGTGCGAGGGTGAGGTCACGTACAGCAGGTAGTAGTGCGTCGGTGGAGGCGGCCTCCTGCCACGTCTGGGAGAGCACCTCGGCACGGGCAGCAGGTCTGGGGTGGAGCGCGGGCCTGGCGTTGGTGCCCAAGGCACGGTTAATGGTGCGAAATCAAACCACTGCTTCTCTCATGCGAGAGTGATGGCAGATTGGAGCTCTTTATTTGTGCGGATCAGGAAGCGTAGAGCGTCAGGGGAGCTGGGAGATTTCTTCCACTGGTCGACTGCTAGTCGGTGCCATACTCGGATAGACTTAACATGAGGATCGCGGTTAACATTCCACTGACTCCTGGGCTGGAGGTTAGGGCGGCGGTGTTTTAGAACAGGGCGGAGGAGGGAAGTGCATTGTTTGGACAGATCAAGGTAGAGTTGGTCTGCGGTAGTGACAGTGTAACCCTGAAACCATTCAGCAATGGCGGTGATGAAAGCAGGTACGTTGGCAGGGGGTAGGCTGAGCCTAGGGCACTAGGGTGGGGCGGGTACTCTCACGTACTGGAGGGTAGTGTGGATAGGGAAATGGTCACTGTGAGGGGAGTGAAGGATGCGGGTGGAGTGTGGACGGTGAGGGTCAGAGTAGAGAGCGATGTAGTCAAGTTTCCCTCCCCCGATGTGGGTGAGTGGGTGAGGGAGGGTAGAGGAGACGTACAGGGTAGGTACGAGAGCCAGGAGTTACCCCGAGAGTTTGAGTGGGGGCCCCTGGGAGCCGAGACTGGGGTGCCGGGCATTGAGGTCCCCCACAAGGAGGGTGGGGATGGAGGTGATATGGTGTGATAGGACAGGTACAGTAGTATCGGCATCAAGGGAAGGGGGTTCGAGAGTTTGGTAGGGAACATCCTTCTTGACGTAAATACGTAGTCCACGTGCATGTCCTCGTAGTGGTCCATCATCGAAGCGGAGAACTGGGTGGGCCTCAACGGTGGTTGGGCACTCCCTTCCCTTCCATTTAACAATGACCGCGGCTTGTGGGGTGTTCCTCCGGTAGTGTTGACGTACACTGAGTATACGTGGATTAAAGTCACGAGCATCTTTTATCAGCGTATAGGGGGAATTGTTTAACTAGGATGTGGAAACATTCCTCTGCGTCCACTGATGGGGGCTCCAGGACAACCCCGTCAAACCCAACAGTACTAAGTGTTTCATAGACCTCAGGAATCTGACACTTGATAAAGTTCCGATTCTTACCTTTTTGAAATTGAATGTTTAGACCGTGTTGTCTGCAGTACTTCATCGTCCAATTAAAGCATTCCTCGACGGTTTTCAGTGAATCCTTGGGGAAGTGCAGGTTCAGCTTATTTAACTGGTTGGCAGGGGGGGGGGGGACGGCCCACCGCCCGTGGCATTGTTGTTATCACTCCGGCTAGTGTTTCCCATAGAAACAGAACTGTCACAATCACTGGGTCTGACTCTTGAAGGGAGTTGGATTCAGTATGACCAGGCGAGATGACATCCATGCCTCTTTTGGGGCATTTACGACGACCCCCCATGCTAGCAAAATTTGCCGGCTGAGGTGAGTCGGGTCTGAGGGAACCTTTTTTGGGATGATCGGGAAGTCAAGAGCACCTATGGGCACGTCTGTTCTCTTATGTGGTTACGCCACAACATAAATTAAACCGCTGCCAGTCCGACCTCTCTACATTGACCTTGTGTACACTTTACACATTACTGCTGGACATGCGTCAACATTAAAATTGCCGCATTTAAATACTAAAGTACCAGATAACCTGTTACTCAGGTGCGACCCATCATGTCTTCCACAAGACGTCTTGACGACAGGAATGATAAATGTGAGTGACGAGTGAGTGGTGTCTCATTTTGTCAATATAAAGGTTACAAATGGTACAGGTATTACATATCAGAATGTCGCTATTTAATTTCAGGATAAAAATAGAACTTATTGGGAGATGAAGTTAAAAAAATATCTATTTACAACAATTAAAAGCAGAAATGAACATGGGTAGGTCACATCTTCCGCAGAACAACTCAGAGGAGCCGCAAACAGAGAGAAGGCCGGAAAGCAGCCATCCCCCTGGACTCCCCGCCCACCTGATACGATGTTCTCCGTAAACTTCTCGTACGTCTATGGGAAAGGGTCGCGGAAAGGGGACGTGATTTCTGCCCGTATCATCATTGGGTATGACTTTGCTTGGGAGATTGGTATCCCCGCATCCCCTGAGCAACGCTCTTGTGCATTATGCAGAAGACCCGACAGCAGCACCCTTATCCACTACCTCCTAAGATGTCCCCACACACAACGCTTCCGTGACGCCTGCTGGACCACCACTCCACGACTCCCTGACGGAGACACGATGATCCTCCCCTACTGGCCAGATATTATGTAAATAACATTGATTATGTGTTAAAGGAATATCCTTCCTTCCTTCCTTAGGCTTTAGTAAGCCCCTTTATAATATTTATACTGTATATACTTGTCACACTTGCCAGATGCTTGTGGTGTCATTGTACAGGGGTACCTAGTGACAGCACTAGGATCCCGCTTCCTTTATCAAGGAATAAACAATTGAAATTGAACTCAGAGGTGGAGCGACAGAGCGAGGCAGGAGAGGCGCTATTCGTAAATTTGCCGGCTTGTGCGTGGTGCCTTGGAGAGGACGGGCAGATAAACCACCACTTCAGTGTTATATTTACACATATAAACTGTCAACAACATATTCGTAATGTTTCCATAACTTGATTTCATCTGTCACATCATAATTTTTACTATTTCTCACGAATTATTCCTTATACAAAATCTAACACACATATTTATATTTGAACAAAAAATATAAAAGAAAGAAAACAGAATAATCAACACGGCCGAACACAAATCGCAAAGCCTGAAGAAAATACCGTAAAATACACCACTAAGATCTAGTTTATGAACACAGGAGAAAACGTCCAGAAGCTGTCATTATGTCAAGGACTACTGTTGGCTCCTGCATGTTCATAAATCTATGGTTGTCATGGGAGGGTGGAGCAGCATCAGGGCCACCGCCAGCCAGCATGTAGAGCGTGAGAGCTGTGTCTGCCGCCCTGCTCTTGTAGCCGTTCTCAACGCTTCACTGAATATTGGTTGTAGCTGACGCACTGACGTCACTGCTCGCTTGGTGAACATCAGCTGAGGTTGGACGTGTGATCTGGTGCACTGACGTCATTGCTCGCTTGGTGAACATCAGCTGATGAGTGATCAGTGGTTCTCATTTCCTTAACTCCTTCACTCAGGGGGGTTCGATATGATCACCAAATGCTAAATGAGAGGGAGTGTGTGAGGGAGGGTGTGTGTGTGTGTGTGAGAGGGGTGTGTGTGTGTGGAGGGAGGGTGTGTGTGTGTGTGTGAGAGGGGGTGTGTGTGTGTGAGGGAGGGTGTGTGTGTGTGTGTGGAGGGAGGGTGTGTGTGTGTGTGTGTGTGGGGAGGGAGTGTGTGTGTGTGTGTGTGAGGGAGGGTGTGTGTGTGTGTGTGAGAGAGGGTGTGTGAGTGTGTGAAAGGGATGGCGTGTGTGTGAGGGAGGTGGTGTGTGAGGGAGGGTGTGTGTGTGTATTCGTAAGAGGTCGACCAGGTAAGGCCCTTTGACTCTATGGGGTGAACAAATAATAAACTAATTCAGATCTAGTCTCTTTTTTCATAGTAATTAATTTTGGTATGAATCTGCAATCAGTGTATTAAGTTTGGTTTTATGGTAGATTGATAGATCCCTTTTTGTATTGCAGATGTTGTGAGAATCGTTTGAAGGTTGATGACCGCCTCTCAAGTTCCTTACATAATTATTGGATATTTTCTCATGGATTGTCTTCAAGAGCTTGATGATAAATCTTGAGAGTGAACAGTGATGAGTCATTTGGAGTCAAGCAGGTAGAGCTCTTTAGGAAGTTATAAAACCTCATTTAAGAGCCTTATATACTGGGTTACCAGAAGCTCCCACGAGTGGTAGGAAGGCTTTATCGATTTACAAAGCTCTACAGATGATCGGATAAAAGTCAGTGATGAATTTAAGGCTCCCGAAATAACAGCGCATTATGATTACAAAATGCTCAAGTGATTAAGTATACTCGAGTGAATTCGCAGCTATGCTCCCCTTCACTGCTACCTGCTGGCGACCACTGGTAACTCCATAAGATACAACGGTGATCTGCTCTATAAGGGCGCCTCCGAGTCTGAAGGTTGGTGAACACTGGGGACCTCAAGTGCTGTTGTGGGTGAAGTTGTTGGTGTTTTGTGTCATTAAGTTTAGTAAAAGATTGTATTTAATATCAAGCTGAAAGTAACAGAAGTGGCGTATTGAATGAAGATCTTTCGAATCCAAAATCGTGATGGAATAACATTGGCCTTGTAACTTGACCATCAACCAACATACAATCATCTATATCTACCTCACACACACACTGACACACAGAAGGAGACGATTACTGCCAACATCAAGTTTCCAGGACTAAAGAAAAAAGAGAGGAAAGATAAAAAATCGTCTCATGTTTTCTACTTCTCGTAAATTTAGGTTAAATAAAAGTGAAACACTGATCATATAAATAACGGCAGAAATCAGAGTCTGAACGGGTTTTCGAGCCCATCCCACACCACTCTCTCACTCAATAAACACAGATTTAACAAGTTCATAATAACAGGGATGGAATAACGCAAAAAGTTACTTGTTTACATTAGTTGACGTTTGAAAAAAAGAATATTGAAAATATGTGATAAGATAACTCTAATTAAGCTGAAGTGTGGAGGCGTTCTGGCAGGAAAAAAATGACAGCCCTCACATTACTACTGTATATTGCAGTAAAGAGTATAAAGATCGAGGAAACAAGTGAGGAACTTATGTTATATCGCATCAATGAGTGTACTTGTTGACAGTGTTCCACGACCTCTGTCACTTAAGATGGCGGAGGACGTGACATTCCACCTGAGTCTGGTTCCCCTCAGCATCGACACCCAGTACTTTTCCCCCTCACACATCATCGACTGGATGACTAAATTCCAGTGGTGGGAGTGGCTCATCATCCTCAAGGTGGGCTTCATCTTCTGGGTGCTCAACATCACCATCATTCTCCCGTCTATATACATGCAGGTCAGTGTTTCTCTTGTTGCAGTAGTTAAGGTCAACGACTTAATGTATGAAAAAAAAAAAACTTAACCCCTTGAGTCTCATCGCTTGACAATTTAACCACGATCAGTTTGTAGTTTTAACATTACCTACTTAATTAATAAGTATGGCAATTTAATTCAATGAAAGCAGTTACCTAGCAGCTGAAACGATAATCAGTACGTGGATTCAGGCTTTAGCTAACAACTATATAGTGTTTTCATCATATTTTTTTTTATTGAATATATACTTTTTTTTCTCTGGTAGAACGAATTATTTGATTATGATGATGATGAACAACAACTTAACCTTGGAGTATTATGACTGAACCCCTTGAATACAATGACTTAACCCCTTCAGTACCATGACTTAACCCCTCGAGTACTATGATTTAACCCATTCAGTACTATGACTTAACCCCTCGAGTACTATGATTTAACCCCTTCAATACTATGACTTAACCCCTTTAGCTAGCAGGGGTACACTTTTGCTAGGAGGGGTACACTATAGCTAACAGGGGTACACTTTTGCTAGGAGGGGTACACTTTAGCTGAGAGGGGCACACTTAATTGGGGGATACATTTTAGCTAGGAGGGGCACAATTTACCTAGAAGAGGAACACTACAGCTAGGAGAGGTACACTTTAGCTAGGAGGGGTACACTTTAGCTAGGAGGGGCACACCTTAGCTAAAAGAGGTACACTTTTGCTTGGAGGGGAACACTTTATCTAGGAGGGGAATACTTTAGCTAGGAGGGGTACACTGTAGCTAGGGGGGAACACTTTAGCCTGGAGGGTAAACTTTACCTTGGAGGGGAACGCTTTAGCTAGGAGGGGAACCATTTAGCTAGGAAGGGTACACTATAACTAGGGGGGGCACACTTTAGCTAGGAGGAGAACACTTCAGTTAGCAGGGGAACACGATAGATAGGAGGGTACACTTTAGTTAGGAGGGAACACTTTATCTAGGAGGGGTACACGTTAGCTAGGAAAGGCACGCTTTAGCTAGGAGGGGAAAACTTTAGCGAGGAGGGGTAAACTTTAGCTAGGAGGGGCACACTTCAGGTAGGAGGGGCACACTTTAGCTTGGAGGGACACACTTCAGGTAGGAGGGGCACACTTTAGCTTGGAGGGACACACTTCAGGTAGGAGGGGCACACTTCTGGGGGGCACACTTGGCTTGGAGGGACACACTTCAGGTAGGAGGGCACACTTGGCTTGGAGGGGACACACTTCAGGTGAGGGCACACTTCTTGGAGGGCACACTTTAGCTAGGAGGGACACACTTCAGGTAGGAGGGGGCACACTTCAGGTAGGAGGGGCACACTTCTTGGAGGGGCACACTTCAGGTAGGAGGGGAACACTTTAGCTAGGAGGGGAACACTTACGCTAGGAGGGGAACACTACAGCTAGGATGGGTACACTTTTGCCAGGAGGGAACACTTTAGCTAGGAGGGGAACACTTTAGCTAGAAGGGACACACTTCAGGTAGGAGGGGCACACTTTAGCTAGGAGGGGAACACTTTTGCCAGGAGGGAACACTTTAGCTAGGAGGGGAACACTTTAGGCAGGAGGGAACACTTTAGCTAGAAGGGACACACTTCAGGTAGGAGGGGCACACTTTAGCTAGGAGGGGAACACTTTAGCCGGGAGGGAACACTTTAGCTAGAAGGGACACACTTCAGGTAGGAGGGAACACTTTAGCCAGAAGTGGTACAATTTAGTTAAAAGGGGTACACTTTAGTTAAGAGGGGTACACTTTAGCTATTAGGGAAACACTTTAGCTAGGAGGGGAACACTTAAGCTAGAAGGCGCACACATTAGCTTGGAGTGGTAAACTCTTGCTAGGTGGGGTACACTTCAACTAGGAGGAGAACACTTTAGCTAGAAGCGGCACACTTTAGCTAGGTGGGGTAAAGAAGGTCCCTAACCCAAAATTTATAACTTTAGCCCACTTTAGCTTGGAGGGGCCCACTTTAGCTTAGAGGGGCACACTTTAGCTTGGAGGGGCACACTTTAGCTAGGAGGGGAACACTTTAGCTAAAAGGGGAACACTTTAGCTAGGAGGGACACACTTTAGCTAGGAGGGGAACACTTTAGCTAAAAGGGGAACACTTTAGCTAGGAGGGACACACTTCAGGTAGGAGGGGCACACTTTAACTTGAAGGGGAACACTTTAGCTAGGTGGGGTAAAGAAGGTCCCTAACCCAAAATTTATAACTTTTGCATCATGAGATAATTTGCCATCACCTATTAGAACAGACTCAGCAGACATTCCCTGTTATTTAGGTTCAGTACTGAGCAGCGCTGGTCCTCGAGGTCATCAGAAGGAGGCATTATCGAGGCCGGAAATTGCTCAGATTGGTTAATTATCTTGAAGAATTTACCTGGTATTTGTGTATAATGGCTGAGAAAGCCGGGAGGGGTAGGAGCGAGAAGACCGCAGCCCTCAAGTAGTTAGGTAATTCCGTGATGATGATGATAAAGACTGTTTATTATGGTTTTTCAAGGAGTAAATAAAAGTAATACCAAGACACGATATTAAGACTGTGGTTGGTGATTTAAATGCCCTGCCTTTCATTACTTGAGGATCGGTGAACTTATTTTCGTTTGGTCATATTAAGTTAGAACAGGTTTATTGTGAACAACATACAAATATTATTTTTTTTAAATACACTGAAATACTATACTAGGTTCCCAGAGGCGGACCAGTTAACTCACAATGACTTCCTGTGATACACCGTGGCAGGAAGTGTTGCAAGATAAAGACATCCAGCATACATCACCCACCACCACAGTCTGAGTCATTCACGACGTGGATGCCAATCATGGGAGCGTCTTACGATTATGACGATATATGAAGCTGTTTCCGGCAAATTCCTCCAAATCAATTCTTCGAAACATACATTGTGAACATTACATGTTCACTACATCATTATCCTTAAAATGCTCACATACAACATTGGCTGTTTGTTTCGCTATAATTCCTTTAAGAACAGAAACTTGGAACTAAGGTCACCATTAGGTCAAGGGGTAATACCCCATGACATGAATGACCTCGACCTCACACGAGGTAAAGTGACCTCCCGACATACGGTTTTGATGTGTTAAGGCCAGTCCACACGATCGAGCAGTGCCCGGCGGGCACGCCCTAAATGCCGGTTATCGGGCAAAATTGGCAGGCAAACCAGGGGAGTGCCCGTGCCCGTCGTTGAGGGAAATCATGGTCCGCCTGCCTGGCGGTTTGCTGCCCGATAAGGAGCGGCGACTCTGCCAGACAAACGAAGTTGACTCTGGGACTCTTATTATGTGGAGAGGGTCTTAAAATCTTTAATTGCAGACTACATACGTTGGGGTGTATGTAATTATTATGTGAAATAAAGTTTGTCTTTATACAAGTTGTGTCAATCATCAATATCTTATTTGCAAACAACCTAGTGTCCCAAACAAGTCCATCATGTATCATGTGTATGGCAGGGTTACCCCCTTCACAAATACTAATATGTTTTAATATCATTTTCATTATTAATAATCGACAAAATCGGAAAACCGACATTCCTATAATATTGTCATTAATATTCAACATTACACAAGCCTGCAATACAAGACACGTGTTATTATTGGAACCTCACGTGACTGTCAAAAACAGCTGATCACTACGCCACCGCTGACCTCGGGGGTCGGGGTCCTCAAGTAGGTGAGGTATGAACAGAGATACTGACAAAACGTATGCTAGCACTTTGTTAAACCTGAGTTAAGTCCTGCAAATGTGATACGTATATGTTCCCCGCTTGGTCTAGATATCCAGTGTATAACCAAATAAGCAATCATTTCAAACTCTATTCGAAATCACCTGGAGAAGCACAGATTGATCAATGATTCCCAGCATGGCTTCACAAGCGGACGTTCTTGCCTAACTAATCTATTAACATTCTTTTCATCAGTTTTCGAATCGGTGGACGAGGGGCACAATTATGATGTGGTATATCTCGACTTTAGCAAAGCCTTCGACAGAGTCCCCCACGAAAGACTAATTAGAAAGGTAGAAGCTCATGGCATCAAAGGTGACATCCTTAAATGGATTAGGGCATGGTTACAGGACAGGAAACAGCGAGTGAGCATTAACCGCACTAAGTCCCATTGGAGCAACGTCACAAGTGGAGTTCCCCAAGGCTCAGTACTTGGACCATTATTATTTATTATATACATAAACGACATAGATATCGGCATTGACAGCAACATAAGTAAATTTGCTGATGACACTAAAATAGGAGGTGTTATCAAATCTGACGAGGACTCGGCAAAACTACAGGAAGATCTAAACAAATTTTTCGAATGGTCTGAAAAATGGCAGATGAAATTCAACGAGAAAATGTAAAGTACTCAGTATAGGAGATGTAAACAGGGAAACCAGATACCAGATGAACAACGATGCCATAGAGAAATCCGACTGCGAGAGAGATTTAGGAGTAATGATAAGTAGGAACCTTAAGCCAAGGAAACAATGTGTTTTTGCTCGTAACAAGGCTAATAAAGTACTTGGGTTCATACAAAGGAGTGTTACTTACAAGACTAGTGAGGTCATCCTAAAACTGTATCTTGCTCTTGTGAGACCACACCTGGATTACGCAGTTCAGTTCTGGTCACGGTATTACAGAATGAATATAGAATCCTTGGAAAGAATTCAGAGGAGAATGACAAGACTAATCCCGGGCTTTAGGAACCTTGAGTATAGAGACAGGTTAAAGCATCTTAATTTGCACTCCCTTGAGAGACGTAGAGCGAGGGGCGACCTGATAGAGGTGTATAAGTGGAAGGCAGGGCTAAACAAGGGGACATTACAAAGGTACTCAAACTATCCAACCAGGAGCGAACTCGTAACAATGGTTTTAAATTAGACAAATTTAGATTTAGGCGTGAAATAGGTAAACACTGGTTTGGAAACAGAGTAGTGGATGAATGGAACAAGTTACCAAATATCATCATTAACTCGAATACGCTGAATTGCTTCAAACATAGGTTGGATGCTCATATGAGCAATAGGGGTTGGGTGTAAACGGGACTGCCCAGTATGGGCCAATAGGCCAGCTGCAGTTTCCTCATTCTTATGTTCTTATGTTATGTATTATGCAGGGCCCGATTCAGGGGTGGGCAAAGTGGGCAGCTGCCCAGGGGCCTCCACATATTACAATATTTTATTTATTTGTTTATTCATTTGGATTATTTTTATTTTCATTCTTTAAAATTCATGTTTATCTATTCCATGCATTCTTGGACAACCATTATTTGAGTAGAGGTTTATCCGATTAATAATGCAGAGAATCATCTCTCTGTAGTAACTAATAATATATTCTTTTCTGTGAAGTCTCTTGAAAAATTTTGACATGTGCGGTAGTAGCTATATCAGAACTGGTCGACTTGAAACCATATGAATGACCTTGTAATGAGGACTCGAAACTGCAAACCAAAGGATAACACAATTGGGAAGTTGAAACTTTCCTCACCAGTCGGCGCTGTTAGATTGTCTCAGAGCATGTAACAGATGGATAACTAAACAAGAAATTAAATTATTAAAAAAAATTAACCCCCCCCGGTATCATTAGGGTGTTTATTGACAAGTGAAATCAGCTGAGCGCTTGTCTTCAGGTGATTCATGTAGTATTTATATAAAAAATAAAGAATAAAATGTCCGCCTAAGAGGCAAACTTCTCTAAACTTTTAGGATTCAGTAAAAAAGATTTCCTTTTCTTTGATCGGAAAATAAAATTACACTATGATAACTAGTATGCCACTGTAACGTTATGTGACATCTTTACTGTAAAACTGTAATATATTGTGTTATTCTGTCTTTGTAATGGTGTGTATGAGCTCTACTATGCTGCTGAAATATGTGTTTATTACCTCTATCATTACATCCTTGTCACCACTCTAACCAATGTAAGATTTCATCCAATACTTCTTACACTGGTGGATGCTGTAGTGTACCGTGACTGCCTTAAAATGATTAGATCAGGTTGGAAGACATTCAGCCTATGGTACAGTTGACCAACCCTCGCCACACGCCTATAAAGATGGAATCCAGTCCCGCACTGGGGATATTTCACTTTCCACGCTTATCTGTACAGTCGCTCAAAAAATTATCCATACAAAATTATGTCGAGAAAATATGACATAACGGATGAAGGATTTTGACAGCCCTACCATCAACCCCCCCCTCCCCACCGTACAAATAGTTTTTTTTGTGTGACTGCACAGTACACACAGGTTTGGCGTTGAATGTCACAACGTTCACAATTTCGTGTTTGGTGGAAGTGTCATGTGTTGTTGTGTTGCAGGTGATGTTGTACACGGATGAGATGACGTCACGACAAACACTGGAGCCGACCGCCATGCTGGAGGAGCTGAGGCACATAGTGACGTGGGCCCTCACCAAGTACTCCCTCCTGCAGAAGGTGACACTATGTTCACTCTGTCCCTTCCACTCATCTACTTCCCATCAACATTTCTCTCATATTACTTAAAACAAAATTTACCTGAAATTTTGTTCTGCCCTATTCATAAAATACACCAGAATGGACATGATAAATTAGTATGCCTGCAGATAAATCTGTAGAAACGGCACTACTGGCGCGGTGAGTCACGGATAAGTTGGCAATTCCTCGCTTTGTCCACCAGAGTTTTTTTTTTGAGAAAATTAAAAAGAAGGAATGAGTGGGTGGCAAGGGATCATTTAAAGCAGCGCTTCTCAAACTATCTGATGTGGCGGACCGGCATGGTTTTTTTTCAATGTGCCACGGACCGGCGAGCGAAGCGAGCCAATCCCGGGGCCTATAGGCCCCCCCCCCCCAGGAAAATCTTTTGAGATATGTCCCACAATAATTTTTTGTTTTTCAAATTTACACAGGAATAGTGTGAACCGGCCTTTAAGATTATTAGTACTTACATTTTCAGATCAGTGGGTTGGGATGGGGGTCCCAAATGACAAACACGCAGATACCCGTATGATGCTCTCTGTTCCACTTCTTGATGGTAACTAACCACTGACCTGTGACCTGACATCACAGACTGCTGATCCACACGTGTGGAATAGCAGGGTTGCCAGCTGTGTGACACCCTTCACGGCTGGCACGCATAGTAAAAAATCGGCCATTTCTTTTAATGGGATGCATACATTTATTTTATCCGAAATTAAATAACTACCATACTTAAAATAAAAAGATTTATGTTTTGGGTGGATATGGCGTAACTGGTGGCCGAGAAACGTGGCAATTCTGGCAACACAAGGTGATGCGCCCTATTGATATCCCCAGGTGTGGTTCCCGCAGAGTCAAACGCCACATCATCATGAAGGTGTTGTTATACGTATTTCAGTTCGCTGTTTTTCTGTTCATTATATCGCATTCGTTAGTTGCATAGCAATGACTTTTAACATGAGTGAGTAAATGAAAAATATAGCCATAATAAATATAAAAACTACAATGAAAATGTAAAAAAAAAAAAAGACCGAGTCAGATGTCCCGGTAGTGTCACGTGGAGTGGAACGTGACTATCGTTTCTTTCTTTTCTGAAAACTCTCCGCGTACCGGCAGACGATGGCTCACGGACCGGCACCGGTCCGCGGACCACACTTTGAGTAGCACTGATTTAAAGAATCCTCCACCACCACCGTGTTCTAACTGATGAATGCTTCCCTCACTAGTTTTGGTACCTTAAGCTTACTCATGAATGTATTATGTAATTCGGGACGCAAAAATACAACATAATCACAATGAGTTTATTAAAGAAAAAAGAAAACATGAGCACTATGTATGAAGTTGCCTACAGAACTGGTTAGGTTAGATTAGGGGTGAGCCAAACCTCTCACTAAGTAAAGATAATCCTTACCTCGCCGTGACTAGTCACTGATAGCATTACCCGAGCACTGGGTCATTATTATCAACTGAAGAGTAACCACCCGGAGCGCACCCACCTGAAGAATTCCCCCTTAACGCGGCCTGCGGGGGGGGGGGTTCGTATGATCCTAAAAAATGTAGATTAAAAAGAGAGAACTCGGTGTTGCAAATACTCTTATAAATGAACTATCGGTTGTAGATCCTGTCATATACAGTACAGGGGAGCGAGTTAATTATTCACGGCCAGTGGAGCTGTTGCTATCTCGTCAGTACTGTTGGCGGTAAATATTCACCCACCGGCTGTCTTCAGGTTTTAATACGAGAATAGTTTTTTGTGTGTGTTTTACTCACATCTGACCTTCATTTCTCGTGCAAATTAGCGGTTTTTGTAAACAAATTTATTTTAATTTTTAACAGAAGCCGCTAATTTGCACAAAAATGGGGGTCAGATTTCAGTAAAACATACCAAACTCACCAAAAAACCTATTCTCATACCAAAGGAACCTGACCTAACCTAACCTACAAGGAGGAGGAGGAAAGGAGACAAGTGACTGAGTCGCATAGCCTCAGGTAAACATGGCGGGAATCTGCGGATAGCCAATGGACGAATATTAACCCTGGTGCCTAGTAACAGGCCTCGTGTACACGTGTCATTGAAACTGTCCATTGTTGTTGTCGTGCCTTGATAATCCGGAAAGATTCGTGTGGGAACGCCTATGACGCTGTTCAGCGCTAGTCCCGGGTGCACCTGTGCTACGGATGTTGTGCTCTCATTGGGTTTCCTGAGCGTTCCCATAGTGTTTGTACGAATTGTAATATATCTGGCATCCTGGCTTGAAACTTTGCGAAGTGTTTTACAGGACTTGGTTATTCTTTATCGGTGATAAATAGCATTACTTACCGCCAAAATACTCACCATCTCAGGAAGCAGTAGTCATGCCAGGAGATAAAAATGTTGTAATTCTCATAAACTCGACAAACACGTGAGTTACAACATTACTAGGTGAGCACAACCTTGGAAACCGACAATTCCTGGTAAAAAAAATGAAGTAGGAAAATTACACAAAGATTATAGTCTTGAGGCTGACACACAAGAGAATGGAATTAATGTAAGAAACTTGACTTGCGGAAGTAAAAAATTTTAACGTTATGTAAGACTGACAAACAACATCGCCATCTTCACCTACGTTTATTTTTAAGCGTTAAAGTTTATCAAATTACTGCCAAATATTTATTAACATTTGTGTGACCAGGAGACGAAATAACATATAATTTGTAATAATATATAGTACTGTACTTGTTGCTGGCAAAACTTTGAGTCTAGCAACTCATAACGTGTTCCCTGAAGAAGAAGAATCACGTAACAATCACTTGAGACGTTAAAGCTTCTCATAACTTCGCTAAGGGTGTCGGTGTACAGTACATTTTGGGCTAAGAATCGTTTGAACATCCAACAAGTGCATTACATTCTTCACGTAACATCGTTTAGCCAGTTATATGAGCCTAGTGATCGCCGCTGGCTTGTGCACGTAGTCACTGATCACTGTTGCTTATCATCTTAGAACATAAGAACATAAGAAAATAAGGAGTCTGCAATAGGGGTCCTTAATTGATATACAACGCCCTTATTTGATATTAGCAAAGCATACCCCACTTATTGACAAATGAAATATTATGATACCCTACAGTAATACTCAAACTGGGGGGTAAGCAGCAGCTCTCATACTCCAACGTAAGGTTTGTTTCACACACGCTCGTGTGAAGTAGGCCTAAGTTATGCCTAAAGTAGTGAACATGTGTGGCAGGTCATCAACTACCGTCGCTACATCACCTTACCTCCCCCTACTGCACACGTGGATCCTGTAATGTCAAAAGGGGAGAAGGTCCAAGATGTGGGCATTTTGAGGTCATTTTGACGACATATGCACCTGATATTGGGAGATATTCAGAGGTCAATAGTCCTTACTTTTCACTATAAAGAAAATGCTTGAGTACAATGTTGAATTAAAGAAAAAATATTCGAATTTTCTGACGAAAAGGGGTGCTACTGACCCCCAGAACCGCCCCTGTACTGGGCCAACCTTCCAGTTGCGTTGTTGTTAGTTTTCAACTCAATTTTTTTAGTAAATGTATATAGTGATGTCCCCATTAACCCGGAACAATTGGTGCAGAGCACTTCCGGGGATGACAGATTTCTGGCTAACCAGACGACTTTCTCAAACCCATAAAAATTTCAATCTCCAGAATCTTTTCTGGTTCTTTTCTGGTTACTGGGAAAAGTTTCTGGGTGGTCTAAACTAGACATCGTGCACACACCGACACTAGCCCACTTCCCCAGAACGAATCTGGGTGCTGCGGATGTTTTCCTTGAATTTTAACTACCTGAATCCGTAAATGCAGCTCTAATTTCGTTAGAAACTCCATTTCTTTACTATAATAACCAAGAATAGTTATTTAGAGGTTTGGTTAAATAAATATTTTTAAAAATTAAAAATCTATAGCATATGGGCATGAATGAAGCTGTGTGTTACAGCAAAGACTGGTATTTTCCACTCCCATGGAGCTGTGGGGGATTAGTGGGTCTTGTGTAACTGACCTGACCTGATGCAGTGTCAGGTGGAGGTAGGGTGGGGAATTATTGTTCTCTTACTACTGACCTCATGCAATGTCAGGTCGCCCTTTCAAAAGAACATAAGAACATAAGAAGATAAGGAGTCTGCAATAGGCCGGTTGGCCTGTGCATGGCAGCTCCTGTCGAGAGTTACTACCACTCTCTCTCATCCATGAATCTATCTAGCCTCCTTTTGAAACTTTCCAAAGTTCCCGCACTTACTACAAAGTTGCTAAGCTTGTTCCACTCGTCCACCACCCTATTTGTGAACCAGTTTCTTCCTATCTCCCTCCTAAACCTAAACTTATCCAACTTGAATCCGTTGCTCCGAGTCCTATCCTGCTCGGATATTATAAGAACTTTATCTATATCCCCTTTATTGATTCCTTTCACCCACTTAAATACTTCTATCATATCTCCCCGCACTCTTCGTCTTTCTAGGGAATGCAAGTTAAGTTTCTTTAGCCTATCCTGATATGGAAGGTTTCTAAGTCCCGGAATCATTTTTGTCATTCTTCGCTGCACCGACTCTAGTGAATTTATATCCATTCTATAATAGGGGCACCAGAACTGAACCGCATAATCGAGGTGTGGCCTGACGAGCGCAAGATATAGTTGCAATAAGACCTCTGCACTCTTGTTACTTACACTTCTAGATATAAAACCCAATACTCTGTTTGCCTTATTTCGAACATTAACGCACTGTTTTCTAGGCCGTAGGTCCGGGCTTACAAGTACCCCTAGGTCTCTTTCACAAGTCGACTTCTCTAGGTTGATGTTGTTAAGGCTGTATACATTATAAGTATTTGTTCTTCCAATATTAAGTACGCTGCACTTGCTGGTGTTGAATTTCATTTGCCATTTTTCAGACCACCCCTGCAGTTTATTTAGATCCTCCTGTAATGCATTTGCATCCTGCCCTGAATTAATTTGCCGCCCTATTTTGGTGTCATCAGCAAACTTGCTTATGTCACTGCTGAGCCCAGTATCTAGATCGTTTATGTAGATTATGAACAAGAGTGGGCCTAGTACTGACCCCTGGGGAACCCCACTGGTTACATGGCCCCACTCAGATTTAACACCATCTACGCTGACCCTCTGCGTTCTATCGGTGAGCCATGATTTTATCCAATTTAAAACTTTCTCCTCGATACCATGAGCCTTAATTTTTCTCAGAAGCCTCTGATGCGGTACTCTGTCAAATGCTTTGCTAAAGTTTAAGTAAATAACATCGTAATTTTCGTCATTATCTACTACCTCGAAGACTTTCCTAAAAAACGTTAGCAGATTTGTTAGACAAGATTTTCCCTTTGTAAACCCATGTTGAGAGTCGTAGATTAATTTGCTTTTCTCTAGATGCGATCGGATGCTATCTGCTATAATTGATTCAGGAAATTTCCCCACTACAGACGTCAAACTGATCGGCCGGTAATTTGACGCTGGGTGGTCAGTTCCTCCCCCTTTCCTCACTCAATCGTGGCTAATTGTGATAGGGAGATGAATTTGATACCATAATGATCCCTAATAAATTCTCTAGAGATGTTTACAATAAGACATCCTTTATCAAATATTTTGATATGTTGATACCGGAGTCAGTAAATCAGTTTTAATTTCAAAAGACACACCTTTTTTTTATCAAAATAATGCCGAATACTTTATCCAGCAGTTTGGTTAAATAAATATATTAAAAACAAAAGCTCTATATGATACGTGCATGAATAGAGCTGTGTTACAATTTGTAGGAGCTGTAGTTATTTACTCAAACACCACTGTACAATATTGTTCATATTGTAAACATAACTTTTACTTTTATCCTCTTCACCACTGATCGGCTCTTTAGCTGCTTGGGCGATCAGTCACGTCTCTGTTACGCACTGTTGGCAAGTACTGGGCATGCACCGTCTCCTGAATGTACCTGAACCTGCTCTAGTGTTGGTCAAGTCTGGTCTTGAAAGAGCTCACACTCAGTGCCGTCACAACACTTTCTGGTAGATTGTTCCAAGAGTTCACAATTCTCACTCCGAAAAAGTTTGCCCTCACAGTTTTATGGACCTGTGGCTTCTTCAATTTTGAGCTGTGACCCCTTGTGGGGCGAGTGTCCTCCAGCTCCAAGTAAGGACACCCGACTGAGTAATGCCCCTTGAGATGCTTATACACCTCAGTTAGTCGCCACTTGCCCGTCTGTAGTATAAGCAGTGGCGTTTCTAGCTTTGGAAAGTGGGGGGGGGCCACTTTGGGGCCAAGGAAAATGATGAGGGGGGCAAAACCAAACCTGTGTACAACTTGCAAGATGCAGTTTTTGGCATTATTACACCAATTTGATTGACAAATGTGAAGTGACGTCTCTCATGACGCCAGCCTAAAATAATCAGCATATGGCATATAATGGCAACGCTCTTATTCCACGAATCATGATTCATTGGGGTATTGACACACTTGAACATATCTCTAAAACTGTATTATTGCTCACATAGTCACATAAAGGGCGGGTGTACCACATAACAAACATTGAAAAATATAGCAGTGTCTTTACAACGTATGC